>NC_140165.1:113105435-113484957 GCF_963971535.1 Notolepis coatsorum
CGATGACTTGATTATTGCAGACAGCAATGATGAGAGATTGAGAGAGGTGAAAGAGATGCTGTCAGAAAAGTTTAAAATGAAATATCTTGGAAGACTCAAACATTTTCTGGGTATTGATTTCAATCAATCCGAGGGATGTGTAATCATGTCACAGGAAAAGTACACAAACAAGATACTAGAGCGTTTTGATATGCAGAACTGTAGAATCAGAGAAACGACCTGTGAACAAAAGTTAGAATACACAGAGGATGCAGTGAGGCGGTAGGAAGCCTCATATACCTGACTACTTGTACTAGACCAGACCTAAGTTTTGTGGTGAGTAGATTATTACAGTATTTCGCAGAGCCAACAGAGGAGCAGTGGGTTACTGTGAAACATGTACTAAGATATCTCAAAGGCACTGCAGACAAGGGGTTATGTTTCAGACAAAACAGCAGTGAGGTGTTAGGCATACAAGCCTACAGTGATGCAGACTGGGCGGCTGATACCAGCGACAGGCGCAATACCACAGGATACTGTGTAAGTCTGAGCAAGAACAGCTCTCTAGTTTCCTGGAAAACTAAGAAGCAACATTGCCCTTGCTACAACCATAGCAGAAGTTATATACCTAGATATACCTTTTGAAAGGTATTGATGATTACAAGTACACACAGGCAGTGGTACATGAGGACAACCAGGGAACAATTGCTCTTGCCAGAAACCCTGTACACAGACAGAGGTGCAAGCATGTGGATATTAAATACCATTTTATCAGGTCTACGGTGAATGAGGGGAGAGTAACTCTGATATATTGTCCTACTGACGAAATGGTAGCTGATATTTTTACAAAACCTGAACGAAGATGAAACTGGATCAGTGTGTTATGCGTACCTGCAGGACAGAGGATAGCTTGAGTCCAGATGTGAAAAGGGACTCTTTGTAGGGCATGACAAGGGAATCCCCGCTTTCCTAGTTTATTATCCCGGTAAAGGGGTAGTGCAGAAACACAGGCTAGTCAAGTTTGTGACAAAGACAACATGTGAGGGCGAGACACAGACAGAGGAGCCAGAGCTGGACTCCAGAGTAAGGTGTGTAGAAACAGAGACACATCAGCCCAGTGTACTTAGCACGGTCGTGCAGGCAGACAGTCAGCCAACCCCAGAGGGCGATGACGAGGAGCACCGAGGGTGACGTCAAGTGCCCCAAGCAGTGGGAGGTACCCCTCGAGGGAACACAGACCCACAAAGTATCTGACAGACTATGCTCGGAAAGGTAGTGACGAGGAGGACAGTACACCCATCACTGTTGATTACTGCTACAGAGTAGTTAGTGGGGTACCCCAGACCTTTAAAGAGGCCATAGTGTCCCCTGAATCAAGTAAATGGGAGAGAGCGATGGATGAGGAGATGAGGTCCCTAGAGGACAACCACACCTTCACTCTAACCAAGTTACCAGAGGGCAGACAGACAGTGGGAGGAAAATGGGTGTATTCAATCAAGGAGGGTATTGAAGGCCACGACAAGTACAAAGCAAGGTTTGTAGCTAAGGGTTACAGTCAGAGGGACGGGATAGACTACGATGAAACAATCTCCCCCACAGCCAATCTGACCAGTATAA
This sequence comes from Notolepis coatsorum, assembly GCF_963971535.1. Taxonomy (NCBI): domain Eukaryota; kingdom Metazoa; phylum Chordata; class Actinopteri; order Aulopiformes; family Paralepididae; genus Notolepis; species Notolepis coatsorum. Next base: position 113,107,032 of record NC_140165.1, read on the forward strand.
GGGTAAAAAAGCGGCTGAGGACAATCTAATTTTACATCAGATGGATGTGAAAACAGCCTATCTGCACGCACCCATAGATAGGGAGATATACATGGAACAACCTGAGGGTTACGAAAGGAAAGGAGAGAAGCTAGTATGTAAGCTGGAAAATCCATTTACGGCCTGAAACAGTCTGGGCGAAATTGGAACGAGATGCTTCATACATGCCTTATCAAAGATCACTTCCTACAGAACCCAGTAGACCCCTGTGTTTACTCGAGGGAGTCAAAGGAGTCAGGAAAAGTGATCATCGTCATTTGGGTAGATGATTTGATCATAGCAGTAGACAACACCAGGAGCCTAGCACAGGTGAAAGAGATGCTCTCCACCAGATTCAAAATGAAAGACCTTGGGAGGTTAAAGCATTTTCTAGGTCTGCTAATTGTGTAAAAATATCCCAGAAGAGATATGTGGAAAAGATCCTGAAACGTTTCGACATGCAAGAATGTAGATCAAGGGAAACACCATGTGATCAAAAACTAGACTATCAGGAGGATGCTCAGAAACTGACAGATGTAAAAATGTACAGAGAAGCTGTGGGTAGCCTCATTTATTTAACAACATGTACCCGCCCTGACCTATGTTTTGTAGTGAGTAAACTGTCACAGCATTTCGCTGACCCCACAGAGGAGCATTGGGTCTCAGCAAAACATGTCTTTCGTTATCTTAAAGGTACAGCAGACAGACAACTGTGTTTCAGAAAGAGCAGCGATGGTCTAGGACTTAAAGCCTACAGTGATGCAGACTGGGCAGCTGACACCACAGATAGAAGGAGTACCACAGGATATTGTGTGAGTTTGAATGCAGATAGCTCACTGGCTTCGTGGAAAACAAAGAAGCAGCCCACCGTGGCTCTATCAACTTGTGAAGCCGAATATATGGCTTTAGCTATGACCATACAGGAGTGTATTTATCTGGAACAACTGCTCGAAGGGATAGATACCTATGTATATAAGAAGACTGTTGTTTACGAGGACAACCAGGGAACCATTGCAATTGCTAGAAACCCTGTGTGCCGACAGAGATGTAAACATGTCGATATAAAATACCATTTCATCAGATCTGTCATCAGAGAAGAAAGGATGACACTGATGTATTGTCCAACCGACGACATGGTAGCAGACGCTATGATGAAACCTGCTTCCAAATTGAAATAATATACTCCAAAAACATCAAAATAATATGGCAGTCAATATCTACACACCAAACATGGCCTCTGCAAAGAGATTTGCAGAGGCCATGTTTGGTGTGTAGATATTGACTGCCATATTATTTTGATGTTTTTGGAGTATATTATTTCCTTTGTAAAATGTCTTTCGAAGAAGTTACCCAGTATGCTAATACAAATAATGTATCTTCTCAATGATTCTATGTTATAGCTATATGATCTTTCTCTAATGTATAGTGGAATAGCTTACTCTGCTCGTTGTGTTTCCCGTTAAAGTAACAGTTCATTCAAATGTGGTCCTTTGGAAATCACGTGGAGGCGGAGACAGCGCGGCAGGTGTAAACAGTCTGACTGTTGTTTTATTGGAATATCCCACAGCTTAAATTATCTGGTTCACAGCATCAATTATTTTCTATCTCTAATCAGCTTTTCCCGGAGGGCTTCTTAGTGGCGTCTCTTATTCTCGAACTGGTGGGGTGGATTCTCCGTCTCTGCTTCTCCGTTCTCTCTGCGTCTCGGTGTCTCCGTGTCTCTGTCTCTCCTCCATCATTCAACCTGTAGGTTTTATAGAGAAGAGAGAATCCCCCCCACCCTTGCCCCATCCAGTGCCGTCACCCCAGAGAGCCTGCTTTTTCTATTGGCTAGAAGGTCTCCCCTCTAAGTGAGTCATTTGGGTCTTGCGAAACAGCGTTACAAGGTGACCTTAAAGAGGGGACAGGAACTAGTCTTCTCTTAGAATGATCTACCCAAGTGTCCCTGAATGCGACCCTCATACCGATTGAAATAATGGCCTGTTTGGACTGCTTAGCTAAAGTAAACAGAACTCGGGTGTTGGCCTTCAGGCCATCACTTCTTGACTTAAAAGTTAGTTATTGGGCGCACCATCCCTGTTCATTGTGGAGGAAGATGTGTCATCTGTTTGCCATTTGATCTGTTCTTTTATCTTTATGGCACTCTGGGCCTTTCCTATAACTGCTAAGTGAAGGCTGAAGGGGTGCACTGTTAGCTTTTTGACTGAGTTCTCCTGTGGCTTTTTCCATCAACCGCTAGATGATTTTAATCCTTCCTGTAATGCTTATATGGGTCATTTTGATCCATTTCGACTGAGGCCAGTTAACAGCCTTCTTGTTGACTCAAATGTATGGTTAACCTAACAGGTGATTTGGCATGGCTGTGAGTCTCTAATTTTCTAAGAGAAAATAACCTAGTTCTTTGCTATTTCATATATATGCATAATTTCTATTGTTTAATTTACAGGTTTTATTTAGATAAATATACGACAATCCACCCTTAGTGGGTTTCATAACCCACTATATAGCACCAATATGTTCTAAATTAAACATGTTAAACCATAATTATCATTTTTGCTAATATTTTCAAAAAATTCAAAAAATCCAAAATTTACACAAATCGAACTACCAAACCCATTTCCGTCTGTACAGTTACAAAATCATCATTCACTCTTTCCGTTGGCTTCTTCCCCAGTCACACACAATATCAGTTATTACTATGACTTTAGACTAAGAAAGCTGTTCCTGTTTTTACAAGGAAACACTCTTTCAATAACAGCTTTTTTGTTTAGACTATTTTATCCATGTTTACTTAGCTTCAATGTGTCTGTTTTGTGTAATTGACTCTGCAAGAAAAGATTAATACATCCTACCCAAAAGATTAACACTCTAAACATCGAGGGAGATTCAAACAAGCAAACATAAATCATCTCTTCTCCTTGAAAAGACCAGTGAGGCCTCAATTATTCTTCGCTTTCATCCCTGTCAGTTATCCCTGTTTAAACCTCCTGAGGTCTTTACTGCTACCTCGTTTTGACTGTTTTCTTCTTGTTGTATTTTGTGCTAACCACAGCCTCTTCTTTGTTGTATGCAGTTTTTGGTACTGCTCCGATTTTCCACAGAAGGAAACGATTTTCCCTCTGTCCTTTTTTGCATTTTGGATTGTTATTTACAAACACACAATGGATTGGAAGGTCTCATTTTCGCACAGATACATTTTTACTGTTCTGTATTTGACAACACTCTTTTTCCAAATTCGTTATCTATATATTCCACAGCTTCAATTGTTAATATTCAATCAAATCACCTTTGTCTCATTCATTTCTGTGCTGTACTATCTTACTAGATCAAATATCTCAAGTTCAACACAATCACCACTCCACCCTTGAAAGTGGAATAACCAATTATTACACTATCAATACCTTGTTTCCAGACAGCCTCCTCGGTCCGGACAGCCAGCTCTAGACGAGGCCAACCACCAACAGAACCTATGTGCATGGTAACAAACCACAGTCCCTTTAAACACACATCCCACACACTCTGCCAGCCTTCAACAAGCCGGTGCAGAGTCTCCCATAAGCCAATTATCAATTTCACACGTCTGCACCCTACTTGTAAACTATTCGGCCAATGGTGACCAAAATCTACAGAGCTTACCTATAAACAGAGAAACACGTTCGCCCAACACTTACCAAACCCAAAAAAGTGACACAACTCCCCAGAATCTACTCCTGGACTCTCAATGAGCGGAAAACTAAATCATGAACCAGCTCCCGTCCACCCTTAGTTTCCAGCCCATTATATTAGACATTCCTACCAGTCCCGCTGTGTCACCACCACCTGCTATCCCTGACCGGCGAGAGATCCCTCCCAGCCAGTCAGTTCCTAAAAAAAAATAGAGTGTCAAACAAAAACAAAGAAAATTGCAAACAAACATAAACAAAAATTCGTGAGTGCCTTCATGCAACACACCCATCAACAGAATTAAACTATCAGCTAGAGGCATAAATACCCCCGCATAATCACTAAGAAATAAAAATTTAAAAAGAAATTAAGTAAAGAAATTAATTTTTTTTTTTTTTTTTTTTTTTTTTTTTTTTTTTTTTTTAAGTCTCCTTGACCACCCTTGGATCAAGTATGTATAATCACTACTAAAATAGTCCTTTGTTATTAACTCTGTTTAATATTATGTCTAATATCAACTGTTTAACCCTTCTCTGACACCGTCTGGTTCAGAGTTCACATGACCACAAGAGCCATTGCGGTGACAATTTTTCTCTCTCTCTCTCCAATCTGTGCAGCCGGGCCAGGCTGCACAGGTGGGAGATACCAAAAATCGTCCACCATACCATTCTCCCTTACGTTTTCCTCACTGCCACAGCAAGAGTTGATCAGACACACTGTAGCAAAAAGGAAAACCCATGATTTGTCTATTAATCTACTGTTAGTACGATTGGCTCATGCATCTATCAGTCATTTCATCTCTCCCTGTTAGTTGCACATCCATCTTAGTCGCTTCCACTCATAATCTAATGTACCAACGCTTCTATATATATTTTTTTTTTTCTATTTTTTATTCCAATCAGTCCTTCTTCCCATTTTAACTTATTAATAACTCTATTTTCCCGAGCACTATTAGCTCCGCTTGTGCATTCCTGCCTCGTTCTTAATTAACCTATGACCTATGCAGACACCCCCTCTGACAATGTCCCAACTCTCCACATTCCCAGCAACCCTGTTTGGACTCTTGCTTCTTCCTGGACGTTCGCTGAGGCCTCCACCCTTTGTCACATGACCGAGCGAAATGGCCAACCTCCCCACAACCCCAGCACACAGCCGACGCCGGCCATCCCAGGGGTTCCAGTTCACCCAGTTTACCACGACTCCCACAGTCTCTCAGCTGGCCTCCCACCGTCCTCTCCAGGTCCACCCCTCTCCTGTCCTCTGGTCGCATGTCCTGTTGCCTGGAGGAGAGAGGGGCATACCTGTCCTTTTCTGCTGCCTCTCCTCGGGCCTTCTCTTGTTGGGAGGGGCCTGGAAACTCACCCCTCCTGCGGTTCTGTTCACCCTGTTGCGGCCCAGTTCCCTGTCCGGGCAACGGAGCACAGGGCACTCTTTGATCACAGCGGCCTAGGTCAGACGCCCGAAGCATGATCTCAACAGCTGTCGCTTCTAGTAGCACAGTCTTTCTCGCCAGTTCTCGTCCCAGTCTCTGAGTCTCGTGTGCGGCTTGACCGATCTCCAGCTGTGTCCTCATCAGATCTCGATGAACTGCCTCGTGTTGTTCGAACGCCGTCACAAACGCTCTCTGTTGTCTATAGTATGCCGCCTCTTCCCCCATCTCAGCACGGGCGGTTTGATGTCCCACCGTTGGGCTCCGCCTCTCATCTTGGCTTTGGTGCTGAGGGCAGGATGGATGTGGGAAACGGGTGGGCTGTAGAAACTGTTCGTGTATTCCATACCTGCTGTCGGTCTCAGTTCCAGCCATCCGGCCAGAGTGGACTTCGTGGGACGGCTGTAACCTCAGTCTCTTTTTCTGCCCCTTGGTTAAACCGCAGTCGCCTGCAATGGACACTCCAGCTTGAATCGGTTCTGGGTGGAGTAACACCGTTGTCACTGGTTCACTCCCCTGTGTTGGAATCAAAGTCATCATTCCAAGTCCTTCTGTCGTACTGGTCACATGAGAGAAGTCCATATTCAACTCAATCAGATCATTATCACTGGTAAAGTCTATCTGGGAAATGTCTGCTCTCGGCCTACTCCCCCCAATGGCCCGATCACTAAGGCCCTCTTCCATATTGTCGTTGTTGTTATTCTATTGTTATTGCATCTAACGCTTCAGTTGTTCCTATCAAATGTCCCACTAAAGTGAACTTCCTATGTTACTGTCATTCATTCCACTTTCAACACACTCTTGTAATCACCGTTTGAAAAAACAAGTTTCTCTGTCTTCCACTACTTCTACTTACTTGAGTTAAAACACTCACACTGTCAAATTTTTACTGTGCAGACAAGGATTGATAACTGGCTTATCATTCATACTTATACCAAGGCGCATTAAAGCCGTTTTCCCTAGATGGTTGTGGAAGTCGTTAGAGCACCTGTCCGGCCGAGCATCTGTATAGAAAGAAAGCAGAAATATCCAAACTTAATACAGTGGCATTTCCCTTATTATTTCCACTCTTCGTTATGCATTGGAAATGTCGGGCAACACTATACTAATATATTTAAAGAGACACAGTGTGATTTGCTTGAAAAAATAACGATACAGCTTATCTTGTTTTTTGTCCGTTCCTTCAACAGGAACACTGGAGTTTTCCAATCCCCTGTGTGCTCTCTCCTCCTGATTTCCTGGGAAATATAATCATTAATCCCCTTCCTATCCATTGTCTAATAATCCTTTGTAAACCTGGTCCTTCATCTGATTCTAATCTCTCTTTGCTTGATGAATCTGTTCATCCTAACCTTATTTCTTACTTTTAAATGCCCGATTAGCGTATCGACTAAATGTATTATTCGCTTTCGCTTCACTTCTCATACTACATCCATTTCATTCATCCTTACACACAACCATTACCCCCCACAACACTTAATAAAAATTAATCAGTGTTGCTACTGCTACCAACCACCTAATCAGGGAAAACAATAAACTTTTAGCAACTTAGATCACTAAAACCCTGACCGACACATAGTACAGCTGGCCACGTTAATAATTTCATGGACACCCGCACTATGCCACCGCAATATCCTCCCAGTTCTCCGAATACACAAAGAACCGTCAACTCACAGCCCAAAGCGTCCTCCCTTCAGTTTCGAACCTGAACGGAATCACCCCAAGCTTCTACCACACCAAGAATATCACAAATCATCCTACCACCACCTGCACCTAGACAGGCCAGCGCCCATCCGGTACCTACTTCACAAATACAATAACAACGCAGTACAAATAAACCTACAACCAAATGCCCACAACACGCCGCAATCTAGGGATGGCGAAATACAAGGAGAGACAGGGAAGGGAAAAGAAAAAAGGAGGGAGGGATACAGGGATCCAGGGACTAAGGGGAGGAAAAGGGGGGGGGGGGGGGGGGGGGGTCACACAATGCAACATTAACTACTACCAAAACCGTCTAAATCAACCTTAACTTTAATCAGACCAAAAAAATGACCATGAATATTCCATCTATCCTTATGTAATCCTATTTTAGCAAGTAACACTATATTAATATAACCAATACTCCAAACCCATGATGAATTGAAAATGGGGGACCCCGATGTAAACAAGACGAAAGTCTTTCTCCGGTCTGCATCCCCTTAACAATTGTGTGTATTGAGCTGTACCGTATCGTACCCATTAAACAATCCGTTAATAAAAAATTTCAATCAATCAATCAATCAGGCAATCTATACTAAACAAAAACTCCCTTTGTGCACCTGTCCCCTCACAAAGTTAAGCCGGGAGACAGGGATGGAGCGGAGGGGGGCGGGGGGGGGAGGGGGGGGGGGAAGGGGGGGGGGGGGGGGGAGGGGAGGGAGGGAGGGAGGGAAGGAGGGAGGGAGGGAGGGAGAGAGCGTGAACGAGGGAGGAAGAGACAGAGGAAAAAGGGGGGGGGGGGGGGGGTTCACGCCAATCCCACCAGCGCCATTACACCTGGCCCATAACAAATACAGACCTATAATCAAACCAGTAAACACCCCCATCATCAACAACAGAAAAAACCGAACATAAAGAATTTATAAATCCCCACAAATGGTCGCTACTCAAAACTTATAATAATTACAAACCCTTCTCTACTGCCTACAGCACCTCGATTTACCTGTAAAGGTGAAACCATAAAAGAGGCAACAGCGCCCTCCACCGGAACGTACGATCATCACCACCAACGCACTACAGCACTCACCACTTCCTGTAGGAGGCGCCCCGCCTCCCCCGCAAGTGCGTCATCACGTAAACCACCCCAAGACGTCAACCTGACGTTTCCACCTCAACCACAAAACTACAATACCCAGAACCCTCTACACCGGAAGTTCCTGTCCACCGCCTCTCTAAGATCCCGCTGCCAGCAACAGTAGCAACACGCGAGATTCCCCGAGAGTTCAATCATGCTATTTTGTTAGCACAGGTAGCTTAGCATCTTAGCTTCGTTAGCTCAGTGCCGCTAGCACCAGCTTAGCTTAGCATCCAACATCACTTCTCCTAAACGGCCCAGTCCTGTTGACTCGAGCGGCACAACACATCGCGACGTTTACACAACCCCAGCTATACCCCGTAACACAACTTTAATCCTATTTAGCCCCCGTTCACAGAACCTATATTATTATCCTTATTCTAGCATGCTCGCCCGCCTGGCCCCGGCCGGCTCCGTATTTTAAATCTAACGCTCCCGATCTAGCCCCGTTATTCCAAATCTAACGCACCCCAAGCTCCGACGCTCCCTATGACGTCACCAGCTCTAAAATCCCCGTTTTCTTTGATCTTTACTACATTACTTTTAAACTTCTACAGCCCCGATTTGAAAAATTTCAACGCTCATTACACATCTCCTAGGTTCCATCTCACATGTCATTCATTCAATTCACTCGAAAACGCAACACAGCGTCCACACGCTAGTCCCGTCGCGCCAGCTAATGCTGGCAGGACAGGGGTGTGGTTTCTCCGTTGCAGCCTTGGCCACCAGCTGGTTCATAATAATACAAAAAATACCTTGACATTTACTCCATAAGTCATAACCTCTAGCAGACTCATTCACACACATTCTCTCTCATCCGCACAGTTACACTCATACTTCCATTCAGCAACATAATCATTCTTAGCACTGGTTAACCTCATACATCATGTAGCACCATTTGGTAGCTCTTCAGCCACCATGGATGAAGCTATAAGTTCCGTCATCTCAACACATCAGTCGTACTAAACATTATTAGCCCCAAGCATTCCCCGTTAGCTTGCAACGTAGCTTAGCATGTATTAGCCCTGCTTTGTATAGCAGTAGCTTCCCGGGTATAAAACGGCTTTTATTCCGTATTGGTTGTAATATAGTAATCCGCGACGTTTAGCGTTATGATGACGTACGTTTGATTATAGCCATGATACCATGCATGTGTCATCCTATTTCATCTAAACAACATATATACATTGTTACATACCAAAGTCCTTATATAATGCCTCATCGCTTCTAAGTGCAGTTTTTTAGTTTGAACATAAGCGCAGATCTTTATAACCCCCCAGTGCACAAGTGCTAATTTTTCCGAGGTTTAAGAGGACTACCTTACGCGCTCCAGATCTCTTGTTCCGTAAGAATTAAACGGATTCGTACAACGTCGATTTGTCTTTAGCAACGTACAAACCAGACGTCTCCAGTTTTTGTCATTGCATTTGAACCTACGATTCTAAACAAGAGTATCTGTCGCCTAACCTGGCGCAATCCTCTAGCCCCTCAGCAGTGCGCGACCTGAACTATATTATTGTCCAACCCGATCGCGCCAATCCCCTTCATTTCATTAGTGCCGATACGGCTGTGCGCTCAATCGTTTAATTCGATCGCGCCAATGCCCTTAATTTCATTAGTGCCGATACGGCTGTGCGCTCAATCGTTTAACCCGATCGCGCCAATGCAACCATTCCCTACCCCTGTTCGAAATCTGCCCAAACAAACCCCGACAATACAGACACATCTCCAACTCACCGTTTGACCTCTGCTGGTTGTTGTTGCTCGAGGATGGTGTAGTCAGGCGTCGTTGCTCTGCTCTGAGAGTTTTTGAAGTTCTGTTGTGTCCTTGTCCTGGGTTCCGTTCGGATGTACAGACCGGCAGTCACGGCGCCAGATTAATGTATCTTCTCAATGATTCTATGTTATAGCTATATGATCTTTCTCTAATGTATAGTGGAATAGCTTACTCTGCTTGTTGTGTTTCCCGTTAAAGTAACAGTTCATTCAAATGTGGTCCTTTGGAAATCACGTGGAGGCGGAGACAGCGCGGCAGGTGTAAACAGTCTGACTGTTGTTTTATTGGAATATCCCACAGCTTAAATTATCTGGTTCACAGCATCAATTATTTTCTATCTCTAATCAGCTTTTCCCGGAGGGCTTCTTAGTGGCGTCTCTTATTCTCGAACTGGTGGGGTGGATTCTCCGTCTCTGCTTCTCCGTTCTCTCTGCGTCTCGGTGTCTCCGTGTCTCTGTCTCTCCTCCATCATTCAACCTGTAGGTTTTATAGAGAAGAGAGAATCCCCCCCACCCTTGCCCCATCCAGTGCCGTCACCCCAGAGAGCCTGCTTTTTCTATTGGCTAGAAGGTCTCCCCTCTAAGTGAGTCATTTGGGTCTTGCGAAACAGCGTTACAAGGTGACCTTAAAGAGGGGACAGGAACTAGTCTTCTCTTAGAATGATCTACCCAAGTGTCCCTGAATGCGACCCTCATACCGATTGAAATAATGGCCTGTTTGGACTGCTTAGCTAAAGTAAACAGAACTCGGGTGTTGGCCTTCAGGCCATCACTTCTTGACTTAAAAGTTAGTTATTGGGCGCACCATCCCTGTTCATTGTGGAGGAAGATGTGTCATCTGTTTGCCATTTGATCTGTTCTTTTATCTTTATGGCACTCTGGGCCTTTCCTATAACTGCTAAGTGAAGGCTGAAGGGGTGCACTGTTAGCTTTTTGACTGAGTTCTCCTGTGGCTTTTTCCATCAACCGCTAGATGATTTTAATCCTTCCTGTAATGCTTATATGGGTCATTTTGATCCATTTCGACTGAGGCCAGTTAACAGCCTTCTTGTTGACTCAAATGTATGGTTAACCTAACAGGTGATTTGGCATGGCTGTGAGTCTCTAATTTTCTAAGAGAAAATAACCTAGTTCTTTGCTATTTCATATATATGCATAATTTCTATTGTTTAATTTACAGGTTTTATTTAGATAAATATACGACACAAACCTAAGTGGGAGTGTTGAAGTCAGAGGTTCTAGGTAGGATTGTTAGTAACTGTCTAACTGCATATATAACTGTTTCCACTAGTAACTGTCTAACTGCATATATAACTGTTTCCACTAGAGGGCGCTCTAGGCGGGGCCACTCATGGACACCACCAGGTGGCGAGTATATATAGAGATGTATCCTCCCCTTCTTTCTCTTTTCCCCCAGTCTCTCAGTAAGAGAAGACCTGTAGTGTTACTGCTCTGCCATGTGAATAATAAACCACGGCAGTTAAGGCTCAAGATAGAAACCATGCCTCTTCACCACATTATTGTCGCCCTATATACTGTATACTGTATATATAAAATATATATAATGTATACTGTTGTGAGCTGCGAGATACCCTGAATTTCCCCAAGGGGATTAATAAAGTATCTATCTATCTATCTATCTCCATCTATAGCCGAATTCTGTTAACACAAAATAAAGACACAAAACAAAATAAATGTGGACCTCTGTCTAAACACATTTCAAGTTCCAAAAATGATCTTTCCAAACTTCGAAACTGAGGCCTCGAAGTTCCTTAACTTGGCCTTGAACTTTCCCAGCGTCATGTTCGTTGAACCGTGTGTTACCAGGAGTGTGAACGGTTTGTACAGCTCCGGTAGTCCTCTCATCATCATCGCCATCATTAGCCCATCGCTTGGTGCTTCTCCGGCACTCAATGGCGTCGTGATCTGCTCCGCTCTGTTGACGTATTCGGTCACAGTCTCGGTTTGCCCCTTCCTCAGGGTCGTCAGTGCTGTGTAGAGGGCCATGACTCGGGGTCTTCCTCGCCCGATGTAATGCTCTCTCAATACCTCCAGGCAGTAGCGGCTGGTGCCGCTGGTGCCTTGTGGGTCGCAGTTCACGTTAGGAGGTCGAGTTGAAAATGTAATGCTCTGAGATGCTCTGGAGCAATCTCTCTCTCTGTCTCTCGGATCAATCAAATCAAATAATTAACACATGTATGTTGTCATTTTAAACAACTCACCATTCATTCATTATGCATCAGCAGCAGCTAAATTAATGTTATAGTTCACAACACAGCAGCGCGTTTTGAATCGCTAGCCTATTATCGTCTCAGCAAGCACAGTCAATACTTTTTTCCGTAGCCGCATTTCACGGAGACAGCTGTGTATAGCGAGAGAGAGAGAGAGAGCGAGAGAGAGAGAGAGAAAGAGAGAGAGAGAGAGAGAGAGAGAGAGAGAGAGAGAGAGAGAGAGAGAGAGAGAGAGAGTGAGAGAGAGAGAGAGAGAGAGAGACTCACTGTTTAGTTGAAACGTCCAGGGCAGGAGGGCTTGATAAAGTGTATAATCCACTGTTGATGTATTCCAGACCACTGTCCACTGTGTCCAGACTGCATCCGCCATATAGCTTGTTAGCCAAGTGTTAGCTTGTTAGCAGTTAGCACCACACAACACAAGTACATTTCTTTGTCCATTTCCGCGTCGAACAGACTGCAAACTACCTGGCGTTCTATCGCCATGCTCTAAGACAAACTCTAACCTTAACCAACTTTGAAAGAGTGCCTAAGCTTAACCGTCTAAAGAACTTGCAGTCACGCTCTAAGACAAACAGCTGCATCTCACAACAACACAACTATCTCTCTACCACCAACCTAGGAATAAGCTAGAATTGGAACATTAGAAATTGGATTCGGCCAATCAGAGATCGTCTCCGCGAAATTCTGCTACGGAAAAAAATACTGGCGTCGGCCAATCAGAGAGCGTCTCCGCGAAATGCGGCTACAGAAATTCTTGACGCTGCTGCCTAGACCGCTTCAAATCGCGCCCGGATTCCAACATAATAGTCATATTTCAACGCACAACGCGTTACGCACTGATTGGCTGCGACGGATACAGTGATCAAACCGTGACGCGCACTCAGAGCGCTATCGCGTCTAGCCCGGACCGAGAAATACAAAAAAAAAAAAAAAAAAAAAAAAGTGAGTCACTTCCTGTTCAAGAAAACAAGTATTTTTTATTTTATATAATAACGTTATATTGTGCATTGGAAACACAAACATACTTAAAATGAGTAAATATTATTAATTTTAAACATGTTTATATTATTTATAGGGCTATAAAACAAAAAACTAAAAAATAATTTTTCTTGTTCTCTCATATAACCAGGGCAGGGCCTGAGGGGGGGCGGCGCCCGAGCGCCCCTAGTGGCGAGCCGCCACTGCCTCCAGGCTTTCTCGGCCTCTGTCTTTAGTGTCGCGGAATATCAGCCCCAGGCTGGTGTCGTCGAGCAGCGGCGCTAACTCACAGTACGCGTCTGCGTTACGCTGGTCGTCCAGGGCTTGCTCTTCCGCCGTCAGTTCTCCCGTGGGGGCTGCCAGGATCGTCTCCTTCAGTCCCGCACCGTGCATGCAGCATAGCATGCGCTCTTCCCAGAGCTCGTAGTTCTCTGCTTTTCCATTGAATGAGGGCCATTTGTTCCTCCCTCTGGTCGCCACGCGTTCTAAGATGGGGTTCTCCCCCTCGCCTCCGTTGTGTTCAGCAGGCGCCACGCTTTCTAAGGCAGTGTGTGTGCAGGTACATGTTTCCACATGTTTTATACCAGTCTCACCGTGTGATGCGGTGAGGCTGTGCTACCAATAAATAAGCTACAGGCTAAAGATATCTCCTTGGACAACGTGTCTTTTCTTCTATATGCAACGCAAGGGAACCTGCAAAGCTCAACATCCCTCCTCGGCCAAAAGAAGAATCTTGCACAAAGTGATCCGATGGTTGTAATTGACTACCCCCCAAAATCCCCCCCCCCCCCCACCCCACCCCACCCTCCGTCACAAATCAGATCAGGGCTGGCACTGGGAGCGCTCTGGTGATTACCCCAACCCCCCCCCCCACACACACACACATTGATGGGAGGGTGGGGGATTGGTTAGACAGTTAATTCTCTCCATCAGCGCTGCTCATTTGCGCTCTCGACGGCCGCGGTTGTGTGCCGACGTACATCGATCGAAGGCATCACAAAGACACCTTGTTCTGAATGCCCCCCCATGCCCCCCGGAACACCCCCCCCACACACACACACACCCCTTAATTGGCTCCCACCCAACTTGTCAGAGCCGTAGATTAACACTGAGCTGGCGAGTCACCGAAGCGGCGGTCGGGTGAATAGCAATAAAGCGCCGGACCCGAGCTTACGGCTTTAAACACCTTTTATCCATCTCCTATTCTCTTTCTCTCTCTTTCCTACCACTGTCTTTCTTTCAACCCATTATTACGGCGAAAGAAAACAAACCCTGATGACGTCCTCGGGCCGGTGAGCAAATCGAGTTGAGATTACAGCCCGGCGAGCGACACCCCCATCGACCCTCCGGCTCCCGATGAAGGGACGCCTGTACGTTAATGCCAAGCAAGCAGTGCAAAAATGCTTCCGCATTCGTCACCGCACGCTAGTGCGGTAAAGCGCCCTTCTTTTCAGACAAATGCTACCGTGCGTGCACCGGCGGCGGCGTGCTCGCTCAGGTGCGTGCGTGCGCCGGCGTGCTCGCGCGAGGTGCCCGCGCATGCGACACGAGCGGAGCTCAATATATATAAGTCACCGCCCCTTATTCAGTATCCAACAAATAGCTCAATCGGCTAGGACACATGGCTGTGGATCCTATGGCTTGTTTGCTGGCGAGTTCGAATCCCATCGAAAATATTTTTTAACGTGATTTTTTTTTAACGTGTATTCTTTCGCCGATTAAGGTTAGGCATTGTTTCGGAGTTGGTTAAGGTTAGAACGGTTAAGTTTAGGCGCTGTTAAGGAGCTGGTTAAGGTTAGAGTTTGTCAAAGAGAATGGCAATATAATTTCTATGGTTAAGGTTAAGGTTAGGCATTGTTTCGGAGTTGGTTAAGGTTAGAACGGTTAAGTTTAGGCGCTGTTAAGGAGCTGGTTAAGGTTAGAGTTTGTCAAAGAGAATGGCAATAGACAGCCTATTTCCGCGAAAATGAAAGGCGCATTACTGCATGCCACTACGGTAAATTTTTGCACTGCTTGCTTGGCATAAAGCTACACGCTGAAGGGACACGCCTGACACGCTCCTTTATTAGCCCAAATTAGACCTCTGAGTCCTGTGGGAGGCGAGCATCCGTCTCCTTATTCATCTGTTGTTCTTGTCCCATTTGTCCAGTAACTCCGTCGGCAACGGTTGTTTGGGACGGAGTTCGCCCCCCAAATTATGTCATAGGAGGGGGGGGGGGGGGCAAAGGTCATAGTGAAATGGGTGACACCAATAATGAAAAGTGTGTGTGTGTGTGTGTGTGTGTGTGTGTGTGTGTGTGTGTGTGTGTGTGTGTGTGTGTGTGTGTGTGTGTGTGTGTGCGTGCGTGCGTGCGTGCGTGCGTGCGTGCGTGCGTGCGTGCGTGCGTGCGTGCGTTTGTCTGCGTTTTCCCCCGGCCCTATACTCAAACCCTGCCTAACACTAGAACACTAGAAAAGAAATGGGTGACTGACGCCTGGTGAACATTTGCGCTTCACTGAGCGCACCTTTCTATCTGTTTTTGGTTATGCCGGAATCCCCAAATCTACCCTTTAAAGGTCACTCACTTTTGTTTATTCACTTCCCCGCCCAAAGACATCAGTCATCAGTGACATCACGCATATGTTCTCATCCAATCACAAGCTTTCACAGTTTTCGAATTTGGAAGTGGGTTGTTCTAAACAGACCACCTGACTTACTCCTTTGTGTAAAGTCAGATAATTGAATAGTCTAAATATAAATGTATTACTTCTGTTTTTACCATTCAATATGTATATTTCTAAATCAGGGATGACCAAATGAACACAAAGATATCATTCTTAACTCAAAACAGCTTTTAGGTTTCAGACTATACCTAAATACGGATTGGTCCTGGATTTGGGGGTGGGTTTCTATTGTTGAAGATAGCAACCTATCATTTTATAGTCTAAAGCTTTTTAATGTATTTAGGCTTTACTAGAAATATCTTAACAACTAGTTTTCTGTTTCGTTAAGGGGCTCCGCTTGGCATCACTACTGCACTTCCTCGCGAACGTGCACGCGCACTGAATAAATTCCACAAATGTACCTTTAATACCAGTATTAGTCTGACCACACCCCTCATCAGCTTACCTTCATAAGCAGGTGTGTGGTCACCTGCTCTCCTCCTTCTCGCTTTCACCACAAGGAAGTGCCTCGGTAGTACCCCACTTGATGTGTTGTTAGTTGACGTGGAGAAAAGTTTGTTTACAAGGAAGGATATACGTTGACATCATATCTTTATTTTCTCTCTCACTATTTTCGAGAAAATACGGCGATATTGTCTTCGTACTGGAGTGTCTAGAAGATGATGATCATTCTAAAAACCCTCCACCGGTTTTTCGTATTGGGAGCACGCCGCTGCATGCTTCTCAACTGCAGTTCCTTGCTGTGTTTGTTGGGGTGAAACCTGTCAGGCCACAGCTGAACTGTCGGACATGCCGCTGTTGTGAGAAGCGGTGCGTTCCAGGTTGGGTGAGAAGTGTTTGCTGGCAGGCTCCACTTGTCTGTTAGTGCTATGGGGGCTACTTGACAATGTTTATGGAAACCGGCCCCAGGCTAGGGTCCTTTGTTCAGCCACCTAGGCGACAGAAGGCCTTGGTCTGAAGACCATTATAGTTTTAACTAGTGGGCCGCGACCATTAACACTGGTGATCCCTGTGTGTTTTGGACGAGTGGATTCTCTCTGTCACCGTGTTAAGGCCCCATCTTTCATATCCAAATGAGAGTATTCCTTCACGAGGGGATATGTGCATGGATGTGCGATAGCGGCAGATCCATGTTCAAAGTCAGCTACACAGGCCAGTTGGTATTGTGCTGATTCCGTCGGGTGTTGGTAAAATCACCGTTGTGAAGCGGTGTTGACATCTTGTTTTCTCTTTTCTCTTAAAAAGTGAGGAGAGGTTCAGAACGGCGGCCTGTCTGGGTGAGTGTTATGTCATTTTTTGTTTACAGGTTCAGTTGATAGCTGCTTAGCTTACGGTTAGCCAGTCAGCTGTTAACTGCTGCGTTAGCCTGCTGGGATAGCTGCATGGCCTGCTCAGGTTGGGCCTACTGTTAGCCAGTCAGCTGTTAGCTGCGGTGCTAGCATGTCGTGATCGCTAGGTAACGTTAGCTTGCTGCTATAGGCCATGGCCTGGCGCGGGGTAGCTTAGCTTCTCGCGCGCCGCCGTGAGCTCGCTTCTGATCGCGTGCGTCGTTAGCTCGGCGTCTCGCGAGCAGAAGCAGTGGCACCCGAACGGTTGGAGCGGCCGTTAGCTTGATGCTATTCTGTTGAACGTGCTTTGATTTTAACATGTTTTACACTTTTGACTACGACGTCATCCTTGACAGGGGATGTTTCGTCGACCCTGCCCTGAGCCAGGACGGCAAGGTTGCATCAACAAAGGACTGTAGTGCGGGTTGGAGCGGCGACGCTGCCCAGTTCGAACAACACAGGAGCGGCTGTGTTCCTACGGTGTCTGTGACTGCACTTCGCTGATCTACGTTCCGGGTAGGAACAGGTTTGACCAGACCTTATAACACGTTTTCTGGTTTTACTTTTCTAAATGTATTGTGAATAACGATGTTTTTCCCAAAACGTGTGTTGCTGCAATGCATTTGGGATACGGCGCGGGTTATGTGTGAGCTGTTTTTGTCACTGGCAGTTAGCTTCTCCGTGCAAATCGGGATGTAATGATCTGGTTGTTGTGTGAGAAACATCATGGTGTTTATATGTACCGTGTACTCACAACTAAGGTAACTAACCTATGAAGCTATGCTTGGTGACAAGTGAGTGAAAGAATGTTCTTTTCTCAGCCTGTGATGACAATGAACAGTGTGTTCACATATTAACAGGTTTTCCTGTTTTAACTGGCCGTATTGAGGGTAAAATAAGAGGATTGTGTTTCCCCCCGGTTCCCTGGGGACTTTTTCATCCTCCTATCAGACATGTTTGTGCACTAATTGTGTCTTTTGTGTGGTAGGGATGCGATGTAACTCTTAGCTTGATTGCTGAGGTTGTGCTAAAACTGCTGGAGAAACTTTATTTTCCTAAAAGAAAAAATTGTTTGGTCGCTGTCGTGTGTGCTTAGCAAGGCCTGTGGCCGATACTAATCGAGAATGATGTATTCTCTCATTGTGAAAAAACGGCGTTCCTCTGTTGAGTGTTTTTGCCATTTTTTGTAGGTGATGATGGGTTGTGTGTGTCATGTGACCTACAACTGGGTTGGACTGGCCACAGAAGCACATGTGTATGTTGGACCGGGGCTCTTAGAGCCCTCTCTATTCTGTGTTTTTCCTTAGTAAAAATCAGATAGCAGGTTAGCTCATGCGCTGTGTGGAGCTGTCAAACGCTTCATAGAGCTGACTATGACTGTGTCATATTCTCTTTTTGTCATTACATCGTATCATGGGTGTGGGGTCGTAAAGGGGTGAACTGGTAACCTTTCCTCTCCCCCTTGTTTCTGTCGGTCAGGGGTACACCCCCTGTCCTTCAAGGTTCCCGTCACATGGCGGTTCGGCACGTTACGGGGGGGGGGGGGGGGGGGAGTTTCCTGGTCCCACGGCCTGGTATATTGGGCATGTGCACCGCAGGAATTCCCCCGCCATAGAGTACGTCACCGTGCGCGTCTCTGTTGGTAGGACTTCCGTGTGCTGTTCAGGTCCATGTGATGGATCTGTTTCAGGGGGGTGGTCAGGGCTCCTCCTCACCAAGGGCCTATTCGGGTCTTCTGTGAGTTCGGACTCCTTCTTCCATGTGAGGGAGCCTCCATCTGAGTACAGAGCCTTCCTCCTCAGATTGTCAAAGTGAGTGGACCCTCTAGAAGGGTCCTATTCTATTGTATATGTATTCGATTCAATTCGATTATTGAGTGTGTATGGGTTCAGTGCCTCTTCCCCGGAGAGCCCTAAAACCAATTTTTTACATGGCTCAAGGTGCAATATATTCTTTTCAATCTGTACAGCTCGCGTGGGAAGTCTCTCTGGGGATCCCCGTCTCCTTCCTATGGGAGGGTGGTGGGATGTAAAAATGTGAACAATTTTTACCCCTGGCTGTGTAGACTGGGATACATACTGTTGATGCTTCCTTCTTTTCTATTCAAAAAGTTTTGGAGTTAGGGAGTGTCACACCCCTCTTGTCGTTCCCCTGGGCGCCTTGGGGATTCAATGACAGGTCTAAATAGCCTGTTCATTGATGGGGGTGTGTCCCGACGCACATATAGTGCTAGCTCGCTGTAAACAGGCGACTGACTGGCACGCCTTGGTTGCTTGTGGTTGAAACAGCGTTTTTATAAAGCAACTGAGATGGGGGTTTTTCCTCTTCCGACGACCAAATCCCACGACCTGGGTTGGTTTTTCGACGGATTCTCGTTCATGTCTGGGGGATGATGACGGAATGGATCTGAACATATGTAGAGGGGTCTCACGCCCTTGGGGTGGGCCACCAGGCGCGGTTCGGCCGAACGTCTGGGTGGCGCCTTCTTTTTCATGTTAAGATCGACACGCATATCTGCCCTTTCTCCTGGAGTTGGCATGTCGGCGTGGTTAGGGCACGGGACTGGTTCTGGTCACGCTGGACCGGATCAGTTGAACCCGTTGTCCGCCGGGGATGCAGATCTGCTGTTCTGGTACCCTGAGGGACTTGGGCTTTTTTCAGGGGGAAAAATGCCAGGTCGGTCCGGGTGTCACAGGGTTAAGCGCTATGGAGACCCTGGTTGGGTACGTTTTTACTCAGCACTGTCGTAATGGCTTACGGCCATGCCAACCTGTACACGCTCGATTTCGTCGGATCTCGGCCGCTACACAGGTTGGTCCTGGTTAGTACTTGGTTGGGAGACCGCCTGGGAATACCAAGTACGGTGTGCTTAGGGGCTGGTTCTCTATTATTTTTCGCTCCTCTCTCACGCATGGCGAAGGGGGCCTGTTGGGGGTGGTCTTTGACCTCCTCTGGTGACCCTGTGCTTCCCGTATCGCCAGGCCCGGTCCGAGGTAATGTTCGTCGACCCGTAGGCCTGGGTTAACCCTTTTTTGAAAACTGAGACACTTGTACTGCGGTATAGCCGGTGTATACCCGCAGGTGTGTTTTGGAGTTTTTTCTTGAGGGGTTATAGGAACAACCACCGCATTGGGTAACACCAAGGTGGTTGATTCCCTGGTGTGTTGGAGCAGTGTCAACTCCCGGGTTACCCGGTTGAGGGTGCCCCTGCACGTTCATGACGTCTGCCAATCGTGTCAGCCTTCTCTGCCTCAACCCCTCTGGGTGGGGTTTTTTAAATGGAGGCTTGGTCATGCAACAACGCCAGCATACGCCCCTTCCGCCGGGGCAGCTGTGTTCAGCTGTCCCCTCTGGCGCCTGTCTCGTCCGCAGTCTCCAGGCTAGGGTTAACAGCCTGTTGCCTGGTTTTTCCCCGGTGCGCTGCCTGCTTCCGTTGGTTAACCTTTTTTGTGTGCTTACGGCCATGCTGACTGCCTGTTCTGCAGGGTCAGTGTGCCAGGCGGTGTACTATTGGGGGGACAGGGCCCGCTCGGCTTACGGCCATACCGACCTGAACACGCCCGATCTCGTCCGATCTCGGAAGCTAAGCAGGTTCTGGCCTGGTTAGTACTTGGTTGGGATACCGCCTGGGAATACCAGGTGCAGTAACTGAGGGGCCTTTGTCCGAATACGCTGGCGATGTGGGGGGCGGGGCACTACGTGCCCACCTGGTGGGGTCTTGATGCTGGCATCATGGACTTCTCCGGGCCCCCATTCCAGGGAGTCCAGTCCTTTTGGTGGGTCTGGGTCTTCCTTCGCGCTCCGCTGCTACGGCCTTGCCACGGGGTTGGGTTTGCCCTTGACCCCGTGATTCTGGGGGCAGTAACGAGGTCGTTCCTCCGTTCGTTCCCGGGTGGCATGCGGGTTGTGCGTGGGTGTAGTCGTGGGGTCAAGCCACGGTCTGCTCACCCTGTGCGTTGAGTTGCTTGAGTGCCTCTTCGCACGGTCGGGTCCGTCGCCCTCCCGTGAAGCCCCTAATAGGGGGGATGCCCTCCATTAGGGGGGGTCGGGGGGGCTCGGCCCTCCCTGTTCTGATGGTTGTGGGGGGCTGTCAGCGGGGTGTATTTGTCAGCCAGCGGCTCCGCTTGGCCTCCCCTTGTGCAGTAGTGATGCCAAGCGGAGCCCCTTAACGAAACAGAACGTTAGGTTATGGCTATAACCAAGTTCTGTTAGTTAGGGGTGACGCTTGGCATCAGACGGCCGCTGCAGCCCTTGACCTCACCTTGTGGTGAAAGCTTGGGAAGGAGGAGAGCAGGTGACCACACACCTGCTTATGAAGGTAAGCTGATGAGGGGTGTGGTCAGACTAATACTGGTATTAAAGGTACATTTGTGGAATTTATTCAGTGCGCATGCACGTACGCGAGGAAGTGCAGTAGTGATGCCAAGCGTCACCCCTAACTAACAGAACTTGGTTATAGCCATAACCTAACGATTATTTCCTAATCAATTAACACTTTTATATCAGTCTTTAGCAGATCTTTTTACCATTTAAAATACATTAGTTAGCTTATTTTTAGTTCAAAGCTTCACAAACTATTATCTGATACCATGTTTATTGTTTAAATCAACTTTTCAAACGGTTAATAACGTCCTACTAAATCTTGAACACCGGTACAATATTGTATGAATATTGAGGCTATTTTCCTGTTCTGTTACTAATGTCTTTAGAGTTTACACCAGATTTCTAATTTACTTACATAGTTTGCTACTTTTGGGAGGTTATAGGAGTACTCTAAGGCCCCGTTTAGACGGAAACGCTAGCAGGTGAATCCGCAAAAATATTTTTTCGGATGTGCCTTTCGTTTATACGGAAACGGCGTTTTTACGGGGTGAAACCGCAAAAAAGTGAGACTACCTTCCAGGGTGGAATTCCTAGAAACGCAAAAGCTTTGCGCTCTCGTCTAAACTGTCAAACCGTATAAATCTGTTAAAACGATGACGAAAGGGTTGTCACGGCTCTGGTCGCGCGTACTGCTTACGTCACAGGTAGCAGGTATGCGCCAGTAGCCGAGACGTAAACAAAGCAAGTATGTCTGACTATATCAACGGAGATCACCTGAAGGCTACATTGGCAGTACTTTTAACCCTTTCACTGCCACACGACAGAAGGTTAACCCTTTACTATCACACAACCGGCTGTTGTGTGGCAGTGAAAGGGTTAAATACACAAGAATCTGTCCCGCGGCGTGAGTGGACCCACTGTCTGTGAGTGACTCTGCTTTGGTCCAATCACATTCCCCATCCACAGTCTGCGAATCAGAGGCAGAGTAGGGCGGGTCTTCACAGCAGGTCATGTGACATATGCGCCAATCGTGTGACAGCGGGGCTCCGTCGTTACAGCGTCGTCTGCACGGAGAATTCCACCCCAAAACGCTCGTCTAAACGTAAAATTAAAAGTGAAACCGCAAGACGACTTTTGCGGTTTCTGTTCACAAAACGCTCGTCTAAACGTAGCCTAAGATACAGTTTGTGTCCCAACGTGAAACCAGATCCTCTACTCTGAAATAGGAGCAAATGCTTATACCTCACCTTCTTGCCTGAAGCTGCTATCTTTTGATCAACAGAGCCTATTGTCTTAATGCTCTTACTTGGCATGGCAGCTGGCCCGCAGTTCCTGTTGTAAATAAAGTTCTTGACTATATGTAAATTGACACACACACACTCTATGGCAACTGAAGTCCCACTACTGTTCCAGCTGTGTGACCAACACCCTAAATGTAAATTGAGCTCTGTGTGAGCAGACACCAATCAGTCTGTATTCACACACACAATCTATAAAAAGCAAAGTCTAATCCAGGTTACTAGTATTTGATTTTGTCAATCCTTACACTTTGACTGAAAGTCTAATGCATTCATATTTCACACCTTATATGGAGTTTTATGAGCTATATTTATCATAATATACGACATATGCTCATACAAAGGTAATGTATGATTAAGCATTACATCACACGCAGGAGTGGTTTGTGACCAATAAACCATGCCTAGGGGTGGTTGTTAGGCCCGAGGCGCAGCCGAGGGTCGTTAGACCCCCCTAGGCATGGTTTATTGGTCACAAATCACGACTGCACGTGGTGTAAAGCTTTTATACAACTGCCAGATTCATCCAACCTTATTTCTATACAATAAACACACATTAATCGAAGATTTATTGAAAAAACCATCCGCCAGAAAAAGTAGTTCCCACAACTCCATGTGGAAGCAGCTTGAAGTGCATCCAACCAAACTAACACATCCAACTGTGTATTATTGGAATGATTGAGAGAAGTTGCCTCATGTGGAAGCAGCTTGAAGTGCATCCAACCAACTAACACATCCAACTGTGTATTATTGGAATGATTGATTGAAAATTTATTAAAACGTTTTCTTTGCCCTATAGGAAAAAAACGTTTTCTTCGCCCTATTTTTTTATTTATTTCTTTTAGCCTAAACTTAACCAGTTGGAAACCAGGGGTACAGTAATAAAATTAGCAATCAACCAATCAATCAATTCAATAGACCATGCTCACTTAAAACAGCGCTGCTTCTCTCTCAGTCTGACTCTCCGCTGTTGCAGACAGGAGTGTGTGTGTGTGTGTGTGCGTGTGTGTGTGTGTGTGTGTGTGTGTGTGTGTGTCACAGTGTGTGTGTGCGTGTGTGTGTGTATGTGTGTGTGTGTGTGTGTGTGTGTGTGTGTGTGTGTATGTGTGTGTTTGTGGGTACGCCATCGTCGGACAGTGTGAGAGAGAACGCTGCAGTCGGAAAGTAGGAAGGAAGAAATTTAAATCAATCAATTAATCTATCAATCAATCCGCGATTTTTCTTTTGTTCTAGATTGAGTCAAGACCCATCAATTACATCATCCAACATTGTTTAAAATACTAACACGTTCCCCTTGACAGAATCGCTTTATATTTAGTCGTTATGACGCTATCAACATATCCATTTGTTAAAGATTATTGTCCGCCATCTTGTTTTTTCCGACGGAGTGATCCGGCGGAGTGATGTGATTCGGTGGTGGGCGGGTCCTGGGACCAGGAGCGTGGATTATGAAGGATACATACGTGTAAATGGACTGTTTCAGCCAATCAGAATAGAGAAATTTGCATGCCGTTGTATAATGGTGACTAATACACTGCACCAGAAATAAAGGGTAGGTTCCCCTGAATCATAAAAGGTTGACACTTGACTCAAAGAATTAGCTCAGAATTGGCAAAGATATAACACTATGTCCAGGCGAACCTTTGTCTATGTGGGCTTTAGAGGGTTAATCGTCCGAATGATAAGAGGGACCGATTTGCACATCAGATGTAACAATTCACATCTCCAAAATGTATTTTAGGGACAATGAAAAACAGCCTTATTTCCTGACCTACACGATCTCATCAGAAAATGTTAAAAAGTACTCAGACAACAGGAAAGAAGGTACATAATGTTATAACCATAAGTCATATATTTACCTATTGTATAAGCAAAAGTCCAAAATAAACACTGCAACCAGGAGTTGAACCAATGATCATTGCAGTCGCTGTGCTCTCACCACTATCTAACTATGATTATAGTTAGAGTTTAGGTTTGTTTTAACATTCACTTAACAGTTATAGTTAAGACATAAAGTTAGGATTAAGGTTAGGGTTTTATCCCCAGCAGGGGAACTTAAACGTTTTCTGAAAACGTAAAAATATATATGTGTATAAATATGTGTATATATATATACAATACGTAAATATATTACTTATGGCTATAAGTGGTCAATTAGTACTTTATTTACTTGAGATCGGGCTGTCCAGAGGCATCCGAACTGAGGCGTGTGTATTGGTTTCACAGGCACCTCGCCCTCGGTCATTAGATACAGGATATCCTCTGCGCGGATGATGTAAACTATCAATTTGAGTAAAAAAACTAACTTTTAACTCCAGCACCAACACACGCAGGATGAAAACGTGCTTCTCTTCCTCTATACACATCTACCACATATCCCCCCATTTTTCTCTCTTTTTTCTTTTTTCTTCCGCTGGCACGTTTGACCGGCGGGCAAAACAGCAGATCTTTCATCAATGCTTAGCCGTTGTCAAGGCTGATTCACGACTCAATTATCGGCTCAATAACACACTGTATCGACTTCTGGATTGATGGAGGGTGGGGTGGTGGTGAGCGTCGGGGAGGGGGGGTAGGAGGGGGCAGGGCCTACTAAAGGACTAGGCTACAGAAACACAGATAGACAAGACCAATAGCAGGGCCCGTGGGGACGAAGGCAGGGCTGCTAAATCATCGCCTGTTGCTCCTTGAAGGGAACGGAGCAGCATGGGGGCTCTTCCATGTCAGCAGTGTGCGTGTGTGTGTGTGTGTGTGTGTGTGTGTGTGTGTGTGTGTGTGTGTGTGTGTGTGTGTGTGTGTGTGTGTGTGTGTGTGTGTGTGTGTGTGTGTGTGTGTGTGTGTGTGTGTGTGTGTGTGTGTGATCATACTCAACAAATGGAACAATGTCGGACATCTTAAGACTTCACATACAAAGAAAACAAGCAAATGACTAAAAAAACAATTATTAAAGAGATGAAAAAAGCATTTTAAAGTTGACATCACCAAATAATTGGATTATAATGATGTATGGTAGATACCAGTGGTGGAAGAAGTACACTGTTACTTAAGTAAATGTAGAAATACCCAGATAAAGTTGTACTTTTACTTAAGAAAAATTAGAGATGTGATATTGAATGTACTTAAGTATCAAAAGTAAACACGTTTGGGCGGCTGGGTGGCGCAGCAGACTAAGCGCTCGTCACCAACGCGAGAGACACTGGTATCGAATCCGGATGTCAGTGTTGCCTCCGGCTTGGCCAGCCGTCATACTGGCTCAATTGGCAGAGTCAGCGGGAGGGATGTCGGTGGGGTGGTAATCTGGTCGTTGTAAACAGCGACTCCTACAGGTCGGTCAGGGCGCGCCTGCACAGCGAGGAAGGGAGATGGTGAGGGTAGTGTGAGCCTCCCACACGTTCCACCTCACCAATGAGAGTCCGTGCTGGCAGGTGAAAAGAAGTGGCTGGCTGACTCTGCATGTATCGGAGGGGACATGCGATAGTATCTATCAACCCTCCCTAGACCAACCAGTGGGGGGCACATGCGCACAATGACCAGGAAGGGGAGGGGGGAATTGGCACGACTAAATTGGGATGGGAGAAAAACACAGAAAAACAGGAGGAGAAAAAGTGGATAAAAAAAAAAGTAAACACATTCTACATGATGTTTGTGTATTGCTATGCTTGGGAGCATTCAAACCTTGAACCATTGATCTCTAAAGGTTAAAGTGGTATGTGGTCCAGTTATGCTGCTCTGATATATAATCTTCATACATTTTTAAAGTTTTATATGGAAAATATTTTTCTTCAAAGTAACTAGTAGCTGATGGGTTCAGATAAATGTAAATGGTAAATGGCCAATGTCGCCCCAATGTAGTGGAGTGAAAGTACAAAGTTCCCTAAATTGAAAACCAGATTGAAAAAGTAGCTAAAAATTATACTTAAGTACAGTAAGAAATACATACTCATACAAGTGTGAGTGCAAAACATCAACCTGACCTGTTTGGCTACATCAAGCACGCTGGATATCAGCCGTGTGTCTCTGGGGAAATACATATGTTTTATTCAGAGTTTTAAGCAGAACGATCAATGACACGGTCAATCAATCAATCAATGCTTTGTATCCGCTGTCGTCCATTCTATTCCCCCCGTGAGTTCAACTCTTACATCCTCGTCTGTGTTTACATTCCTCCTGACGCTGACGTCACCGCAGCGGTACACTAGCCGAACAGCTGACGAATGTTGAACGTAACCACCCGGACAGTTTTGTTGTTGTATTGGGGGATTTTAACCAGGCTCAACCTGAGCCGGTCTCTCCCCAAATACAAGCAGCAAGTCACTTGCCCAACTCGGGGAGTGAACACTCTGGATCACTGCTACTGTACTATTCGGCAGGCCTACCATTCTGTCCCCCGTGCTGCACTGGGCAACAGTGATCATCATCTCATCCACCTGATCCCTCGCTACAGGCAGAGATTAAAACAATCAAAACCTGTAGTGCGGAGCTTCAGAGTGTGGTCCAGTGAGGCATGCGAGTGTCTCCGCGCCTGGCTGGAGAGGGCAGGCTGGGGCCAGGACGAGGGGGCGGGGCCTGAGGCTGGAGAGGGCAGGCTGTGACCAGGACTTTGTTGAGTGGGCGGGGCCTGAGGCTGGTAACAACCTGGATGACTACACAGACACTGTGACATCCTTCATCAGCCTCGGCGAGGAGGTGTGTGTCCCCCTCCGCACTAGGAAGATCTACAACAACAACAAACCCTGGTTTTCAGCCCAACTCAGGCGGCTGAGGTCGGAGAAGGAGGTGGCCAGGCTCAGTGGTGATGCTCATTGGTTCAGGCAGGCCAAGTACAAATTCGCCAAAGAGGTGAGGGAGGCGAAACTTCGCTTCTCAGAGAAACTGCGGCAGCAGCTCTCTGAGGGGAATTCCTCCTCTGTTTGGAAAGGCCTCAAGACCATTACAAACTACAAACCGAAGTCACCATAGGCGCCTGATAACCTCCCCCTGGCGAACGAGCTAAACACATTTTACTGTAGGTTTGAGAAAGAGGTTCCCCCCCGCCCTCTTCCTTCACCCACTCGGTCACAACCTCCATCCCCCCACCCCAGTGGGCAACCCCCCCCCCCCCCCCCCCCCCCCACATCCCCCCCCCCCTCTCTCTGTCAGTGTGAGAGAGGTGAAACGGCTGTTTTCTAGTCAGAATCCCCGGAAGGCGGCCGGCCCGGACTCTGTCTCCCCCTCTGCCCTGAAGCACTGTGCTGACCAGCTCGCACCGGTGTTTACCACCATTTTTAATGCATCGCTGGAGCTGTGTCACGTCCCAGCATGCTTCAAGGTCTCAACCATCATCCCCGTCCCCAAGAAGGCCAAGGTCACGGGCCTTAATGACTACAGACCTGTCGCCCTGACCTCTGTGGTCATGAAGGTCCTGGAGCGCTTTGTCCTGGCCCACCTGAAGCTCATCACAGATCCTGTGCTGGACCCGCTGCAGTTCGCGTACAGAGCCAACAGATCCACAGAGGATGCTGTGAACATGGCTCTGCACTACACGCTGGAACATCTGGACTACGCGGGCAACTATGTCAGGATCCTGTATGTGGACTTCAGCTCGGCCTTCAACACCATCCTTCCACCCATCCTGGAGCACCAGCTATCCCTGCTGCAGGTGCCGGCCTCCACTCGCAGGTGGATTACCGACTTCCTGTCCAACAGGTCTCAGCGGGTGAGGCTGGGGAAGAGCATTTCCAGCTCTAGGTCCACCTGCACCAGTTCCCCGCAGGGCTGCGTTCTATCCCCACTACTGTTCTCCCTGTACACCAACAGCTGTGCCTCTCTACACCCCTCGGTCAAACTCCTGAAATTCGCTGACGACACCACCCTGGTGGGTCTCATCTCCAGGGGGGAGATCGAGAGGCTGCAGAGCTGGTGCAGCTGCAACAACCTGGAGCTCAATGCTCAAAAGACAGTGGAGATGGTAGTGGACTTCAGGAAGAAAGCAGCCCTGCCCCCTCCCATCATACTGGGAGGCACTCAGGTGACCTCCGTGGAGTCATGCCGATTCCTCGGCATGACCATCTCCCGGGATTTGAAGTGGGAGCTCAACATCACGGGCCTGCTCAAGAAGGCCCAGGGGAGGATGTTCTTCCTCCGGCAGTTGAAGAAATATAAACTGCCGAGGACCATGATGGCCCAATTCTACATGGCCATCATCATCACCCACTCCATCATCTCCTGGTTCCCCGCTGCAGCGGCAAAAGATCTTGCCAAGCTGCAGCGGGTGATCGGCTGTCCCCTGCCCTCCCTGCACGACTCCAGGAAGATCATGGCCGACCCATCCCACCCCGGTCACAGCCTCTTCACCCTGCTCCCCTCTGGGAGAAGGCTGAGGATCCCAAAGGCTGTGAAAGCTCGACACAGACTGAGCTTCTTCCCCTCAGCCGCCAGGCTGATCAATGCCTCAGGTCCCCCCCCCCCCCCCCCCCCCTCCTCTGCCCCCAAGTGACACTGGCACAATGACACTGACTGCACTGCACTAGTCCGTACTGGATCTCTGCACTCTTCACTTTATATATATATATATATTGACTTTATTGATTAATCCCCCACTGCACTGTTTCGTTTCTTGTCTGTGTTGGTGTTGTTTACTGTGAAAAAAGATAGAAAATGCATACACTGTATTGCTGCAAAAATTACCAATGTGTTTTACACAAATGGCTAAATAAAGGAATCTGAATCTAAATCTGAATCTGTATTGCTAATTATCACACAGTCTTTTCCTGTCTTTAGGGTTGGATATTGTTTGCTTTATTTAAACGTACACATTGTACATTTTTGATAGATAAATGTATTACTTATGGCTATAACAGAACGTACATTATGTACATTTTCCCCTGTGGTTGATTAGTACTTTATTAGTACGGGTCGACAGTGGCTCGGGAGGTAGAGCAGTCGTCTGGCAATCCGGAGGCTTCCGGTTTGATTCCCGCTCCTCCCGGGCAGCGTGTCGATGTGTCCTTGAGCAAGACACTTAACCCCTAACTGCTCCCGATGAGCAGGTTGGCACCTTGCATGGTTGCCTCCGCCATCGGTGAGTGAATGTGTGAGTGAATGTGTGAGTGAGCGGGTAAAATGTGAGTAACAAATTGTAAAGCACTTTGGATAAAAGCGCTATATAAAAAAGCAGCCATTTACCATAACTTTATTTACATATTTTAAGCGAGCAACCAGGGGTGCGGCACCTCAGCACTGTTCCTTCTGTCCTGCCTTTGTTCAGTGCAGTAGAGGCATATTCTTCTTGAGATGTAACACAGAGCTTCTGTAGCCAAAATGTTAGCGAGACAGGGCTAGAGAGAGAGAGAGAGAGAGAGAGAGAGAGAGAGAGAGAGAGAGAAAAAGGGAGAGAGAGGGGGGGAGAGGGAGAGAGAGAGGGAGGGGGAGAGAGAGAGACTCCGCCCCCCCCTTCCCTCACTTTTGGATGCCTTTGAGCGTTCCCAGGGATAGCTTAGTTTGTGTTAGCAGGTTAGCTTAACATACAGGAATGGTGAGAGAGACGCTCAAACCAAAACACAGCAGTTTAGCTTTCGTATAAGACTTCTGGGATGGACAATGTCCACTTGTTGTACCTTTTGTACAAATCTTGAAAGTTGTTTCTTCATTTCATTTTCATCACACAAGTGAGGCCTAAAGGAAATTCATTGGCGGGTCTAAGTAAAAATATGCTAAATGTGACCAATTATCTGTTGCTGTCATTTTCTGCTTCTGTGTAGTTAAAGCCATACTTGAGAAGGCGTTCTGCTTTTGACATGATGCTGTTCTACTTATTGCCTGTCACTTTTGAAGTGCATGTGAGACTGCTGGCTGGGCGGTAGGTGAGAGAAGAGTGTTCAGCACCTTTCCTGACCACAAAAAGGTGATTGATGGTGTGAGAAACATATAATAACGTACTCAGTCGATGAAACTGGTTAATACAATTGATTAACTCAGAATGAAAGTATCAATTACAAAGTCAGAGAATATGGCTTGGATGGCCCAGTGACCAGCTTCATCACCAAGAAGGAAGAGGACGACCCCCAGGAAGGAGCCGTCCTTTATACCCAAGAGAGGGGAGGGGGAGGACACCATAAAATGGAAGATTAACAACAAGGAGGGGACAAAGACATGTCCTTATGAGAAGACAAGTCTTTATCGCCCACAATGGCCGTCATACAATGTGCGGCACCAAAATTTGTTGGATGACTCATTCCGGGTAGTACCGAGCATGTTGGCACTGCTACCACTCTGTACCCAACCCTAGCGGTCTACTGTACATCTGCCGCCTGCATGCTGACCTCCGCCCGCCGCTCTGACCACATCACCCCTATCCTCCATGACCTCCATTTGCTCACCTTCAAAGCCCTCAACACCCCCCCCCCTCCACACACACACACACACACACACACACCTCTCTGACCTCCACTGCCACACCCCTACCTGTCGCCTCAGGTCTGCTGATGCCAACCTCTTACTTCCCATCAGGACCCATTAGTCTTTGAGCACTGTGGAAGGCGCTATATAAATCAAATGTATTATTATTATTATTATTATTATTATTATTATTATTATTATTATTATTATTATTATTATTATTATTATTATTATTATTATTATTATTATTATTATTATTATTATTATTATTATTATTATTATTATTATTATTATTATTATTATTATTATTATTATTATTATTATTATTATTATTATTATTATTATTATTATTATTATTATTATTATTATTATTATTATTATTATTATTATTATTATTATTATATCATTTGTCCTACTAGACTTACCCACCAGGCAGCAGGGCAGTGGTCCACACTGCGAGCCTGAGGCCCAGAGGAGTTAGCCTGAGGGCATGATAAATGGTAAATGGCTGCATTTATATAGCGCTTTTATCCAAATACAATTTGTTCCTCACATTTTACAAATTCACTCACACATTCACACCAATGGCCGAGGCAACCATGCAAGGTGCCAACCATGATGGCACCCGATTACCATGTGTGGCCACAGGGAGGCCTGGCAGGTGATAGAGAGGCTGTGTATTATTGACAATGGAAGGCTCACACACCAGTTTAATGGTCTACCGATATATTGGTTTTTTGGGCCGATACTGGGCGTTTTTTTAATATCGGTATTTTCCAGCATTGACCCACCGAAATTTGCATAATTTTGCAGGCTGTATCATTCTCAATGTTACAGTTTTTCTCAAATGCTTTGGTGCATTTCTCTGATCAGAATTAAAGTTCTCATAACTGTTAGTGCATTTCTCAAAAAAATGTGTACAAACTGCAAAACCTAGTTGATAACCTGCAGAAGCGTGTCACTTGCTCAAAATGGATAGTTCATTCCTCAAAAGCAAGTATTCATGTCAATGAAAGTGTCACTGTCATCAAAATGAAAAGTCCTGACACCATTGTTTATGAACAAGATAGTCAAATGGCTTTGTCATGTTTTCATTATGACAGATCACTCTGTAAGTGTTTTCCAATGCAAAAAAGTCAGATATTGGTGACACTACCTGAAAATGCTCAAGACAGCACTATACACTATTTGCACAGCCATTTGAAATCTACAGTTACACATTGCTGTACACACTGTACACATTGTAATATTCCCTCCTTGTTGGTCTGGGACATCAATGGTTGCTCTCTGTCCAATGTGATTTCCTTTCAAACTCGTGTGCTGGAATGTAGTTCGGATTTTACCAGAATGTTTGATAGGACATTGATTGAAAACTATCGGCTCAAATTTTACAATTGATGGCTTATTTTGAAGGTATGAATCTGTAATTTTATATTATGTAACAAAAAAAATTGACATTTCTGAGGAGGAGGAGCTCTTGAGGTTAGACTCCTAAGGGTTTAATGAAGAACGTCACAAATTTTTAAACTGGAAGCGCATTCTCGTACACCTTAATCTGCATATACAGAAACGCCCCGCCAGCTCCTTATAAGGAGAGGCTATCCATTGCGTCTGCTTCGTGTTGACCCTTATGGGGGAATTTGTTTTCGACATTTTTATACCAGTTTTAGCGTTTTTATCAATCATTTTGTCGACCAAACCACAAGCTCCACACACATGCATATTTTAATCCATGGATCAATAACGTGCGTGTGTCATCTTAATGCTGACGTCACAGCAGGTGCAGGGCAGCATGGGCTGAGAGTCACACACAGCTAGTGGCAGGAAGCAGAGAGCCTTGCTACTACTAGCCGAGGAGTGATGAATGAAAATGTATCTGTTTCACCTAACACTATTGCTCCGTGATCATAGCCATTCATCTCTAAAGCGAACCACTATTTGTAAAAGCCACAACCACGTTACCATATTTGTAATAATGTAAATCATTGTGTCGTTGTACATATTGTGTATACAACGTTAGAAGCTAACGTAGCTTAGCTTAGCTTGTTAGCTATTGTGCTATCAACATGCCGCGACATGTAGCTTGTTAGCCGGCATGAATGCCCGATTTAAAATGGTTCTCTCCTCTTTGTATACCTTTGTCCTCACAAGTATTCTGCCAGGGAACTTATGGACACGACAATAGTAGTAATTATAAGGTATTTGAGCTTTTTGAGCTTGTAACGTTAGTTAGCTCATAGCTATCGTGGTAGCAGGGCGGCTACATGGCGTAGTGGGCAAGGCACTCGCCACGAATGCGGAGACGCTGGGCTCGCCTGTTCGAGCCCAGCGCTCCACATTGCTTTCAGTTTAGCTGGTCGTTCATACTAATACACATTGGCCGTATTAGGGGGTGGGAAACTGATGGGTGGGGATCGGGCGTTGTGGACAGCGACTCCTACAGGTCGGTTGGTGCGCCTGCGCAGTAGAATCAGGAAGTGTCGGGGGCAGCGTGAGCATCCCACGCGTTACTCCTCGCCACTGAGAGATCGAGCTGCGCAGGTGAAAAGATGCGACTGCTGTTACCTCAAGTACCGGAGGGGACTTGTGCTATGTATGACTTAGTCCACATTGCAGCCGGCTTGTGGGAGGCAAGAAACAGCGTTCGTGACAGGGGAGGGTTGAATTGGATGATACGAAATTGGGATGGGAGAAAAATATAGAAAATGGGAGAAAAAGTGGATCAAAAGCTATCGTGGTAGCCAGTTTCGTCGAAACCTTAGGATAATGCAGGGAAGGCAGATAGCACAGCAAGCAGATTTACATCCTTGTGCGTGTGTGTGTTTGTGTGTTTGTGTGTCTAAATGTACATTAGACACACATTAAAGCTTGTTTTAGTTTGTGATTTAGCTATCTTTTCTGGGAGTGATTTCAATACAACCTCTACACAGCACTATGTGTTGCATGTAATTTGTTCTAGCTTTAGGAACTGCAGGTACAATGTGCTACCATGTACAGTATATACCATGTATGTATATTATTGGAATGGAATATATACGATTATACTATGTATATATACTGTATATAATATAATGGAATATATACTATTCCATGTATGCTATTATTATTATTGTTCTTATTATTATTAATATTATGACTATTATTATTGGTTGAATTATGCCATTCCATTATTACTATGTTTTAGGCCTACTCTATTATTATTATTATTATTATTATTATTATTATTATTATTATTATTATTATTATTATTATTATTATTATTATTATTATTATTATTATTATTATTATTATTATTATTATTATTATTATTATTATTTATTATTATTATTATTATTATTATTATTATTATTATTATTATTATTATTATTATTATTATTATTATTATTATTATTATTATTATTATTATTATTATTATTATTATTATTATTATTATTATTATTATTATTATTATTATTATTATTATTATTATTATTCCTATTATTATCTTTTCTGCCTGTACCGCCCACTTCCCCAAATACGGTCTCATCAGAAAGCGTAAATATAGTACTAATCGACAACAGGGAAAAAAAGGTACATAATTATAGATTGGATTAGATTAGATTAAAATGTATTGTCATCATACAGCACAAGTACAGTACAATGAAAATAAGTCTGGCATCCAAACAGAGTGCAAATGTAACAGTAAAGTAATATACAATGTATAGGTGATTAAACTGGGTATAACATATATAAATTAGTACTACTGGGTGTAATGTAATGTACGTTATGTTATAGCCATACGTAATATATGCACGTGTTGTATAAGTCATATATTTATGTTTTGTATCGACAAAAGTCGGTTCTGGTTAGTTCAAGTTAACACTGTGGTTAAGGTTAGGGTTAAGTCACCTGCCTCCCATGCGAGTATAGTACAAAGGAACACTTGACTTGATGAAAGAAATAGGACTACTATAGTAATTCACCATACATTTAATATATTCCACCACAGAAATAAAACAGTGAATCCATATTTTTGGCGGAAAATCTCGTACGGGGAAAAAAAGGAATATGGTTTTACTATAGCTCATTTTAATACATACTGTACACAGACACACACACTTCCAACCAGTGATTGATGGAAGGTGTGGCTAATACATAAGCCGTGCTGTGTTCCTCTTGGGTCCCTCTCCTCTCTTGATCATTATAGTAGCGCTGCTCAGAAGCTCACCGACCCGATCAATACACAGCTCCACTACAGTAAGTCGTTAAAATGTCACCTCTCTTATTCACCCAGGGCGGCATGGCCTCCGACACAACTGGCCCCAAACCCCAGCAATCAGGGACAGAGTGAAACATCACATACCACCAGTGTGTGTAGTGTAATCTGTGTGTGTGTGTGTGTGTGTGTTCTCTGGTTGTATGTTTTATATCAAAGGTTCCGAATGATAACCCTAGTTATATTAATACTGACAAAGCGTCCTGCTGCACCCATTGGACTGCTCCTGGTGCGTATAGGCGCTCCCTGAAAGAAATCCATTCAATGCACCAGTCACTGACCAGGACTACGCCCCTCTGCTTTGCATACATAGGAAGTGTGGTAGCTGCTAATCGCCCTCCCAAAGCTTCTTTCATGTAAAAAGATAAAGGGGTTATCATTCATAATCATACTGGCTTCAGCGTCTTGCTTTGCATATTGGACACATGGGTGAAGCTGGCATGAAGCCCTGATCAGTGTACTGTACCCTGTTGGCTCTTTAAAAGACCAGAGGAGAGCGCTAAACAACTCACATCCCTGTTAGAAAGTAGGGAACAGCCATGCACCAGCCATGTAACGAAACTGACGAGTAAGAAGAGATGGCTGAGAAGTAAATAGACCCATGTCCTAGTCTAAAAGAATAGATAAGACCCATGTCCTAGTCTAAAAGAATAGATAAGACCCATGTCCTAGTCTAAAAGAATAGATAAGACCCATGTCATAGTCTAAAATAATAGATAAGACCCATGGCATGGTCTAAAAGAATAGAATACACCCATGTTCTAGTCTAAAAGAATAGATAAGACCCATGGCATGGTCTAAAAGAATAGATAAGACCCATGTCCTAGTCTAAAAGAATAGATAAGACCCATGTCCTAGTCTAAAAGAATAGATATGACCCATGTCCTAGTCTAAAATTATAGAATAGACCATTGTCCAAGTCTAAAAGAATAGATAAGACCCATGTCCTAGTCTAAAATAATAGAATAGACCATTGTCCTAGTCTATACGAATAGAATACACCCATATCATGGTCTAAAAGAATAGATAAGACCATTGTCCTAGTCTATAAGAATAGAATACACCCATGTGCTAGTCTAAAAGAATAGATAAGACCCATGGCATGGTCTAAACGAATAGATAAGACCCATGCCCTAGTCTAAAAGAATAGATAAGACCCATGTCCTAGTCTATAAGAATATAATAGACCCATGTCTATTGGGTGCACACCAATACATAGAGACAAAAAATATATATACAGTATATATATATATATATATATATTTTTTTTACTAGTCATATTTATGGGAACGCACTTGCAGTTGCAGTTTTCCGCAATCTGATTGGCCAGTGACGTTTCTCTCAGAGCCAATCGCGTGACACCTAGTTCTATCACTGGTTAAGCTTGGCGACTCTTTCGAAGTTGGTTAAGGTTAGAGTTTGTCTTTAGAGCAGGGCGATAGAACACCAGCCCTGATTCCAAACTCTAACCTTAACCAACTTCGAAAGAGTCGTCAAGCTTAACCAGTGATAGAACTAGGCGTTAGCTAGCTAGCTAGCAGGCTGTTAGAGGCAGAAATAGGCGTAACGTGATTGGCTCTGAGAGAAACGTCACTGGCCAATCAGATCGCGGAACTGCAAGTGCGTTGCTAAAAGACTACACACGTTTAGGCCTTGTGATTCCCAGGAAGAGTTCAGGCCTTGTGATTCCCAGGAAGAGTTCAGGCCTTGTGATTCCCAGGAAGAGTTCAGGCCTTGTGATTCCAGGAAGAGTTCAGGCCTTGTGATTCCCAGGAAGAGTTCAGGCGGCGCGACCTTCCTCTCACCTGTCACACATTCCAAACATTCTTTAACCCTGTCTGCATGGTACCTTTGAATTAAACAACCTAAAGCGCCTCATTCTCCTCTCCCCTGTGTTCTGCTATTGGGCTCAAGTCAACGCTACCCTAACACTTAGACTGTTCACTATTTGGCCAAACAAGGCGGCTGGTCTAAAGATGGCAGAACAGATCAGGGGCAGTGCACACGGTCACTAGAAAAGGAGAGAATCCAAACCAGGAGACTTTCTTTACAAGTGAAATGCCGATTTAAGAGAGCGTTCATGACTATAGAAGTAGAATTGGATGTGACGCATTGTCAAGTGTGCCGTTATGGTTCATGAACGGAGACGTTCCAGTGGTTCCATGAGTGAGTGAGTGAGTGAGTGAGTGAGTGAGTGAGTGAGTGAGTGAGTGAGTGAGTGAGTGAGTGAGTGAGTGAGTGAGTGAGTGAGTGAGTGAGTGAGTGAGAGAGAGCGTGAGTGAGTGGTTCCAAAGTTGAGGTTAATTCTAGTGAGGTATCTTGCTCCAGGAATGAAATATAGCCCTCAAATCTTCATAGTAATGTGTATATAGCTGAATGTTACGCCCTTCTAGTTGAGAGAGAGAGACAGAGAGAGGGGGGGAGGAGTGATGGGCATGTTGGCTGTTGGAAATGGATAGTACTAGAAGGAACGTGGGTTGGGTTCAGATAGCCTCTCTCTCTTTCTCACACTCTCTCTTTCCAATCACGACTCATTGCCTCGACTCATTTTGAGGAGAGAGGAGGAAAGTTGGACCCCCTTGCCCCCCCCCCCCCCCCCCCCCCCCCGCCCGTCTCTCTCATTGCTTCACCACCGTTCTCCAATCATCTGACTCGGGGCAGCATGCTGGCCTTTAACAAAAAAGAAAAGAGGAAAAGGCAAACTTGTAATTTGATAATTAACAATCTGCTAAATTTCTCAAAAGGAAAACAGTCATGAGAAATGTCCGCCTCGTGCCCCATGAGTGAAGCTGACCTTTGGGGGGGGGGGGGGGGGGGGGGGGGGGGGCGGTTCACTTAGAAGGATTTAATTAGCGGTGCTCACGGCTGTATCGGCCGCCGGCAGCGGGGGAGATGGAGGGGAAGGGAGGGATGAAGAGAGAGATAGAGAATGGAGGGAGAGGAAGGGAGGGACGAAGAGAGAGATAGAGAATGGAGGGAGAGGAAGGGAGGGACGAAGAGAGAGATAGAGAATGGAGGGAGAGGAATGGAGGGATGAAGAGAGAATGGAGGGAGAGGAAGGGAGGGACGAAGAGAGAGATGGAGAATGGAGGGGGGTGCAGGGGTCTGTTGCCTATACTGACTTTATCTACTCCCTTTACTGTAATAACTATATAACTCAGTATGATAGCCATGTACAATCACACTGGATATACCGTGTATATATATATATATATTCATATTTACCTTATATATATTTATCCACACCTGTCTGAATATACCTGCATATATTCATCTTTACATACCTGTATCTACTATCTATATCTATACATATCCCTTACCTACTCTTACTAGTTATACCATTGGCCAGTATGGTGTAGTGTATTTATCTGTATCACTGTGCATAATAATACTGTCACACTGTACTCAGGGCCGTAGCCAGGGTTTAGAAATTAGGGAGGTCCATTTTTTTTTTGGCCCAGACCGGCCCACTATAATCGGTCGGACACCACCCAGCCAGGGTTTAGAAATTAGGGAGGTCCATTTCTGGCTTGACTAGACATTAAGGAGAGAGAGAGATGATTACAATGAACTGGTACATTCAGGTCCAGAATTGTTGGAATTCCCTGACAAATATGTGCAAAAAGCTGTACAATTTAAACAATACCATACTGGTAATGAGCAAATAGTTGTTTATTCAATTAATGCATGGAGCTGTTCCATTTTATACTAACTTCATTCATTCATTCATTTGGTACTAACTACTCAGTTCATACAGATTTCAAGTATCCAAATATCAATGATGAATATTGCATAAGGTTTACACAGTTATCACCTGTTTGTTTTATATTCATGCTCAGAGAGGACAGAGGAGTAAGTTAGATCTTTGTATGCGAGTTATAATGGCAATTAAATCAATGGTGTGCTTGTTTGTTACAGCCGGCCACTAGGGGGCAGCGGCTCATTAGAAGTGCTGATCAGCTTAGATGTGACGGTCGGCTGCACTAGTATTATTGTGGATGACGACGTTGAAGCAGCAAACATGTCTGTTATTTTATTATATTTGTCAGCATCCACGACCACCTCTAGTTTTCAGATTTTTTCCGCCGGCAATTTCTCCATGTTCTGTTTCTCCATTTTTCCTGTTTCCGCATCTGTTCTTCTAACACAAGAAACAGGTGAGAGAGGGGGGGGGGCTTATTAAGAGATGTGATTGGGCCGCAGCACGCATAATGGGCCGCTGTTCCCAGCCTATTGGGGGGGGGGGGCTTATTAAGAGATGTGATTGGGCCGCAGCACGCATAATGGGCCGCTGTTCCCAGCCTAGTGGGGGAGGGGCTTAGTAAGAGATGTGATTATTGGGCCGGCCCCGGTCGTTGACCAAACGGCCCACTCGCAAATAGTTACCGAGGTCCGGACCTCGGTGACCTCATAGCTGGCTACGGCCATGACTGTACTAATTGATATACAGTGTAATCACACTGTATAGCATTGTATAGCAATAGTGATATTGTATAGCAAATGTTAAATTGTATAGAAGCGTCGGTGCCACTAGCTAAATCATGGCTTGTTGACAAGCAAAGGTCGCTCCACAAGGACACTGTTTCTAGCGAACCCCAGCCAGACATCTTCTATTATTATTTTCCTGCTGCTTTTTGGCAACTAGCCGACGTTACCTCGCTCTGACCTGCTCAAATCACATATCAATGCAAATAGTCATAAACAAACAGAATTACACAATACCTTCTTCCCATTCCAGCTAGGCGCTTAATTATCCAATTACAAAAGGTTTATGATGCATAACAATGACGTGAAGCCTCCTTCCCTTCACGCTCATGTCCACTGACTTACACCGGTTCCTGACAGGCAGCGAGCGAGCGAACTGGAGACGAAATCGCGCGCGACACTGTCCTGATATGAGGCGGCGCGTGTCCGGGTGTGTCTGTGTGTGTGTTAACGGGGGCAAAGCAGCCTGCAATTCTTGACCAATAAAAAGTGTTTAGGGGCGGGACTCTGCCAAGTAATCGCTCAACTAGAGACACAGCGAGCGAATATTTGAGGGGGGAACGACATCGCCGCTCAGTTCGCTGTCGCTCGCGGTAGGTCAGGATAGTCTGATTGAAACGAATACATTTTAATCATTTTCGCAATCACGCTCGCTCGCGTCGCTCCCTGTCAGGAAGGGGTGTGAAGTGTAGTTTTTGCCTTCAGACCCCACGGACATAAAGGACCAGTGCAAAACAAATCCGGAAGAAACAAACAAATAAGGAGGAAAGAAGTGTCGTTTTGTTGTTTTGTTGTTTTCTTCATGTTGTTGTTGTTGTTGTCGTTGCCGTAGGCTCCACAGAGAGCGCACGCCGCGGCCCCGAGGTGCCGCTCTAAGGTCAGGAAGCTGCAGCTTCACAGTGTGACTCGGGGGATAAAAAAAGAAAACGCTACCGTCGGCTGTGGCTCAGAGTGCACGTTTGTTCTGTCTCCATTTGTTCTGTCTCCGTGTTGTTCCTGCTCTGTTTTGATGCACATACTGTAACACTTGTGTTCACAAAATAACCCCAGCAGCTGTTAGCACAGGGTAGCACTGTACATTGCATGTACAGTCTCATCAGAAAACGTAAATAAAGTACTAGTCGACCATAGAAAAAAGGTACATAATGTAAGTTATATTATAGCCGTGTGTAATATACTGTATTTACAGATTGTATCGAAAATGTAACATGTGTACGTATTACAAATGAGTAATGCAATATATTAAATATGAAGAAAATTTTTACTTCCCCTGCTGGGGCTCGAACCCTAATCTTAACCCTAACTTCAAGTCTTAACATATCCATTAAGTGAATGATAAAACAAACTCTATAGATAGTGGTGAGAGCACTCGCTTGCGACTGCAATCATTGTTGGTTCAACTCCCAGTTGTGGTGTTTGTTTTGGACTTTTGCAGATACAATACATAAATATATTATTTATGGTTATAACATAACGTACATTATGTACCTTTTTTCCAGTGGTCGATTCGTATACTTTATACATACTTTATTTATGTTTTCTGATGAGACTGTGTGAATATATAGGGATGCATCCACCCTTCAGTTTATATACTGCAGACTAATAATATTAGCATGTAGCTGAAAATAAAACAAGGGTTATCTTTCTTACTGTAGCTATCTCAGAAGTAACTGTTTTCCTCATTGGGAAATGTATGTATTGTAATATGTATTTGTTATTGAATGAAAACAATGAAAATAGTACCGCCCAAGTAAAGACAAAAGTATAACAAAGTATATGTGAGGATTGGTTCTTTCCCCACCACAGGCTTCTTAAAGTACTGTGATGATTGGTCCGTTCCCGGCCACACGCTCCGTTCCTTTAAGGTACTTTGTTGAGTAATTGCATTCCCCGCCACGCTCCGTTCCTTTAAGGTTCTGTGAGGATTCTGTGATGATTGGTCCGTGGCCGAACGCACACTTCTAAGTCAAGTATCAATTACCATCACGCACCTGATGTGTGTTCTAATCAGCGCCCCAGAGGGCTTTATATACTCTGTTCCCCCTAATATCGATGTTGGATCGTTTTGAATATTCCCTGCATCTGCCTTTCTTTCCCGTCGCTGTCTGTTGCTCCCCAGGACTCTCGTGAAGTATCCCTGTTGGAGAACCTGATTCCCCGTACGAAGCTACGCCTCGTTTATCTGCCCGCTTTACGCGTTGCGCTCTGGTGAGTTTTTGGAAACAGTTCTTTTTGGATCACTCGTTTTTTGTGTGTTTGTGAAACACCGAAGAGATCCCGTTTTTGTTATACTGTTCTCACCTATTTTTTGTTGTTGGATTTACACCTTGGATTACCGTATTGTTTTTTCTCTGGACTCTGCTAACTGTGTGTATCACACCGAAGATCAAGTCACTTGGATATTTGTTTGGATCAGTCACCTCTCTGTTTCTGTTGTGCGCTGAGCTAACTGGGATTTCTCTCTCTCCCTCCGTTTCCACCTGGAGTGTATGCTGGGGGGATCTGCAGAGCGGCTCAGACGTCACAAGCAAACTCCTCACCATCACCTTCTGGGAGAATCTGCAGAGCCGCAAACATTCTTCACATGCC
Source organism: Notolepis coatsorum (assembly GCF_963971535.1). NCBI lineage: Eukaryota > Metazoa > Chordata > Actinopteri > Aulopiformes > Paralepididae > Notolepis > Notolepis coatsorum. Next base: position 113,149,281 of record NC_140165.1, read on the forward strand.
AGATTCCCTGTTTGTTCTGTTCTCCACCTAATTCAATCTTGTGACTCTGAGAATAAAGACGCCCTTGTTTTTGGCTAACTCTGAAACAACTCTCTCTGTGCCGTTGCGTTTGGGGTCGGTTACAAACCATAACAGTTATATTTTCTGAAAGTATACATTTTATATATATATATATATATATATGTATTGTATTCAGAAAGTATACTAGAGTTGTGTTAAATTGTTGTGTACATGTGCTTAAATATATTGAAATTATACATTTGTACTTTTGGTTTCTCTTGCTTACCAAAACAGTGCACTTTATCTTACTAAAGTACAACATAAGTTTGGTAAACATGTGTACTCTTAACATGCAACGGCCCACATGTGGGCCCTCTTGAGGACGAATCGCGATGCGGGTGTGCATTTTTTTTATACAATATATATATAGAATTATTTGTTGCCTGTAGATAGCCGTTTCAGGCGACGCCGATATGTGAGGTGTGCGCCGAAGTAGGCGGCAGACTTTATATTTTTTCAAATACAACTCCCGACTCTCGAGTCTCTACCTCCGTCAATCATTTGGCGATCTCGGAAATTATTGGACAGGGTTGTAACGAATGAGTGTGGCTTTCCAATTGTATCCCACATGGGAATGAGCGAATCAGGGATCTAGGTGGAAAGTCACGAGCGAAAACAGAAAGAGAATTCTCCGTCGAATGCATTGAAGTCTATGAGAAAATCGTTTTCTGAGCTCTTTTGTTTGTTCTCTTTTGACCAAAACTGCTTCTAATCACTCATCATCAACGGATTTTTATGAAATTTTGACATGTACTACACAAGACTTCAGGCTAAGGACCCAGCCATACCATTATTTTGGGAAATACTACTTCTGGACTCCTAACTACTACAGAAAAACATGAGTAACAAGTTTTTCTACAACTCAAGTTCAGACCTATGTTACTCAGTCTATTTCATTAACACTAAAAGTGAATTTTCTTTATTGTATCAGACACTTCAGAATGTCATCTTTCAAAGGAGTATAGTAAAGTATAGTATTTTGGTTTGCAAAAAAAGTATGCAGTCCTCAAGTTCAAGTAAAGAATTGCCACTTGTGGGGGCACCTGTTAAGATGTTAGGCATATTAATGACTGTAAGGGCCTAACTTGATTAAACAAAAACAATAAATCTATAAAGCCCTTGAGGAGGCTGATACCGGCTAAAACATGTAGTTCCTCTTGATCCTCCAGAGCTTGTCTCTCCTTCAAGTATGCTGCTTTCACCAGCAGTGATGCTCTTTTAGCCTCTGCTATGAGACGTTCAGAGCTGCCACTGCTACCACTCTGTCTGCTGCCTTGCGAGCGTCCAAAGGAAGTATTTGAAATGCTGTGATCTGGTTTCACATCATCATCCACTGGTTGCATGTTGTCTGTGAGCACGTCATCTGTGGGTGCACTGACAGTGTGCACCTCCTTTGTGTGCACATCCACATATAGTTGACGCGTCTGTGGCTCGTGAAGGGTACTCGTCTGATCCAAAAATAGAATGTCCACAAGGTCCGTTGCAATAATACCCCCAACTGGGTTTATTTACACGAAACGATAATTGATGCACAATTTGCATGTGATATGAAGTAACGCCAACGGTAATATCTTGCACAACATAACATTCCTATACTACAAACAAAACGATTCACCAAACAATGATAACGTGCCGTGTCGATGTGACGTGACGGTCAAAAACTGTTAGGCTCTGCCGGTAACCAAACACGCCTGGTTGTCATCAGTCCCATTACCCACTAAGTAGCCACGTAAGTCACCTACTGGTGAGCAATGGGAACTGATGCCATAAACCAATAGCAGGCATGGCTGTCTACAGGCAGAAATCAACACAAATACATAAAAACAAAGCAAATGCATAAAATATAACACATGGCACTACAACCATGTAAATTGGCTCCTACACCATGGCCTCTAATTGTTAAATGTCATAACATATAACAATTATAACATAAAATGAAAAACAAAAAGAGCCAAAGTGTGCCATAACCACAAAACAAATCAAATCTTTGAGACTATGGCCTCATGCATAACAAAACAAAACTTAGGACCAAGCCCGGTCACTGGTCATTCCAAGATCAATGTCTTGGCCTTTAAGCACCGAGCACCCCAAGCCGTTCCCGTCTGGGAAGGCCTCTAAAACTCTGCCGAGGAGCTGCAGAGTCGAAAATGCCAATAATATCTCCCGCCATCTTGTCCATTGGCGCTCAATATCATTGGGAATGTTTTCATCCCAGCTGCACACTCTTCTCCACAGTTTGAGCAGCATGGACTTGGCAGGAAGTGTAACTGGGCCAAGGAAACTCAAGGGATCGCACACTGACACCTGGTTGTTCAGTGCCTCTTCCAATCTGCTCACGGAAATCATATTGACAGTGGCCACTGAAATCCCATTTTCAGGACCATAATTTTCTTGCAGGGGGCCGTTGACCACCCAGCCCAGAACAGTTCTCATAGCATACGGACCATTTCCACGGCCGTTGATCACCTCCCAAGGTTCCAATAACCTGAGAGCATTGGTACTAATCAATAGATTAACATTTGCCTTTATGCTGGGAATTTGGACATGGGACAGGTAAGGCCACTTCACCAAATCTTCCTGCGATACAATATTGTCACTGGTCACAGGCATTTTCCTTCGTGAAAGGACTTCTGGGAGGCTATAGAACGTGTCCCCATTGAGACCAGAGACCTCCAAACCTTTCAGTGAGGTACTTGATACCACCTGCTCCTGGCTCAAAGTGCGCAGAAGAAAGTTGGTCTGTGGTCCAGTCACATCCAATGCACTCATTAAATGTTCAGAACAAAATGTTGCAGAACTGCCAGGGTCGAGAAAGGCGTATGTTTGCAGTATCTTTGCATTTGTGGACTTGACTTGGACTGGCAGAATGGACAGCTTTCAATTTCCTCCGCCGGCCCCAGTAAGACCACACGTTTGCGTGGCTATAGTGACACTTGGCTTGACAGCTGAAGTGACACTTGCAGATGAATTAGGCTGATGGTATGTGCTGAGGTAAGGCCTGTCAATGTGAAGCATGGTTGGATGTTTTTTCTCACAAACCTTGCAGGTTAGGTGCTTGTCGCAATCAGCACTCATGTGACCGGAACACAAACATCCGAAACAAATCCTATTTTGCTTTACGAAGATAATTTTATCGTTGTGCTTCTTGCCTTTCAGCCGCGGGCACTCTGCCAGAGAGTGATCCTGAAAGCAGCACACACAAGACTCAGACTTCTCCATTTCAAAATCCTTCCCCCTATGGACAGAGCCTGAGTCTGCTTTGGAATATTGTCCCCTATGGACAGAGCCTGAGTTTGGTTCTTTGGAGTCCAGACGTGTGACAGTTGTAGCAAAGCTGTTGCCTTCAGCTCTGCCAAACTTGGACTGAGGCTGGAACTTGCTCCTGTTGCTCAATTCATCCTTTATGGTTGGTTGATCCTGGATGTCACCGAAAAGTGGGTGAGAAAGGATCCTAACCTGACGTTCCACGAATGTGACAAGATCATTAAAAACAGCTCTATGATGTCGTCGCTCAAGTAGCTCACAAGCTGTTGTCCTCCATCTTTCCCTAAATCGGTAGGGCAGCTTGGTAATAATCATGCGCATGTTGGTAGGCATGTCGAGCTCCTGCATGTGTTGCATCTCTGTCATCACGTTGCAACAGTTGCGCAGGAACAGAGAATAGTCCTGTAGTGCCTTTACATTTTCAGCCTTAACTGCGGGCCAGGCCAAGGCCTTTTCGATATATGACGTAGCGATCTTAAATTCATTCCCGAAATGTTCTTTCAGGAGACCTTTGGCCATGTCATAAACACGGTCTGGCATCATGTGCTGACAACTACTTACCAGCTCACGTGGTTGTTCTTTTGTGAACTGTTCCAAAAAATATAAACAATCTGCTTTGTTGGCCTTTGCTTCAATATTATGCTCAAAGGATCTTATAAAGCTCCTGTAGTGAAGTGGGTCACCATCAAATGCAGGGATGTCTCTGGATGGTAGAGACATTGTGAGCTGTTGTTGTACAAGAGCATTTGTGATTTCATTCTGCCGTTGCAGGACTGTACTCAAGTCTCCTTGAGGTGGTATTTGAGAAGGTTGATACAATTGTGGTTGCGCAGCAGCTCCACCTTGTGGTGGCATTTGAAAGAGGGGTGGTTGTGCAGCAGCTCTACTTTGTGGTGGCATGTGAAAGAGGGGTGGTTGTGCAGCAGATCTACTTTGTGGTGGCATGTGAAAGAGGGGTGGTTGTGCAGCAGCTCCACCTTGTGGTGGCCTGTGGAAGAGGTGAGGTGTAACCTTTGGTTTGACAACAGGCTCTGGCATAGGAATGTTGAATTGCTGTGCTGTTGGATTTAGCACAGTATGGCTTGAATGAGGAGGTCCAGTGTGATTTCCCACATGCCTTTGGCTAGAGGTTCATGACCGTCTCCCTGACTCTGACATAGTATTCAGAACAGCCATTTGAGCAGCGGATGCAGCCAACTCAGCATCCATTTCAAGTTGCTGCTTTTTCCTCCTTAACACTTCATTATTCCTCCTTAACTCTTTACTTAGCACTTCATTATTCCTCCTTAACTCTTCCTCTTGATCCTCCAGAGCTTGTCTCTCCTTCAAGTATGCTGCTTTCACCAGCAGTGATGCTCTTTTAGCCTCTGCTATGAGACGTTCAGAGCTGCCACTGCTACCACTCTGTCTGCTGCCTTGCGAGCGTCCAAAGGAAGTATTTGAAATGCTGTGATCTGGTTTCACATCATCATCCACTGGTTGCATGTTGTCTGTGAGCACGTCATCTGTGGGTGCACTGACAGTGTGCACCTCCTCTGTGTGCACATCCTCTGTGTCTACACAGACAGTGTGCACCTCCTCTGTGTGCACAGGTTCTTGGTGCACTTCACCCACAGTAGGCCTACTGGTATTTGCCATATTTTGTGCCAGCCAACTTTCAACATGCATGTGGAAGCTCTCCAACGTTGCTATTCTTGACCCAAACCAGGCAGTTTGTATTGCACTTTCATCCGGGGACATAGTTGACATACTCACAAATTCATTTTGTACACATTTGGCTGTCTCACACAGCCTTACATATTCACACAATACACATTGTACCCCTGTCACGTCAGTATTGTGCATAAATACCTCCATCATTTGCAATAACTTTTTTGCTTTATTGAATTTATCTGATATTTTATTTTCCCATTTTCCCAACCTTTCAATTATAGCCTTAATTTTCCTTTTTTTCCATTGTGACACTTTCCACAGTTCTGCCCCGACGAGTTGTTCACCATTATTGTCATGATTGTCATCAGAAACGCTCATGTTGACAATCCGCAGTGAATTGTTTGAAACAGTAACGTTATGCCTGGCGCGCACAAAGGATTCAATCCAAAGTCAACGGTAGACTAGAACGCGGAGCCTTTTTCAGCTACCAATGCATTGGAATTTATGCTCGCAAAATGCAAAGTTGTGTGCACACAAATTACCATGGCCAGTAAAAAAGGGTAGCGCTACCATACCTCGGCTTGTAGCCTACCACGGAAGATGTTGGCAGCTGACGTTGGGTACCGTTGGCTGTAGTTGGAGCTCTGTAGTTGGAGCTCTGATGAGTGGGTTTGACGGTCTGCGCTTCTCCGCTCATTCCTGTTGACATCCACAGGTGGAACTGCGCTGCAAACAAATCCCACGCATCAGCTCCGCGCGCGCATCAAAGCGAGGCTGAAACGATCCCCCGCTGTCCTCAATGTCTTCTCAATGCGCAAAGCTTATTCTTGAAAACTTTGAAAACTTTATTTAACAGATTGCAGAATGGGTACAATACAGTACGGCTCAATACACACAATTGTTAAGGGGATGCAGACCAGAGAAAGACTTTCGTCTTGTTTACATCAGGGTCCCCCATTTTCAATTCATCATAACATGACATACATATAGACAGTACTGCTACATCTATATATGACATACAGAGATATAGACAGTACTGCTACATCCAGACATTTATGACATACCAGATCTACAAATATACATTACTGTTTAAGAGTACAACGCCTGTCATAATGACCTATAGCGTTGGAAACTCTGATTAAGGAGAGGAGAGGAGAGGAGAGGGAGAGGAGAGGAGAGGAGGAGGAGGGGGGGAGAGGAGAGGAGGAGAGGAGAGGAGAGGAGAGGAGAGGAGGAGGAGGGGAGGAGAGAGAGGGAGGAGAGAGAGGAGGAGGGGGGAGGGGGCCACGGCGGACCAAAATAAATCGCTTGTTACCCACAGAAAGGCAGAACGCATAAAATACAGCCAATTAAATCATAATCAACACAGACCCGCCCCACACAGCTACTAAATATTAAAAAAAAAAATCACTCACCATTGACGACGTTACTTCTTAGGAGGAAATAGTGTCCCTGTCGCTCCTTGTAAATGAAATCCACCCTTCGCTCTTTTCTGATGAAACGTGCAATGACCTCCTCTGCAGTTGCAAATCCAGCAATGCAACAAACAGCAGTCTTTTGTGATCTAATCGATCCTTCATTTGCGTGAGGATGCTGTCGAAATCCACTAAACATTGTTCTGTTGATGCGTGACACACGTTCCATTTTCGGGACTCCGACTCCAACAGGTGGTCACTCAGACAGTCACCCAAGCGATTCACCCAAATAAAGTTTACATTCATTCATTAATTTGCTGTCTCGTTATAATACAAACAGCTCACCATGAACCATGACCAGCTTAATTATGTTAGTTAGCATCCAAGCTAGCGTGATAACGTTAGTAGTTATTAGCATCCAAGCTAGAAACTGCTAGGCTGCCTGCTTACAGTACCTGCAATAATGTTGTCATCCTCCTGGACAGATAGACTTGTTATATCATAATATCCACAGGTGTGTTGTGCTGGTCCTCAGTAAATGTCCCACCGGCGAAAAATAAGTTGCTATTAAAGTGCTAAATGTTAGATACACTAATATAGAGGTTTGGAACGTGGCTGCTCTGTTAATAAAATTTTCAATCAATCAATCCCGCGAGGGGAGAAACAGCCGTGTAGCTACAGAGCTGCAGAGTAAGAGCCATTCTCTGATTGGAACTCAAGGCTGTCAATCATTCAACCTCCGTGTAGCTACAGAGCTGCAGAGTAGGAACCATACTCTAATTGGATGTCAAGGCTGTCAATCATTCAATCCCCCATTCAATGGCAAGAGTTTAAATGCACGGACCGTGCTTAGATGACGTTAATAGCCTATTTTGATTGGCTATTATTTATTATTTATTTAATCCTGGGTCAACCTGTGCAGTTATTCTGCACAAATATTTACTGCAGTCATTACTGCTGTGCAGGCCTGCTCAGAGCTGGCAATTTTGGCAATTTTTGAAGATTTCTTTTTAAATTTTTACAGAGGAAAACATTTCTAATAAAAAAATAATAATAATAATAAAAAAAAAAATATATATATATATATATATTTTTTTTTTATATATATATATATATATATATATATATATATATATATATATATATATATATATATATATATATATATATATATATATATATATATATATATGTAAATTAATAATAATTATGAATTATGAGTGAATTTGTGTTTCACGTGTTGTCATAGAGAAACCGCCACTGCTCTGCCGGTAACCAAACACACCTGGTTGTCATCAGTCCCATTACCCACTAAGTAGCCACATACAGATACAGCTGGGAAAAGTCCTGGAACAGCTGTTTGCCTGCCGTTATGAAGTCGTTTTGGTGTGGTTAATGTTAACAATGACCAGCGGGGGCGCTCTCATACAGCTGGTGACAACGTGCTGGACGAGCTCCGCCCTCGGCAAAATGAGAGAGAGGCAGAGAGAGAGTGCCGTCATGGACTGGAGTCGCGTTTATTTTTCAAATGTAAACTAGTCAATACTATCTTAAACAATGTCAGCAGTCAGTGTATATTTTCAACAATACGTTTGTTTACCAATAGGTTAAACTGTTTTTGGATCTTTGTTGGCACTCTTTCAACATTTGGATTATAGCTCAGTCACAGCGTTACAGACCAGCGTTAAACGTTCCAGAGACGGTAAGTTAATTTAACTTATTCTAGTCTAAAGAAACCTATATATTACTATTTGTTAATCAGAGCGTTATTTGGTTATAACACCGTGTGTGCGTCGTGTGTGTGCGTGCGTGCGCGATATATGTTACTATTGATTAATGCGTTTGTTAATATAACACTGTGTGCGCGCTTGATAAAACAAAGCATACTGTATTACTGTGTGTTTATATTGTGAGCAAGTCAAGCAAGTGTAATTGAACACAATACATGCTGACATCATGACATGCATCTTGCTGTTTGTCATTCTATTGCTAATGCCAGGTAATGTGAATTAATGTCACAAAACGAATCCCTTGGATAGGATAAAACAAAGCATCTACTGTATTACTGTGTGTTTATATTGTGAGCAAGTCAAGCAAGTGTAATTGAACACAATACATGCCTTTTTTAAATCAACCAAGATAATGGAGAAATATCAGTCAAGTCCGAAATCGACCGTGAAACCATTGGCAACGGAAGTTTTGTTGAGGTTGTTGTGATTGTTACGGTACATGTCTCTTTTATTTATTTATTTCCAATAATAATGATTTAAATTACTACTACTAGTCTTAGCAGTAGCAGTTGTCGTAGTAGTAGTAGTAGTAGTAGTAGTAGTAGTAGTAGTAGTAGTAGTAGTAGCAGTAGTAGTGTAGCAGTTGTAGTAGTAGTAATAGTAGTACTAGTATTAAATATGAGCCTAGCAGTAAAGTTATCAATTATCTCCTCTCCTCTCCTCTCCTCTCCTCTCCGCTCCTCTCCTCTCCTCTCTTCTCTTCTCTTCTCTTCTAGGCTACTGAGGCTAATCTGAACATCCATGGGGTGTATGCCTTCACCACTGCAGAGGTACAGATCAGAATTCTCGACATAAACGACAACAAACCCGAATTCTACAGGTGCGAAGATACATGTGTCCCGCAGGACACCTTCACAGGAGAGATTATTGAGCACTCATCAGGATCCATCCCCCTCAACATCACTGTCAGAGATGCGGACCAGGTCACAGGATTTTTTTAATTCTTTAAAAAGATAAACAAAAACAGAGATATTGAAAAGAAAAAAACAGTCTCTAATTTGATGTTTATTAGATTAGATTAGATTAAAATGTATTGTCATTATACAGCACAAGTACAGTACAACAAAAAGAAGTTTGGCATCTAACCAGAGTGTACCAGACTGTAACAGTTAAGTGCAATAATAATATACAATGTACAAGTAATTAAATGTGATATATATAACAAGCTACTGGTAATATATGCAACATGTATTTACAGTATAATTATATAAAGTGATACAGGTAATGTACTAAGATAAGATAAGATATTCCTTTATTGATCCGCTTGGGGAAATGCGGGCATCATACAGTAGTAGCATGGGGGGGGGGGGTACATGGGAGAGGGGCATGGTAATAGTATAATACATTAATATAGGCAATACAACTATTGTAATGATACAAATAAGCAGTGTAAACAATATAATTAACTCTGAATATAAGAATATGGTGGTAAGCCATGCTGGCCAGTGGTATAACTATTGAGAGTAGGTATGGGATATATACAGATATAGATATAATATATACTGTACATATTATTAAATTTTATTATACAGGTATGTGAATAGGGAGGGATATATGCAGACATATCCAACAATTATAGATACATATATATACAGTATATACTGTATAATATAATTATTATCACTGTTTCAAAACACTTCAATGAAAAAAGCAGAGACCATGTTGTCCTGTTGTACTGTCCAACTGTATGACACATAACAAGACCTGAGTGGTTACTTGTGATTAAGTATGAATCATTATGTTTATTGTGCAGGGAGGACAAATCAAGCTAACCCTGGCTGGAGACGTCAAGGATGTGTTCGCCGTAGTTCCTGTGTTTACCGTTGCAGAAAGCGCAACTCAAGTTCAACTCATGGTCCAAAAACCCTTGGAGCTGGATTTTGAAAAGAAAGAATTTATGGTTGTGCAGGTAAGGAGATGGAAAATGTAAGAATTGAAATATCAAAGTTGCTTTATGTAGAGTAATCATTAAAACATCACTACTTCATACAGTATGCTGTTCGGTTGGTACTGTGTACAGTCAGTACATCACTACTTCATATGTTCTGTTGGTACTGTGTACAGTCAGTACATCACTACTTCATATGTTCTGGTGGTACTGTGTACAGTCAGTACATCACTACTTCATACAGTATGTTGTTCTGTTGGTACTGTGTACAGTCAGTACATCACTACTTCATACAGTATGTTGTTCCGTTGGTACTGTGTACAGTCAGTACATCACTACTTCAGTGTTGTAGTCGAGTCACTAAATATCGAGTCTGAGTCGAGTGTGGAGTCCCCAGTGTTTGAGTCAGAGTCCAAGTCCAAGTCACCAAAGAAGAGCCCAAGTCGAGTCCCCATTACCCGAGTCCGAGTCCAAGTCATCAAGGTTGAGTCCACTCCATTCTGGCAGTCGAAGAGCTGACATACAAATAAAAAAAGGTCTACATTATACATAAATGACACAGCGTTCACCATTTAAAATGGAGTTTATTTACTTTGTGACACAATAGCCACAATAAATAGACACAATAAAGAAATCTAACCCTAACTAACCTTACTGTCATGCACTTGTCCTAATAAACTAACCTACACTGTAGCACTCAACACTTTGATGAACATTGTTACTCAGCTGATAGAGTTGTACCCTTCCTGATGACTTGTCGTACAGAACTTGTAAGTCGCTTTGGATAAAAGCGTCAGCTAAATGACTAAATGTAAATGTAAATAGCCAAACAAATGCACTAGCCATCAATATCTTATTACAAATGATTAGGGCCTATTACCAAAAAATAACTAAATAAATAACAAAATAAAAACTAAAATAAATGTATCAATTCACAAGTCCTTGTCTGCACCTTCCGAGTCCGAATGCAGTCAATGCTCGAGTCCATGTCCAAGTCCGAGTCCTCAGTGCACAAGTCCAAGTCGAGTCACAAGTCCTGAAAATCAGTCCAGTACTCGGACTCAAGTCCAAGTCCTGGACCCGAGTACTACAACACTGCACTACTTCATATGTTGTTCCGTTGTCAAAATCTTAAGCCGTTTTGAGCCTGGGCTCCAACCACAATGGTAACTGTGCTTAGTGTGTGAGTCTCAACATGAAGCTGAGTCTCTGACATCACAAATCAGCACATTTTCAGATGACTCAGTTCAGTGAGGGTGAATATTGTGAGAGGAGAATTGGAAGAATGCGCCAATATGAGAATTAGAGACATAGATCATATTAAAGGGGAACTATTTTACTATTTCTTTCACTATTTGGGCACTTTTACACAATTCCTGTGAGTCTATGGAACACCTCTGTAATATATATATATTTTTTATTCATTGTTTTGTATTTCTAATCAAGTCCTCAAAAACAGCATTTTTCTACCTCAAGATCTTAAGCCGTTTTGAGCCTGGGCTCCAACCACAACGGTAATGGTTCTGGGGGAGAGAAAGAAATGAGACAAATTATTTCTAATCTATTTCTTTTTTCTTTCGCTGCAGCTCCCACTGTTGCAGCGACCACAGACCAACCCAACAACATCCCTGCCTGTATCCTCTCACTGTACCAAGACCATCCCCATGCCCCTCTCTCCAGACATAGGCATACCAACACCACAGCACATCCAGAGCTTTGATCTTGAGGAAGCAAGACAACTACAACTGCAAATGACGGGACAGGCTGCATGTCCACTGTGGCACAAGGAGCGAGAGGGCAGGCTGACTGCATCAGAATTTGGCAAGATACTAAAGAGAGAGAATTTCAGATGCCTTCATACAGTCCACATATTACCCCAAGCCCTTCACTGCTACAGGCTCAGCTGAAGGAGAAGGAGGAGGAGAACAGACAGGCAGCCCGAGACCCAGTCTTGCAGGAGGGTTAAGGGGGTTAAGCGTCTTGCTCAAGGACACTTACATTGGAATGCGATGGCTGCAACCCCCACACCATTGAAATGCTAATTGTCCACCACCTAGTATTTATCGTTGCCATTTGAGAGTTCACACTCTACCATAGCAGTCATCAAAAAGGATCATGGATCATCTTTAGACAAATAAATTGATACTAATAATAGATTACTTTGAACCTTGCACCTTATTAAACCTTGTCTAAAGATTAGATTAGATTAAAATGTATTGTCATTATACAGCACAAGTAGGTCCATGCAGGAGCAGCAGCAGGCCACCACCCAACTCTTCCTGCAGATGATGGGGACTTTTGCAAGAGCCATATTGCCTCAATCTCAGACCCCGCCGGCACCACAGTGGATGCCCACAGCTCAAATGATGCCCCCACGTGCCTGGCCCAAGACATTGCCTCCAACTAACCATGCCACATCAGTTTGTAGAGGCTTTTGGCAATCGTGTTGCGGTTATTCTGGACTGCTTTGAAATTGGCACTGAGACCATCAAATCTGAAAGCGCAGGCACAGACATATTCCCACTACAAGCAAAAGCACACTGTTAAGTACCTGATTGGCATTACACCACAGGGGTCTATCTCTTTCATTTCCAAAGGGTGGGGAGGGCGTGTAAGTGACAAGCATCTGACCGAGAACAGTGGTCTCCTCAATAAACTGTTGCCTGGAGACTTGGTTTTAGCAGACCGTGGATTTGACATTGGGGACCATGTTTCATTAATGTGTGCATCGGTGAAAATCCCTGGATTCACAAGCGGACGTGCCCAGATGGATCCAAAATCTGTAGAAGAGACACAGCAAATAGCTCACCTCAGGGTCCATGTTGAAAGAGTGATCGGTTTGGTACGCAATAAGTATCGCATGCTACATAATACCATACCAGTCCAACTGCTGGTTCCATTTGAAGGCGAGGACTTTTCTTTCATTGACAAGATTGTGACTGTGTGCTGTGCCTTAACGAATATGTGCCACAGTGTTGTTATGAAACCACCAGACCATGCGTTACCAGATAGTGAGGGAGAGACGGAGTTATCTGTTATCTGTTATGCTAAAGCTAAAATGGAAAATCAAGGCCTCTTAGTTTTACTGATGTGGATTATTTAAATTCAGTTTGTCATGTTTTCATTGTTATTTGAACAATGTTATGTCCTGTAAATACTAGGGCTGTCAAAAGTGAATGCTTTAACTGTATTTCACAGGAGAGAAACTGTATTCATTGAAAGCTATTAAAATTGCCTTTGAATCTAAATATACTTTCTGTGTTTTTACATTAATTCCATGATTTCTAAAAAAAATATTTCAAACCATTCCAATTATTAACACCTTTACTGCTGTAGCATACGATTGGTAAAACAGTAACATATGGTAAACATTGGTACAACATTGCTAGAACAGATGTAATATAGCATTGTATATTAGTATACTGCATAGTATATTGACAAAAATAAAGAATTAAGACTCGCACAGGTTTGTTTTTCTTCTATCTATCTATCTATCTATCTATGAGCCGTACTGTACCCATTCTGCAATCTGTTAAATAAAGTTTTATCTCTAATTAAGAATGACAGTGACCATAGCTGACTATTATTTGGAAATCCAGAGGTTTTAAAAACTGGTGCGACAATAACTGTCTGGTTTTAAATGTTAAGAAGACTGGGGAGATGGTGTTTGACCCCAGAGGTGTTGGGGACCACAGGCCTGTGGTCATCCACACACAGTCCATCTCACAGGTCTCTTCATATAAATATCTTGGGATTTTTGTCGATAACACACTAACCTGGAACACCCATGTAGATAGGATTTTATAGTATGTCTGCACTTTATGTGCTCATTTCATCATTCATCAGTTTTGTGTCAGTCTTGTTTATCTGATCTTATTTCTGAAGATGCATTTCCATTGGCTAATGGTCGAGATATAAGTCACTTGTTACTTGATATTACTGTAAATCATTTGACATCTATTGCTGACTGTTCATACATTTGTTACAATAAAGATGCAAATAATTGTTATCTCTTGTCCAATCAGAATATTTTTTTTATTACAAAACATTGAGATATCAAACAGAAAAATTTTCTTGTTTACATCAGGTTCACAGGTTGGGTAGGAAGAGTGGGTGGGGGACACTGTACAACTGAACAAGCAAAACTGTACATTGGAATATTGACTCCCTCCCAGCAGAACTCTGCACCGCCCCAACTCTGGACTAATTTAAAAAACTGCTCAAAACCCACCTCTTCAACTTGGCCTTCAACCCCTAACTTTCTCACTTTATATGTATATGTTGTGTCTGTCCACTATGTTTGTTAATTTGTCATCTCCCCCCCCCCCCTATGTAAAGCGACCTTGGGTCCTCTGAAAGGCGCTATATAAAACGAAGTTGTTATTATTATTATACTTGGTCATTTACTGTACATTGGGGGGGGGGGGGGGGGGGGGTTGTGTTAGGACATTTACAGGGGCCAGTTTAGAATTGCAGTCTCCCGTAGGTGTTTTTTGAGAGTGTTTTTGAAAGTGGGAAGTATTTTGACATGTACATGGGTACTTTGGTCGTGTAGTGTATCTTGTAGACCAGGCCCATTGCAAGTTGTGTCTACTCTAAGCCATCCTAGGTTGTCAAAGTGGGCAGGGGTGAGGTGGGTTCTAGGAGTAAGGTCAAGCAGTAGTCTGACCAGATTGTTTTGAGATGTTTGTAATTTTGTTTTTGTTTCTGACACAGGTTCCCCTCAACTACAGTATAGACTGTTAATAGATGACGGGACCTAAGATGGGTTTACACACTGTACCAGGAGAACTGTAGACCAGGAGTTGTGTTACAAGAGAAGTGATTCAAAACTAAAACTTTGTTTGTAATGACAGCTTCAAGGATGCTTTCTGTATGATCACCCGTATGATCACCCCCCCCCCCCCCCCCCCCCCCTCCTCCAATGTACAGTTTCTACGCCAAATGTATATACACTCTTTTTCTGGACACTTTTGTATCACAAACAGTACTGTATTTGCAAATCTGATATGTCATAAATGTATAGATGTAGCAGTACTGTCTATCTGTATGTCATGTATGTCATATATGTTATGATGAATTGAAAATGGGGGACCCTGATGTAAACAAGACGAAAGTCTTTCTCTGGTCTGCATCCCCTTAACAATTGTATGTATTGAGCTGTACTGTACTGTACCCATTCTGCAATCTGTTAATAAACTTTTCAATCAATCAATCAATTATTGATTATTTTTTTTATATCACGTTAACAATCAAATGGCTAGCAAGCTCACCTGTGACATACTGTACAGTGCAAAATACAAGAGTACAATCTTAGTCAACTTTTATGAAAACAATACACAAGTTGGAACAGTTTGAACGTTTTATTTTTACTTTCGTCTTGTTTACATCAGGGTCCCCCATTTTCAATTCATTATGACATACATGACATACAGGTAGACAGTACTGCTAGTGTACATCTATACATTTATGACATATCAGTTTTGCAAATACAGTACTGTTTGTGATACAAAGTAGTAGTAGATAGTAGACATAGCAGCATAGTGTAGGTAGTAGTAAATAAAACGATATGCAAAGGAACGTGACGCGTCGCTACTGTAACTCCGCCATCACAACCATTGAACTATTATAACTCTGTTACACCTATACACGGCTGGCCCATAGTAGGTAGTAATAGATAGTAATACATACTGTACTGTAGTCAGAAATAAGACGTTACCAAAATAATAACGTTTAGGCAAATCACAGACGCGGATACACAGTGTTGAATGAGGAAGTCAATAATCAATAGACCGCCGCCGCGCCGGGCGACTTTGCGCCTCCTGGCGGCATAAAACAGAACAGCAGCCTGGGTTCCCAATTAATTAAAACGACGTGATATAACCGTGCGCGCGTCGCGGCAAAGCGCCCAGGAATACTAAACGCTTCATCTGTAAGTCACCTACTGGTGAGCAATGGGAACTGATGCCATAAACCAATAGCAGGCATGGCTGTCTACAGGCAGAAATCAACACAAATACATAAAAACAAAACAAATGCATAAAATATAACACATGGCACTACAACCATGTAAATTGGCTCTTACAATGACTATCATTATAAACATGTGCTTTGAATTAGTACACAAAAGAACATACAAAGTACCAAAAATACATTTCAAGTATACTCTCAGAAATGTACATATGGTTAATAATAATAATAATTTCTTGGATTTATATAGCGCCTTTCAGGAAACCCAAGGCGCTTAACAGTGGGGGGGCAGCTAAGAGGAAGGAGATCAGAGGAACAAGGTAACAACAAAGTAAAAAAGAAAAGAAAAGAGGGACGTCATTTATAAATTTGGTGGAGAGGTGAGATTTGAGTTGGGATTTGAAAGAGTCCAGGGATGTAGCACTGCGGATGTTTGGAGGGAGGGAGTTCCAGAGGGTGGGTGCGGCAACAGAGAAGGCTCTGGGACTGACGGTGCGCTGGTTGGTGGTGGGGATGGAGAGGAGACCGGAGTCAGAGGACCACAGCCTCCGGGGCGGGATGTAGGGATGGAGGAGGTCAGTTAGGTAGGCTACCGGGGGGCAAGGGTGTGAAGGGCTATGTAGGTGATGAGGAGGATCTTAAAATGTATGCAGGACTTGACTGGACTTGGTGCGGGTGAGAACCCTAGCAGCAGAGTTCTTGACATACTGCAGCCTGTTTAGGGCATTGCTGGGTAGCCCTACCAGAACAGAGTTTGCATAGTCCAGACGGGAGGTGACGAAGGAGTGAATAAGTGTCTCTGCTACAGAGTCAGGGAGAGATGTCCGGAGTCTGGAAATGTTCCTGAGATGGAAAAAAGCAGATTTTGTTATTGATTTGATGTGAGAATGAAAACAGAAGTTGGAGTCCAGTATGACACCAAGTTTGCGGACTTCTGGGGAAGGGTGGATTGAGCAGCCATCCCACTTCTAGGAGGAGGTCTCCAACCTTCCGGAGCAGTAACTGCTTGGCCACAACCATGAGCTCTGTCTTCTTGCTGTTACATTTCAGGCAATTGGATGACAGAAATTGGGTAGAAATGGGTGCTTGTCAAGACCAAGTCGTTCAGTATTGACATTACTTCGGGATGTGAAGAATAACATTCTTTATTAACAACAAAAACCTATTTCAATGATACATTCCTGAATCAAAAATGTTTTGGGGGGAAAAGCAATACTTTTATTCTGAACCTTTCTTTCTTTCTGTGGATGTATTATATATATAATTATATATATAAAAAAAAAGATTACTCTACGTACATTTTTTTATCTATAGCACCGTTAACATTTCAGTGCAAACTACGAACAGTAGCTTCACGACGGCAGTCTTAGGAGAAAGGAAGAGGAAGGCTGTAATCACAGACATTCATAAAGGAACAAGGCAAAAATCAATGGCAGCAGCCGATGGGGGAGGAAGTCGATAAAAGGCCACTATTTTCCCTCGTTGAGTGCAGGGACGGACAGAGACAAGCGACGAGCGGCCATATTAACGCCTAGGTTGTTGAGGAACTCGGGCCCCGATAATGCAATTAAAGGGTTAATCGAAGCATTTGTATGCAAATATGTATTTAAGTGTGTCTGCCCTTGTGGGAAGGTTTAATGACAGGAACCATTACAGGCAGTAGGTGACATTCAGCAGCGTGCATAACCTCAGCGGATATAGCTTCCTCTAGCGCCATTTGTGAATGTTAATTGCTTTTTCGGCTTTAACCGCCTCCCTATGCCCCCCCCAACACACACACACACACACACACACACACACACACACACACACACACACACACACACACACACACACACACACACACACACACACACACACACACACACACACACACACACACACACACACACACACACACACACACACACACACACACACACACACACACACACACACACACAGCAAACACCCCCCCCCCCCCCCCCCCCACCTGTCCCTCAGTCCCATGCAGCAAGGGACTCTTTGTCCTATAAAGCCACTCTGTGTGTACGAAAAAACTAAAAGCAAAACAGGAAATCCTCTCCGGAGTTATGTTGGCAGCCCCGTACCAAAGATTACTTTGTGCCAGCTAGTGTGCGTGTGTGTGCGTGCGTGTGTGTGTGTGTGTGTGTGTGTGTGTGTGTGTGTGTGTGTGTGTGTGTGTGTGTGTGTGTGTGTGTGTGTGTGTGTGTGTGTGTGTGTGTGTGTGTGTGTGTGTGTGTGTGTGTGTGTGTGTGTGTGTGTGTGTGTGTGTGTGTGTGTGTGTGTGTGTGTGTGTGTGTGTGTGTGTGTGTGTGTGTGTGTGTGTGTGTGTGTGTGTGTGTGTGTGTGTGTGTGTGTGGGTGTCTGTGTGTGTGTGTGTGTGTGTGTATGTGTGTGTGTGTGTGTGTGTGTGGGGGGGGGGGGGGGGTGGTGAGGTAGGTAAAGGAAGAACTTCAATTACCAGGAGTGTGACCCCTTTCCTGGCTTTAGGGGCTAGAATCAGCTCTCACATCCTTTATGTCAGCCTGCTCTTCTCTCTCTCTCTCCTCTCTCTCTCTCTCTCTCTCTCTCTCTCTCTCTCTCTCTCTCTCTCTCTCTCTCTCTCTCTCTCTCTCTCTCTCTCTCTCTCTCTCTCCCTCTCACTCTCTTTCGCTCTCTCTTTCTCTCTCACTCTATCTATCTCTATCTCTCTCACTCTATCTTTCTCTCTCTCTCTCTCTCACTCTCTCTCTATCTCAGTCAGAGAGAGAGAGAGAGAAAGAAAGAGAGAGAGAGGGAGAGAGAGAGCAAGAGAGAGAGAGGATAAGATTTGCATGTCCAATTAAACAGAATGACAATCGTTTCAAATATAATTTGGGTGTAAGAGACAAGAAAAAACCCTGTATATTAATTTCTTGCTATTCTTTTTCGTCTCATGAGCGCAAACGGCGACAAGAGAGAGGGAGAGGAATAGAGAGAGACAGATGAGCAGGGAGGAGAGGAGGGGAAGAGGGGTGGGGAGAGGAAAAGATAAAGATCTTCCATTTCTGACGGGGAGCTTTGAATTCAGGTAATAATCCACAGAGCTGTGAAAATTAAAACCTCACTCATTTATATATAACAAAAATGCAAATAGACCTTTTGATTCAGCCTCGGAAAGGAACATCTGCCCAAATCAAACGATTAGCACCAACGGTTACACAAGATGGATTATGTTTCACTTTTATGCTCCCTTCTCTCTCTCTCTCTCTCTCTCTCTCTCTCTCTCTCTCTCTCTCTCTCTCTCTCTCTCTCTCTCTCTCTCTCTCTCTCTCTCTCTCTCTCTCTCTCTCTCTCTCATACATTTATTTTTATTTAATCAATACATTCTGGAAATCATCTCACAGACTCACAACCCCCACTTTGGGAACCACTGATCTACACCATATTCGAACAATGTATTTTAACTTTAGATTTCACTACTAGCCTGTACTGTAGACCTGGTAGAGCAGTCGTCTGGTAATCCGGAGGTTCCCGGTTCGATTCCCGCTCCTCCCGGGCAGTGTGTCAAAGTATCCTTGAGCGAGACACTTAACCCCTAACAGTTCCCAATGAGCAGGTTGGCACCTTGCATGGTTGCTGCCGCCGTCGGTGTGTGAATGTGTGAGTGAATGGGTGAATGTGAGGAACAAATTGTAAAGTGCTTTGGATAAAAGCACTATATAAATGCAGCCATTTACCATTTGCAAGAAACCAGAAGTCTATTATATGCAGGGTTGGGGAATATAATTGGTTATATGTTACTGGATTACAATAATGTGATTACAAAGAACAGCTGTACTGTTATGGTTTGACACCGACCCCAAACGCAAACGGCACAGAGAGAGTAGTTTCAGAGTTAGCCAAAATCTAGGGCTTGTTTATTTTAGAGAGTAACAGATAGAACTTGGTTGAGAACAGAAACAAACTGGGAAACAAGCATGTGAGGAATGTTGCTGCTCTGCAGCTTCTCCCGGTGGGGTTACGTTTGAGGAATCTGTCCGTGACGTCAGAGCCGCTCTGCAGAATCCTCCCGGCAGTACTCCGAGGTGGTAGCGGAACAGGGAGAGAGAGAGAGCGGGTTAGCTCAGTGAACAGTTGGGAACTGACAGGTGACAGGTGAAGTGACTTGTCCCAAACAGATAATCCAAGTGACAGAATCTTCAGTGTGAAACACACAGTGAGCAAATGTCCAAACAATAATTCCAAGTGACAGAATCTTCGGTGTGAGACACACAGTGAGCAATGTCCAAACAAATATGAATCCCAATGAATATCCAAAACAGGCAAAAAGGGTGAGAGACAGTCTGAACGAAAAACAGGATCTCTTCAGTGTTTACACACACGAAAAATGATTGAGTCCAAAGACTGTCTTGCAAAAACTCAACAGAGCGCTGTGCGAGAAGCGAGCAGATCAAACAGGGCGAGCGCTTCGTAACGGGGAACGGGTTGTCCAAACGGAATACTCCTCGAGAGTCCTGGGAGGCAAAGCACAGGGAAAAGCAGGCGACGGAAGGAACGGCAAATGCAGAGAATATATCAGAACGATCCAACATCAATAATAGGGGGATCGGGGTATATAAAGCCAAGGGTGCTTAATGACAAGCTGTGACAGCTGCGGGATGGAATTGATCATTGCTCCAGAAGCGTGTGGTTGGGGGAGCACCAATCAAACGGCATCTACAGGAAGAAGCGTGTGGAGAGGAGAATGCAATTAATTAACCGAAATACCTTACAGGAACAGAGCGAGTGGGTGGGGAGCGGACCAATCATCACAGTACTTTAAGAAGCCTGTGGTGGGGAAAGAACCAAACCTCACAGTACTCCCCCCTCCACGGGAGCCACCCGGCGACCCACTCGGCCCCGGCCTGCCCGGACGGGACCGAAGGAAGCCGGCGATCAGGGGCACTGGAGAGGGGGACAAAGACAGAGGCCCGGAGAGGGGGACCGGAGACGTGGACAGAGGACCGGCGAGGGAGGCCGGAGACGGGGACTGGGACCCGACAGC
Source organism: Notolepis coatsorum (assembly GCF_963971535.1). Lineage (NCBI taxonomy): Eukaryota > Metazoa > Chordata > Actinopteri > Aulopiformes > Paralepididae > Notolepis > Notolepis coatsorum. Next base: position 113,170,329 of record NC_140165.1, read on the forward strand.
GGAGGCCGGGCACGGGGACTGGGGCCCGACAGTGGAGGCCGGGCACGGGGACTGGGGCCCGACAGCGGAGGCCGGGCACAGGGACAGAGAACCGGCGAGGGAGGCCGGAGACGGGGACTGGGGCCCGACAGCGGAGGCCGGGCACGGGGACAGAGGACCGGCGAGGGAGGCCGGAGACGGGGACTGGGACCCGGTGAGGGGGCTGGACGGCACCTGAAGACACTGGGCACGACAGGAGGAGCTCCACCCCTTGATGGTACCAGGCGATGTGGGGCTCGTGCAGCGCGAGCCAGGGCCTGCCCAGGACCACAGGGACAAGAGGAGAGCTGGTGACGAAAAACTGGAGCCTCTCAACGTGGTTACCAGCAACGGTGAGAAGGACTGGACAGGTGCGTTGAGTGACGTCAGCCAGGCGGCGACGATCCAGCGCGAAGACCTCCAAGGGCCTCTCGAGGTCCTCAAGTGGAATGTTGGCCCGGGTGGCAAACCCAACGTCCATGAAACTCCCATCAGCACCAGAGTCCATGAGTGCACCCACCGTCGCCCGCTGGTCCGCCCAGGCTAGGGTGACGTCCGCCAGACGGTTGGGTGGTGCACGGGTGGGGGAACAGGAAAGACGGCTCACCAGGATCTCCCGGTGTCCCGGCGAGCCTGGTCCTCTTGGCCGGGCACGGCAATTGGAGACACGGTGTCCATCCCGGCCACAGTAGAGGCAACGGCCGGAGAAGAGCCTGGACTCCCGTTCGGCCGGGCTAAGGCGGTTGCGTCCCAGCTGCATGGGTTCCTCCTCGGTCACGGCTCGGGAGGGAACAAACCCACCAGTCACGGAGGGGGCAGGACGGTCAGCACTGTAGAGGCGGCTGCCGGGAAAGGGAGCCCCTGAGCGGAGGTCGATGGCACAGTCGTAAGGCCGGCGAGGCGGAAAGACCTGAGCCCTGGACTCACTGAAAACCTCCTCGAGGTCGTGGTACTCGGGGGGTACGTCTGGGGTACTGAAAACCTCCTCGAGGTCGTGGTCCTCGGGGGGTACGTCTGGGGTACTGAAAACCTCCTTGAGGTCGTGGTCCTCGGGGGGTACGTCTGGGGGTCCCCGTCGGGTTCTCTCACGTCCTCTCTCCTGGAGGCGTCCGTCGATGCGAATGGCGAGGCTGAACAGGTCCTCGAGGGACTCAGGTTCCTCACGGGTCGCGAGCTGGTCCCTGACTGCGTCGTTGAGCCCCCTCATGAAGGTAAGACGAAGTGCTTGGTCGTTCCAACTGCTCTCCGTAGCCGCCAGTCTGAACTCCAGCACGTAGTCGGTAACCCCGCCGCTGCCCTGCCGGAAGGTACCCAACCGGGCTCCAGGGTCCAGACCACGGGCTGGATGGTGGAACACCCTGCGGAGCTCAGCCACGAAGTCTGGGTAGGAGAAACAGAAGTCTGCCTCCATTGCCGAGGAGGAAGTGACCCACTGGGCTGCCCGGCCTGAGAGCAAGTTAGTCATATAGGCCACTTGGGCTCCTCTTGAAGTGAAACGACTGGGTTGATGACGAAAAACCAACTCACATTGCATGATGAATGTGGCACAATCCTCGAAGTTGCCGTCGAACAGCCGTGGTTCGGAGAGACGGGGCTCCCGAGGTGCGGGATCGGGAAGCGCGGGGCCTGCCAGGGCTGCGGGTGATGCTCCGGCCGAGGCTCCTGAAGGAAGTGGGGTTGCAAGCAAGGTGTTAATGGTTTCACTCAGTGCTTGTAAGTGGAGGAGAAGACTAGACTGCTGGCTAGCCAGAGCCCCCAGGGACCCCTGAATAAGCAGGACCTGCTCTCGGAGTTCCTGTACAGCAGCCGCAGCAGCATCTAGCTGTAGGCTGTGTTCCTTGGTTGTCTCTAGCTGGACTGCCAATGCTGTGCTGACTCTCTCTGTCGGCTGGGGTCGTCAGGGTTGGATCGTAATGTTATGGTTTGACACCGACCCCAAACGCAAACGGCACAGAGAGAGTAGTTTCAGAGTTAGCCAAAATCTAGGGCTTGTTTATTTTAGAGAGTAACAGATAGAACTTGGTTGAGAACAGAAACAAACTGGGAAACAAGCATGTGAGGAATGTTGCTGCTCTGCAGCTTCTCCCGGTGGGGTTACGTTTGAGGAATCTGTCCGTGACGTCAGAGCCGCTCTGCAGAATCCTCCTGGCAGTACTCCGAGGTGGTAGCGTAGCGGAACAGGGAGAGAGAGAGAGCGGGTTAGCTCAGTGAACAGTTGGGAACTGACAGGTGACAGGTGAAGTGACTTGTCCCAAACAGATAATCCAAGTGACAGAATCTTCGGTGTGAAACACACAGTGAGCAAATGTCCAAACAATAATTCCAAGTGACAGAATCTTCGGTGTGAGACACACAGTGAGCAATGTCCAAACAAATATGAATCCCAATGAATATCCAAAACAGGCAAAAAGGGTGAGAGACAGTCTGAACGAAAAACAGGATCTCTTCAGTGTTTACACACACGAAAAAAATGATTGAGTCCAAAGACTGTCTTGCAAAAACTCACCAGAGCGCTGTGCGAGAAGCGAGCAGATCAAACAGGGCGAGCGCTTCGTAACGGGGAACGGGTTGTCCAAACGGAATACTCCTCGAGAGTCCTGGGAGGCAAAGCACAGGGAAAAGCAGGCGACGGAAGGAACGGAAAATGCAGAGAATATATCAGAACGATCCAACATCAATAATAGGGGGATCGGGGTATATAAAGCCAAGGGTGCTTAATGACAAGCTGTGACAGCTGCGGGATGGAATTGATCATTGCTCCAGAAGCGTGTGGTTGGGGGAGCACCAATCAAACGGCATCTACAGGAAGAAGCGTGTGGAGAGGAGAATGCAATTAATTAACCGAAATACCTTACAGGAACAGAGCGAGTGGGTGGGGAGCGGACCAATCATCACAGTACTTTAAGAAGCCCGTGGTGGGGAAAGAACCAAACCTCACATGTACAGTTCACAGTTACTCTAAGAACACACAAGGTATAATGGGTGTGATGGTAACTTTGGTTTTTACCACACAGCACAAACACCCACTAGTTGCGAGGCTCAATAATATGCTCATCAATCATCCTTATTGATCAACACTACTCAGAGAATAAAAAGTATGCATACCATTTTGTTAATTTGTTATTCCTGGGGTCTTTCTTGGGCAGTAGGCTATTGTATGTCTTTTGATAATCGATGACCAGCCAGTCCTTTGATAATCCCCATCCTGTTGACAAGTACTCAAACTGAGGCACCCACATGCCTAGTGTAGTGAAAGGTCTTGAGAGAGGAGAGAAACACACTGTTTCATGTGTTCACTTTATTCAAAATGTTTACACATTCACCCTATATATCTGGTTCATTTAAAAAGAGTGGTTATACCAGCGAACCGGATATCCTTGCACATCTCTGGATGCAGATGTACTGCATGGTTCTTGCCCAAAACTGAATGGGATATGAGGTGGGCATGTTTATAAAGGGGAGACGTGTGGCTACCCATAGAATCCACTTACATTCAGATATCTTGAAGTGAGAGGTCAATGGCCTTTTTAGCCCCCGTCCAGCTAGCAACAGTAGCATGACAGGGTTGGTCGTCTAGTTTCATACAATACCAGCATCTTCAGTCTAGCTCTAAAACTCAACCCGCTACAACCTCGGGAAGACAGTTCCGCCAGTCTCTGAGGTAGACCGGTACTAATTGGTACTGGTTGGTTCCTGATTGGGTCAGTACCAAAATATCAATAAGCTCCTGGACAAATATCAATGTCCCCTAATGATGACTAAGCTTCTGTGCTCTCCAGCCATACTTTCAAAACTGTTAAAGGCTCACTTTACTTAATTTTATGAAAATGCAGCTGAATGCAATATCATGGACATCTGCCAAAGATTGCAGAACTTGAAACACTTTTATTTTGTTTTAAAACTGGGAATAATACATGGACCATGCAAAGCTAACTAGCTAAGCCAAGCTAACGTAAACACTGCTATGATAACGCTTGTTCTGGGCAGTGATGGGAATAACAGCGTCATAAATAACGGCGTTACTAACGGCGTTCGTTTTTTCAGTAACGAGTAATCTAACGGATTACTCTTCCAATCTTAATAACGCCTTTACCGTTACTGCCAAAAAATGCGGCGCATACTATGATTGAACAATCATTGAAGCTGTTTTTTTCATCAGACAGATCTCTGCGCAGAGAAGCAATACTTTTTTTCCTTGGTTAGTGGGCAGTGTGCGATTGGCTGAGGTTCAGTAAATGTCATGGTAAGCCAATCAGAGGTAGAGGTGGGCGGGTGTTCGAAAGCATCCAGGGTCTGATGTGGTAATATTGACCTTGAATTTCATAACTAATATGTGTGAATAAATTTGAAAACCATAATGCAAAAAGCCAGGTCTACCCTTTCAACAGCAGAGTGTGTTTTCAGTGCTAAAGTAAGGAGCTGATACTGACAGCCATTCTCAACCCCCACACGGGACTGAGTACTGTATGTAAATATGGTGATAGCCCCCACGGGGTGCAGAGGGCAGACCAGCTTAGACTTGTTGAAGAGCAGAATGTATTTGTCACACCCAAATGGTAGCAGATGTCTGCACTGACAGCAGAGACCAGATAGCTGGCTCTGATAAGTATAAGACAGGACTAATCAATAAAGACATGGTTCAAAGCTAAATGAAAAAGCATGATACTTGATTGGCTTTGATTGGATAAAGAACCCAATAAAAACATCTATATAGATATTTATAATTAAGAATCCTGGTGTTGGTGTAGTCTCATATGATGTCTGGTATCAGTCTAGAAAGCACTGACTGTACTTGGGTGATATTAAACATCTATGACCATATAGAAGGAATGTTAAAGTGATATATTCATTTAGAGGAGATTTCAGCAGCCAAGGAGGGGGGCCATCAAAAGCGCCCTCCTCAGTACTCATCAAAGGAACCACACCGACGGGGGGCCATCGGCAGCCCCCTCTGTTTACTGAGCCAAGACCCACACAGGAGATCGAGGAGGTGGGGGCAGCTAGCCCCCACAGAAGAAACCAGGGGGAGGGGCGGACCGCCCTTCCAGAAGAACCAACCGGATTGGACAAAACATATTAGCAAAATGTGCTATTATTGGTGGGAAATTGTAGTATATAAGAGCGAACATAGAGTTAATTCAGGAGCCCAGATCCCTCCCCAGGTCTGTGGCTCCCCCGCTCCCCACCCAGAGAAATTCTGTCGGCTGATTTTCATGTAAGTAAGCTGGATGGACCCATTATGTTTGGTTAGACTAGAATGTAACTTATCTTAGAAACCAGGCTTACTCATATTAAAACAGTAAATACAGTAAATTCTCTATGTTCATTGATGTTGACAATGACTGTTGTATGTACATGTTGGGGTTTTGAGATGCAAACCTTGTTGATTCTTTGTACAAAACAGACATGTTAATGTATTCTGATAATCCTTGTATGTGAAAAGCAACCTTTTTATTCACTCTGGGCCGCAGAGACAAATAAATCCCATGAGTTTGAATTCGAACTCTCACGTCTGGACTGCACGTTTATTCCTTGCTGGCTATATTGGAAGTCAGATGAGGAGACCAAATTCTATCACTTATGACCCTTCCTTCCTCCTTCCAGTTAGCGATCTCATTGTACTGTACAATAACCTTAGATCTTGATAGGATTCTACTACACTGACACACAGCACAATACAAGCGACTCAGTCAACGACAGACTACGGGTCCCTGAGCGTTTTGATCGTTTGTAATGGGCGAGCCCAAATAATCCAAAACTAATCCAACGAACAACACAAGCGAGCAGTCAACGACAGACCGCGGGTCCATGAGTGTTTTTTGTTCGCTCTTGTGTTAGTTGTGTAGCAGCGCAGGGCACTATACAGTAGTGGAGGCTACAGCCTTATCAACAGTGCTGCACTCCCTGGTTTAATAGCACAGTCTTCAGGTGCTAAGACATGCATGACATACATATATATATATATATATATATATATATATATATATATATATATATATATATATATATATATATATATATATATATATATATATATATCTGTATGTCATGCATGTCTTAAATGTCATGATTAGATTAGTTTAGATGATTAGATTAGATTCTTATATCTGTATGTTGTGTATGTCATAAATGGCATGAATTGAAAATGGGGGGACCCTGATGTAAACAAGACGAAAGTCTTTCTCTGGTCTGCATCCCCTTAACAATTGTGTGTATTGAGCTGTACTGTACTGTACCCATTCTGCAATCTGTTAATTAAAATGTTCAATCAATCAGTATATATTTGTTATCTATTTTTGGTATAGTGCTTAACAAGCATAATTGTATGTTGCCCAGTTGTGGCCTGTTGAGGGGCAATACATATCAAAAGTTCCAACACATCTATTGTGTTTGTATTTGTATGATCCACTATATAAACATAGTAATTATAATATCTACATACATGGCATTTGATTGGAGGCTAGTCTCACTTTGTCCCACAGCAACATTAAAATTAAACAATTAAAAAATTTACTTGAAAGTAATGCAATAGTTACTTTCTAAAGTAACTAGTTACTTTTATAATTTGTAACTGAGTAAGTAATTTAGTAACTTTTTGGAAGAAGTAACTAGTAACTGTAACTAGTTACTTTTTAACACTTTAACTGCCGGAAGACGCTTTTAGGCGTCCTTCCCCGCCATGCTCAAGTTGTAGAGGACGCCGTAACTCGTCTTTGATATCAATATTTCAAAAATCTGTGATCGAAATCATATTTTCTTTCCGGAGCCCTGAGATGTACTGGTGAGCTCCCATCAACTGTTTAGCGGTTCGAGAGCGCCATCTGGTGGCCGATCGGCAGATCGGCCAAGAGGGAGGGGCTCGCCAAACAGGAAGTGCTCATCCTATGTGCTCCGGGCACTCGCGATCGGTAGCCGGACTCCATCTCAACACACTGGATGATCAATCGCTCACCCTAACTCAATAAACAACGTTATTTGGACGTATATAGTATTATACAACCTGGAAATGGTTCATCAGGATAAACATCCCATAATCGAAAACGGTCTACACCACGCTGATCGTCCAACGGCGCGAGGAAGATACGGTAAGATTCAGCGTTATTTTTGAGCGTGTTCGATATAAACTGCTCTGATGAACATATGACCCACACTAGATGAATGATATAACGCTGCCCACGGAATTATAAACGATCCCCCGCCCATCCGGTCATCATCAGATGATACGTAGAAACTTCTAGAAGTACGTCCAATTGAAATTTTTTATATCGCGCCGATTGCCATCAAACTGTATTTCATCATCAATATAATGCATTTGGGGCTATAGATCACGTTCTGGAGAAAGCTGCAGAAAGAGATGAAAACATACTTATACATTAGACCATATTTTACTATGAATATGTGAATGAAAAAGTTTAACGTTGCTACACAATGAACAATACATATAGGACTTTGAATGGGCCATAATAATGGCAATTTAGCAATAGAATTTAAAAAGTTATAGCCCTGCAAAGAAGGGGTACTTCTCCATAGACAAATAGAGCTGGCAACCTATGGTATATCATGAATTTAGCCTTAGGCAATCAAAGTGTTAAAAGTAACTTGACCAACACTGGTTCTGGGTACTGCTAAAATGGCTATTATCCGAGGCTGTCCTGGTTAATAAAGAACAGCATGGATCGTCACAGCAGATGATAACAGATTTCTCCCACTACTATGACTGTCAGATAGATAACTTGGCAACACACGATAAGATATACAAGCATTAGTTGTGTTTTGTCATGTTTGTTTATGTGTTTGTTTAAAAAATAATAAAAAAATAAAATACAGATAGATAACTTGGCTCACCTCGCTTGGTAAGTATTAGAGCACTTTCGAAAAACACCAGGCCACAACAATAGCAAGCAAGCTAACGGCGCTAACGCTACTAGGTCAACAGTGTGTGTGTGTGTGTGTGTGTGTGTGTGTGTGTGTGTGTGTGTGTGTGTGTGTGTGTGTGTGTGTGTGTGTGTGTGTGTGTGTGTGTGTGTGTGTGTGTGTGTGTGTGTGTGTTTGTGTGTGTGTGTGTGTCTTGTTAGCTTGGGAGCAGGGAGCGAGTGAGGGACAGCATTCAAGTCAAGTCAAGTCATTTATTCAACCACCGCACTAAACGACGTAAAGAAGTGTTAATAAAGAGAAAGTATTACTTCCCATGAGCATGACAACAACCAATGTGGATAACTGTGGATAGGAGCTATAAATCTGATTTGAGGCAGAGCCCCAGGCCATAGGGGAAGACAAAGACACACATTTAAGGGGTGTTTCATCTCTGATACACCAGGGCCCTCATGCATCAATGTGGACGTAGAACTTGACCTACTTCCACACGTAAGCACGGAATGTAGAACTAGCGTACGCACAGGGAAGTCGGCATTCATCACACGTGCGTACGCAGGCTCTATGGTCCTCCGTGTTGATGAATACCACTTTGTTCTACCGTCAATGCTCGTGCATGATTATCCATATATGGTCATGAAAATGAGGAAACACCCCCCATGGGATGTGAAATAATGGACGGACCCGAGCGGAACCCTGAGAAACTCCACGGAGAATTCACTGCTGTCGAACCAAGAAGACACTATCGCGTATTGTGGGATAAATAAAAGGCGGACTCGTAAACGGTGATGTCAGATATCAACGGCTCCCTAAGACCATTGCTGCAATTCTGCCTGGACAGCTCAAAATACTAATAAAGACCGTTCGTTGACCACTGTTTGGCGTTGGTTGTGTGTCATTATAACCGTGCTGGAATATGAATGCCTTTATTAGTTGTGTTCGATTGGCTATATGATTTTTAGATGCATCTATTTTGTTGTTGGCTAATAAAGACCGTGCTGGAATATGACTGCCTTTTCCCGTGTTGTTTGATTAATACCCCAGGGATTAAAGTTCCCTCAATTTTATTCCAAATCGCGATGGATCTCCCGTCAATTTTCTACCTGCTGCATATGATTTCTAGAGGCATACTACAATCTATTTTGATGTCAGTATTGGGTAGCCTATATAAACAATATAATACAAGAGCATATACAAGAACAATGAATCTCACTGCATGTATGATAGCCTGCCTTTCAATACATGAACTTGAATCCCATCATATACATAGTCTGTCCACTATAGTGTCATTGCAATGCGTTTTCTATTCTTTCTTATACAGTAAAAAGGGGGAAGAACACTATATTCATATGACTTGTATTCTGCTTACAGCTTCGAAGTTCCACTTGTTTCGTTTAACGTAAAGCCTTTTAAATATAATCAAAACGTTCCCGTGTTTCTGCGGTCTGCGCAGAATAATAACGAGTTGAGCTTTATGATTTATGATGAATTGAAAATGGGGGACCCTGATGTAAACAAGACGAAAGTTGGTCTGCATCCCCAATTAACAATTGTATGTACTGAGCTGTACTGTACTGTACCCATTCTGCAATCTGTTAATAAACTTTTCAATCAATCAATCAATCAAGCTACGCGGAGCGCAGTCAGTCAGTAGCCTACACCCCGTATATTCCGATAACGCTATATAAACCATGCTGCATTCATTCTGAGAGAAAGATCTATTATTCCAAATGCTATTTATAGGGTTTTGACCATAATTACACTACTGTTGCTATTCTACAATGAACTATAATGAACTACGGTTCGTACAGAACATGCCGGTGTTATTATGCACAGAAGCTCATTTCCTTGTTGTAATAATATATTCTACCACTGGGAGCTAGGTACGCCAGGTCTGACCTGTGCGTAGATGTAAGCACGAAGTCAAGTTCAAGTTGAAGTTGATGAATCCCACTCTTTGCTTAGAAATGATCGTACGCACAGGGTAAGCACAGATCTGTGCGTAGAACACGTTGATGCATGAGGGCCTTGGGACCAGGGACTGCCATAACCAAGAAGAACACCAAGCCATAAATGATAAATGGTAAATGGTGCATTTATATAGTGCTTTACAATTTGTGTTCCTCACATTCACTCACATTCACACACCAACGGGCGGAGGAAACCATGCAAGGTGCCACCTGCATATGGGGAGCAGTTAGGGGTTAAGTGTCTCGCTCAAGGACACTTCGACACACTGCCACAATGGATCACATATACAAATATAGATATAGTAACTAGTAAGAGTAGGTAAGGGATATGTACAGATATATATATATATAGTAACTAGTAAGAGTAGGTAAGGGATATGTACAGCTATAGTCTATATCTGTACATATCCCTTACCTACTCTTACTAGTAGTTACTATATCTATATCATCTATATATATATATATATATATATATATATATAGTATAGTAACTAGTAAGAGTAGCTGTGATGCATGTGATGTCTTGGGCGTTATCACGTTAGCCTAGCTTAGCACAATGAATGGAAGCAGACAGTGCCGGCTAGCTAGGCTAATAACAAAGCTTTATACTGAATGCACAGACACACACACAGCCAGCATGTAGGCATTATTTATTTTCTAGCGTGATTCATTCATTGATTCGTTCTGTAAAAAGCTATCTGGCTGACTTCTCCAAAGTCCAGTTAATATTATTAGCCTAGCTTAGCACAATGAATGGAAGCGGATAGTGCGGGTTAGCTAGATTCATTCAACATCATCGTTGGATTCACTCTCGCTTTTGCTCGCCGGCTCTAGTCTTCATTGAGACAAAATAATAATAATGGACTAATATCTGTCCTCTTCGCCGTTAACACAGAATTCTCCAATACGATTGATAGCTGCTGCGAACGCTAATGCTGTGTTGTCCAGCTACGTAGAGAGAGAGACACACACACACCCCTTCCGAGGTCCCTTCGAAAATTGTAGTTCTCTTGAGAACCGGGATAATTACAGCCATACAATCTAGCAAGAATTAAACCTATTTACAAGTCGTATTATGTTTTGCAAATAAGGAAACAGATATACACAGTTCACAGTTCAAAGCACAAAAAAATGCCATTTCTCTATTTTGACGATTTCTGAAATGCGCTGGCATTTCTTTGGAATCTTCTGGGCTGAGACAAGGCAATTTTCACACCTTTGTTCTACCGCATGCCAATCAAAGATCCCCACTTTCTAGTCTTACACAAGGACCAATCAGCATGGGTATGGACGGGTTAATTTTCCATTGATGGGGATTTCATTGGCTGTTTTTAAATAAAGTGCAGCCGCAGGATTAATAACGTTAGCGTTATTTCGCCCAGAGAAACAAATATACTAATTAAAATTGTTGGACCTGTGAGATTTGTACTTTGTACTTTGTAGGTCTGCATTTTGGAGTGACCAATAGAGGCAGCGGGGCATTTTGTAAACACTAGCCAGGAATAGTGACTGGGCCGTTCATTTTGAAGCGAACTTTGTAAGTGTAGCACCCTGAATATGTGGCTATTATTCAGAAGTGCTGACTTGCCTTTTATCTCCCCTTGGTGCACCAAGACATATTAACTAGTTTCCATTGATATTCCCTCGAACAATGACGCAGGTTTCTCCTTCTCTCACCGGCTGGAATATGGATTATAAACAGTAAACTGGATCATATTCTATCCACCCAGTGCTTCCTGTGGGGCTAGTTGGCGGTACCAGCAGGGGGCGGCGGTGGCAGGCGGAGCGTACGAGAGAGACGGAGAAGGAAGCAAGTCAACGGGAACGGAAGTGAGGAGGGCCAGCCTCTTCGGCGTTGAACGTGAACCGAGAAGGACGTGTGTCGTTGAGCCCCGTTGTGGACCACACGGGTGAACGTATTGAACTTGAGTATATTACGGGTTATATCAGAAATATAAGCGTAGTAGCGTGTTGCATGTCCCCACTAAACAACCCTAGTGATAGTACGAGTTATTCTAGAAGACAAGCGGTATAGCCAAGTGTTGGCTTATGTTAACGATATCCCCTCCAGTGAGGTGCCCAGCCAGCGTGGCTTGAAGAGGACCGGTGGTTAGAGGCACCCTGCGTCATTGTATGTTGCGGCTAGCAGGAGGGCTGTCTGGGACCCACAGAGTAGCTTCAGTTAAGGTAGGGCCAGATTATTTTCACGCGTCGACCCAGCACCGGCCGTCAACCACCTGTCTTCGCCGGCGTTCGGCATCTGCTCTGCACCGGCGGTCTTCAGCCCAGCACGGGAGTTCGTCCCGTCCAGCAGAGGTCGCCATCACCCAGCACACGCTCTCAGCCCGCTACTGCTCCCTCTGCTCCAGCCCCGCTTGCTGGCGCCTGCGACGAGAGCGTTCGACGCCATCTTATCACCCGGACAGTGGTGGTGCGGCGAGGCCGCCATCTTGGTTGAGTACATTAGAGCTTCGGTGCTCAGGATCTTATTGCACAGTACACAGTGTGATGCGGCCTACGGGTGAAGCTAACGTTGCTAACTACAGTTCATAGGGGTACCCCATAAACATTACATGCCGGCATTAGTATAGGACTTTTGTTTTGGTAAAGTGGGCCCACCTTTTTCATTTCCTTTGAGTGTGATAATGTGTTTGTTCTTTAATAATAATTTCCCATCTAATTAACCCTTCCCCTGCGGGAAGGTTACTGACCAGTGGTATCAAAAGTAAAGCCTTAGAGAGGTACTATCCTTACCATATAATTAAAGCCTGAGAGAGGTATTATCCCTGGTACTAACCCAGACGTGGGTGATGAGTCAAGCACATTGGTGTATAATATAAGTGTCTAGAAGGTATTGAGTTACAACTTGGGTAATGGTAAGATTCCATTCTAATTACACCATTGCCATTAAATCTTTGTAACTGAACAGTACAATTAACTATAAAGAATTAGTGGGAGTTCTGTGTGCATGTCCCTTCCTGAGCCTATAAACAACTGTTTTGGTGTGGGTAACGTTAATACCATTAACCCCTTCCTATCCAACTCTTCCCTTTTTACTGTAAGGTTTCTAATGTCACTGAGGGAGGGTACTGCTTGCGGGGGGAACTAAGTTATTTATTTACAATTCAGTCACTAGGTGTGGGAGGGTTAAAGGAGTAATTGGGGGAAGTGAGAGCGAGTTGGGGAGTACTGCTGACCGCCCTGGAAGGGAGAGGAAGACCAGAGTACCAGACCAGGTTGGTAAATCCCGGGCCCCATCCACTCCCACTGCCGGCCTCCAGTTGACGCTCCAGACCCAAAGACGAAGGTGCAGTCAGACGGAGCTCTACTGTGTCTCGCTACCCAGTGGCTGTGCACACCCGTTCCCACGAAGCAGGTATAATCCACCCTGCTACATAAGTATGGATTTGAATCAATTAAACGTTGTTGTTGGACATATTATAGCATTCGTTCAGTTTCCAACAGTTTCTAGTGTTTGTGAAAAGTTTTTGTGGTAATTTTGGTGAATATGTTTTGCTGCAGCAAACAATTCAATGAGCCGCAACTCTACATGAAAACTAGCCCCGAAACAGCCTACGTCCACGGCGCTACTGCAGGGCCTCGTGCCGGTGCTCGCCCCTGCTCATCCTCCAATTAGCGGAGCGTAAGGATGTTTATTGACTACTGATGATATATCTATTTTTTTTCATTTGATGAAGGCCGCAGATGGAGATAGATGGGATATCCGGCACGCCTCGCGTAACGCCTTCCTGCTGAAACCTTTAGGTGGCCAGCAGATGGCAGCAGAGCTATAGCATTGCGCTAGCTCACCCCCAAGCCCCCATTGAACTCCCAGGAGCCATTAGACGAGGCTGTCAGGCCAGCAGAGATGGAGAGAGCAGTGTTACCTCGAGGAAGAGAATGGGGTATGTTTGAATAAAAAACACTGGAGACGCTGGTGAGCCTTCTCGACCAGTGATGAGGTGTTTATGGTCCAAGTGAGGTCCTCGGAGATGTGGAAGCATTTGAAGCTGGAGACACGTTTGACCTCCGTCCCGTTGATATGGACGGGGAATGTATGCCGGCTCTAGTCTTCCTGAAGTCCACGATGAGCTCCGTGGTTTTCTTGGTGTTGAGGGCCAGGTTGTTGCCTGGTGCTGGACCTCCTCCCTGTAGACTGAATCATCGTTGTTTTTGATGAGACCCACCACCATTGTGTTGTCTGCCAACTTGATCATGGTGTTGGTGCCATGTATAGTGCAGTCGTGGGAGTAGAGAAGGGGGCTCGGCACACAGCCTGGCAGGACGCCGGTGTTCAGGGTGAGGGTGGAGGAGGTGGAGATTGTCTATCCTAACAAACTGAATTATGAGGTGTTAATGTCGAGGTCACCACGTTTTGGAGATGAGTTTGGAGGGGATGATTGTGTTGAATGCTGAGCTGAAGTCAAAGTCATGCCTCCAAGTGGAGTTAACTATAAAAATAAATAAAAACATGTTTTTGCATAGCGGTATCTTTAATAAAATAGCTAACCCACTACATCCAACATGACCTATGGGTCTATGATGGCTCCATTAATCTCCTGTATATCCCATCTCTTAAACCACTAACAACTGATTAGAGTGGTCTTTAATGGGCTTTGTTAACTGGACAATAACCCCCGAACACGATTCATAGCTATTACTAGCTACAGTTAACAGCCCCTGCATTTCTCTTATTTGTCTGAATAGCTCACAGGTTCCCTCCCAGCACTGTGTAGCGATATGCACCAACGAAAGCCATATAAATGCTAACAACATCCCATTGATTTTCACTCTGTGTGTGTGTGTGTGGTATGTATGTCTCTGTGTGTTTGTTTGTTTGTGTGTGTGTGTATGCGTACAGTACATGCGTGCATGCGTGTGCGTGCATGCAAGTGTGTGAGTGTGTGTGGTGTGTGTCTGTGTGATGTGTGTGCAAGTGTGTGCGTGAAAGTTTGTGTACGTGTGCCTGTGTGTGTGTGTGTGTGTGTGTGTATATATGTGTGTGTGTGTGTGTGTGTGTGTGTGTGTGTGTGTGTGTGTGTGTGTGTGTGTGTGTGTGTGTGTGTGTGTGTGTGTGTGTGTGTGTGTGTGTGTGTGTGTGTGTGTGTGTGTGTGTGTGTGTGTGTGTGTGTGTGTGTGTGTGTGTGTGTGTGTGTGTGCATGCAGCTATATCTGACACATCAATCTCATTAACAAGGGAAACAGGCTCCTCAGAGCAGCGAACAATGAGGGACATAATTCAGACTGTCTCTCTTGTACAAAATCATGCAGTGGAGTGAACAAAAAGTCCACAATTATTTGCCTCTACTAAAAGCAGTAACCCCCCCCCCAACCCAACCCAAGGGTGGGGGAGCAAGCCCAGAAGTGGGGCTTGATTTAGTTCCACAAACACATCAAATTTAACAACGTTAGAGGGGAAAAGCGTCCTTTGAGTGTGACACTGTAAATGGAGGCCATAACAAGTTATCACCACCCACAGCATGGTCACATTAGAGAGAGAGAGAGAGAGAGAGAGAGAGAGAGAGAGAGAGAGAGAGAGAGAGAGAGAGAGAGAGAGAGAGAGAGAGAGAAGGCCAACAGGATCACTGTCTCTGTGCGTGCGTGCGTGCGTGCGTGCGTGCGTGCGTGCGTGCGTGCGTGTGTGTGTGTGTGTGTGCATACATGTGTGCACGTACATCTACAGACATGGGATTATACATGAATGCGTGTCTTTGTGTACTGACATGGATTTGTACATAAATGTGTGTATTTGTGTGAGTGCGTGTGAGCAGATATGCGTTTGTAGGCCTACATGAATTAATGTATTTGTGTGTGCAGACATGGGTTTGTACTGTGCATGAATGTACTGTATGTCTTTGTGTGTCTTTGTGTGTCTTTGTGTGTGTGTGTGTGTGTGTGTGTGTGTGTGTGTGTGTGTGTGTGTGTGTGTGTGTGTGTGTGTGTGTGTGTGTGTGTGTGTGTGTGTGTGTGTGTGTGTGTGTGTGTGTGTGTGTGTGTGTGTGTGTGTGTGTGTGTGTGTGTCACCAGACCCAAATGGGAAGTACCCCAGTCTACAGCTAGGAGGTGCAAGCGCACCTTATTACAAAATATAATATATAGCACATGAATTCATAAGTTTATTTAAATAACAATTTACTAGACTAAACTAAAATACCATGCCCTTATAAGCCTAGGGTAGTTAAGAACGGAGACGCTCCCTGCACTATAAGGCCCTTGTTACACACACTGTTTTTGTGCTCGTTTGAATACGTTTGCTGTCCCTATTAGATAGAAATGCCGTTTTGGCAGGAAACGTTTTGGCCCTACTGAAAACGCTAAATTGTGTTTCCGTTTTGGAATAACGCCAAAAACTCGCCGACAACGTGTCGTGTAATCTGCGCGGAGCCGTTGTTGCTCAACGCCCATGCGCAGTAGATACCCACATCTGCGTGTTCTCACCAATGTCCGGTGACAACAGAGCTATAGCTGCAGCTACCATGTGTTGTCAAGTTATTGTTACAAGGACCCCAGTCCAAGCTACAACAGTCTGCATTCCCTTAACAATTGTTTGTATTGAGCCGTATTGTATTGTACCCATTCTGTGATATGTTAAATACAGTTATATTTCGTATGGCTTATCGCGTCCCGCTCAAGCCTATTGAGATACCCCTTATCTCCTGTACCTACTGTACTCCACCACGAACACAACTTATACACCCACACCTGACCGGGTCCCGCCTCTATGGAGGCGTAGCCTATAAGACCATGGTCCTGGTCACCAAACACCCTTCCTCTATTTTCGTTCCATCATATTGGATGCAATGCACCTTATGTAACTAGTAGTATGAAAAAGATTGGAGGAATTGCGTAATGTTGAAAGCTTACCGGAGGTTTGCGTGCCCCTGGCATCTTCGAGGCATGTTTCAGCGACACGACAGGCCTATGTTGATGTTCCTCATCTGTCGGCAGCCAGATCAAGGTGCAGCATACAAGGTTGGCTATCGAGCCGGGTTGTACCACGGTGAGCCCTGTGTCATTTGGCACGGGTATTAGTGTTAGTAATGCTGAGTTGTTGTTACACAACCATGTTGTGTGTCGGCGCCAGGGGGGGATGGTTTGGTGAACGCTCACTGCGGTGAACGGGTTCCAAACGGTCCTGCAAGCGTGCTGTTAAACAACTAATGCTAGCTACATGCTAATACTAATGCTGCATGCTGAACTCTACTGCTACGCTGTTCTAATGTCTCCGCCGTGAGATGTTGTCACTTCTCCCTCCTCTTGCCCGGTTCATCAATGAAGGTCAGTCGGTAGCTGATGTGGGGGTTTTGCTGAGTCCTATTTACCTTTTCACGGGTAAATGGGTTGACAACAGGGTAGGCCGTGGCTAGGTAGCCTAGCCAGGTACGTTACCTTTGTGTTCCGGCGGGGTCTGTTGAACGGTGTCCCCATCTGGGAGCCAATGCGTGAGCTCGGCGGTGTAGCAGTAGAGCTATACTACTGCAGGATGGGACTTAACAGCGGGTTAGGGCTCAGCTGGCTAGTTCCTATCCACATTGGCGTCGGGTAGTGGGGCTATGGGTCCAGCCAACATTGTAAACATGTTGCGTGTTGTGCGCAGGCGGTTGTTGATCTGGGTTCCACATCGCCTCACGCTAGGCTGTAGTAGTGTAGTGGGCTACTGTTTTGTTCTGTCACTCTGCTATGAGAAGGTCTGTCTATGCTACAGCTTTCTCTCCTCTCAACCATTCATGCTGACGGTCAATCAGTGTCTATTGGGGGAGTATGCAGGGGGGGGCTTTGTTTACCTTTTTTGGTAAATGGGCTAAGCTAGGGCTGGTGTGCTGTTGTGAATATTTTGAATGAAGGCAGGACTAGTTCGCTCTGGTCCGCCTCCCCTTAACGTTGTGTATATGGGTTTGCTCATTCTACAGTATTTTGTGGTTTAGTTCTTTTATTCATTTAACCCTTTCATGGTGCACACAACAGTGGAGGTTGCTGTTTGCAACCACCAATGGTGCTCCGTGTTAACATCAGTCCTTTGCTTTTGACATATTGAAACAGTGCCCCGCCCGGCCGACGCCATGGGTGGGTCGGCCTGGTGAGTGGCTGGTGGGCTGCTAAAGCCTGTACTGCCACGTTATGGAATTGGCAGCGATTAGAACTGTGTTCGAATTGCTGTTTTTTCTATTAAAAAAATTGTGTCTGGTGGCGGGGCCTTGAGGGCCAGCCGACGTCGACACATAGCGCGAGGTTGTTGACGTTATTAGCTTTGACCCAGCCGCAAGCTATAACCGCTCAGGGTTCCCCTCTCCGCAGGGGATTTTGGTCTTCTGCTGGAGCACGGGCGGTATTGTCCTAGGCCCCACACCGCCTCACACCGCGCAGCCAGAAGAAGAGAGAGCACGGCCTCATCAGCGGCGATGACGAGGCCCTCGACAGGCTGTCGAGGTATCCTGGGTGTTGAATCGACAGGTGTCCACAAGGCCGACAGCCTTGGCGGCTGAGGGATCAGCCATGTTGGATGGGTTCGGCTTGAACAACAAGCCGTCACCGTCCTGCCGCGAGCAGCGCGCTCTCCGATCACTCCCTCCCCCAACACCAGCGGAAAAAGTGGCTCTGATTGTTTCCTTTGGCTGCGGGCCGCGTGCCTTCGTTGAAGCGCGGGCGGCCCCACTTTTCGCTTCTCATGGGGACAGGGGCTGACACCCAGTTGATGGCTGAGCCTGAGTCTGTCCGTGAGAATGTTGTGCGGTCAAGCGGCTCCCACACCATAAGCTGTGTTGGTTGAGCCTGGTGTTACGTCTGTCAACTATAAGTGTTGTCAGCAGGGGGGCTCAAAACCTTTTGAGGCTGTTATTCCCACCCACCTACTTGCCCTGCCCCTAAAACACTACACACGTGAGGGAAGGTGCTGCACTGCACACAGGTCTGGACACTATCACACTACTCGTCCAAAGTATCACCACACACTTTCTCGAACTTCACGGCAAAAGCCTGGGTGTATATCACACTATTTATCCCAGGGAGGCACGGCACATAATGATGAATAGTAATATTAAAATAATGAACACTGAATATAATATATATATAAAAGATAAGGGGGCTGTAGGGTAGTGGGGGATGTTGAACACTAAGGGTTATGCCATAGGCCAGAATGCTCCTATACGTTTGGGCAGTAGCAGTGCTAGGTTAGAAACATACCAAAAGATACAGTAGTTAAGATTGGGGCCCGAAGGTGAGGACCAGAAGGACTCCTCCCACTCCCGCTCTCGTAGCCCCTCACGCCTTCGGGCTAAAAAAAGTTCTGTCCGCAATGGAGAATTAGTGTACTCCAAGCGAGGGCGTATCGTAATGTCCTCCAGCCTGCAAGGGAGAACACAGTCAGAAGAAAGCCAAGTCCCCTGTGCGTGGGTTTAGAGTCACAATGCACACTTTCAATAATATTCTCGATACACAAGAGAGAGGCAGTTTCACAGAGGGAGAAGCGCCCAGGATACTGCGTTCCAATCTTCCACAGTTAGTTACATGAATTTATACCGTTCTTATAATCCACAGCTCGACACAGTTAATATCATTCACGATTCCAAATCACAGTTAGCTTATTCCTCCACTGACCGCTCTGGAAACAGTTCGCTGCTCAGGCGCGCATTCTGATATGTTGTATCCCTTTTAGTTTGTTTGAGGCTCCACTCGTTCTCCAGCAGGGTGAAGACAGCAGTAGGCAGCAGGAAAAGTTCCACTGGGAAAAAGACACAAAGAAAGAGTTGCGTGTCCCAGTATTCCCGCAGCTCGGCGTCCTCCGGTGTCGACCTTCCGACTCTCGTTCTCCAGCTGTCAAGAACGCATTTCCCCTTTGACCAGCTCCCGGGGCTTCATGGCACTGCCCGTACACGCCCGCCAGCCAATCCGCTGCTCCCTCCAGCGGCACACGCCTGCAACGTAAGAGAGAGGCACCTCCATGTGTAGATTCATCAATGAAATCAACCACCCACCCCTGGTGGCCCTCTACTCGCCTGCTGTCACTGGCTCCCGCACATATCACCATCTCAGCAGGACGGCTCCTCCCCTCTCCACTGGAACTCCATGGACCTCATCTGACCAGGGAAGAAAATAATGAATGAATGAATGAATGAACAGCCTAGAGCTCGAACCACACTTAGTATGTCTGTGTCAGTTAAAGGAGTGAAACTCTGGAACAATATACCGGGTGAAATAAAAAACAGCAGGAGTATTTTTAAGTTTAAAAAGATGTTTAAAAACAGGGTTCTAGAATCTTATAGTCAAATTTAACCTACAATCTGTTTTTCTCTACCATGAAACTCGGGTATTGCAGATTAAGTTTTGATTGAATGTTGGCTTATGTTCTTTTCGGGAACGGTTTATGTTGATTGTTGATTTTTAATTTTTTTTGTTTGTTTTATCTTGCAAACTAATTTTTTTTGTTCTTTCATGGATAGGTTTTTGTTGTTTTTTGATTGTTGATTTTATTTTTTATTTTTTTGTTATATTTTGAAAACTTTAACTTTTTTGAATTTGTTTTTGAATTAGGGGTAGGTTGCTCTATAAGCCTTCGGCTTCAAACCTATCCTTTTCGTTTGTTTATTTGTGAAAATCTTCGAAAAATTATTTGTTTATGTTTATTTATTTGTATGTGTAAACTTTGAAATAAAATAATTCATTCATTCATTCATATCACCATCTCAGCAGGACGGCTCCTCCCCTCTCCACTGGAACTCCATGGACCTCATATGACCAGGCAGCATAGCATGGCACTGCTATAGCAAATTATAATAAATGAATCTGTTGCATGTGCACTTGCCTGACACACTGCCAGGTAAGCATATAGATCAGGGGTCTCAAAATCAATTTACCTGGGGGCCGCTGGAGGTAGAGTCTGGGTGAGGCTGGGCCGCATCAAATAATTATTCCACAAAAAAAGGGTTTCAAGCATTCAAAAAAAAGTACAACTGATCCAATCTTCTCAATCCTTAGCAATAACATTTCAGAACATGAACAGTTCTTCAGAACATGAACAGTTCTTCAGAACATGAATGGTTTTTCAGAACATAGGCTTCTCAGTGGTGTCAGTGGACTCATCCACAGCTATGGAAATGCACTGTGCATTTTCTTTTATTCTATCACAAAGCTGTTTAATCAAATCACCAGCCAGTATTTCAGTTATTCTGGTTGCTGTGCGATCTGAGGGGGCTTTGCTTTTGTTTGCCTTCAAACATGGTCTCCAACACTCAGTCATACATATTTTCAAATTGCCACCCTTCACAAGAGCTACCGTTTCTTGGCATATAGTCACATTGGTTTGGTGCTGTGACTCAGGATGAATGCATATTTTTCAGTCCATTCACCTTTGAATTGCAGTCGACTTTTCTTTTACTGACCATCTTTGAAAATGGCTAGAAACTAGGCTAGTAGCTACATTTATCTCACAGAGATAAAACTGGGAGCGAGTTTACTGTAGATGTGCTGTCAACTGACTCGGACTGAAAGAGAGAGACGACTTGCATTCCGTGAAGACCCGACCTACTCCCCTACTCTGCATCTGATTCGCAGACTGTGGGTGAGGGGGGGGAACGCTGACGGGATGCTGATTGTGATTGGACCAGACCCGTACACAGACACAGACAGTGGCAGTGCAGCCAGCCGCTTATGCAGAGCACTGCTCGCAGTCAGAGGAGATAGCGAGGATGCATTTGCCTTCCACTTTACTTGATATCACTCCGGAATCACATTTCAACCAAGTCACTAACATAACGTTGCTGTCATGAGCCTGCGCTATGGTAGCCTACAAGTGATAAAATAAATAAAACTTCCAACTCTCGCGCAACGTCTCGGCAAACAGTAGCGCATTAACACTACACTTTGATGTCAAGTAGGGGGCCGCAAAATATCATCCCTCGGGCCGCAATTGGCCCGCGGGCCGCAAGTTTGAGACCCCTGATATAGATCCTCACAGGACCATCACTGGGGCGTGTCCTCCTCTCAGGGTCCAGCAGGTACATCAGCACACACACACACAGACACACCCCCCCCCCACCCGTGACAATGCGTGACATGTGTGTGTGAGCAGAGATGGGTTTGTACATGAATGTGTGTCTGTGTGTGTGTGTGTGTCTGTGTGTGTGTCTTTGTGTGTGTGTGCAGAGGGTGTGTCTTTGCTGGATAGGGCACATCATACCACCGCCTGACCACCGCCTGCCCCGCCAAGTCCTCTATGGCCAACTGAGAGGAGCAAAGCGGGCTGCTGGAGGCCAAAAGAGACGATTTAAAGGAACACGCCAACTTTTTGGGAAATTAGCTTATTTGCCATCTACCCTGGCGTTAGACAAGCAGATACATACCCTTTCCTTCTCTGTGCAATGCATGCATTAGGCTTAAAGGGAACAGCCGCACTGTTAGCCTAGCTTAGCGCCATTCACTGGAAGTAGTAGGTGTGCCAGTGTAGCCTAGTTGTGGGGAAATACACATAATAATGCAATACTAGGTCTGGTGGTTAAAATATCGGGGGATGCCCCCTCATAGTGGATTAGTGGATGAATCAGTCTGTTTCAGTCGTCTTAGACTTTGTTAGTCCATTAGTGGATTTTTATGCTTTTTCACAGGCTTCTGCATTATTGCATTCCCTTGTGATTATCACACCATTAGAACCGCCAGAAACCAAACCTGCAGCTCACACACTCACCAGAAAAGTAACAAAAGGCTCCACCGCTTCTCTCCAAACTTAATTTGCCCATGTCACCCCCACCCCCCTGTTCCCCGGCGCTGAACGTTGAGGACAATGCGTCACGGTTCTCATAAGCCTTTTTAATCAGCGTGAGAGATTGCCCGCATATCTGTTAACTCTGTCACTAATGGCTATTCTTCCTCATTAGGAAGTGCCAGCGCTGCTCTCACTTCTCCACTCCACGCCCGTGATCAATTCCTCTATCATTTAGGACCAGATCAATCTCCCCCACCCGACTTCAATATCTCCGCTTCCATCATGGCGCATTACGCCATCCAATTAGTCACAGAGAACATAGGGAAGCGACTGTGTTTAGAGGGGGAACAGTTCTGAAGACTGAAGGGGGGTTCCAGTGCTTTGTAGAATGTGAAGGGTGGCTTTTAATGACGAGAGACTGACTTGGCTAATTATTAGCGTTGTAATTACCTGCAACATTTTAATGTGACATTTTCACATAATTTTTTTTTCATTTTCACAAGAAGATAGATGCCAATTTCCTCTCTGTGTTCTGTAGAAAGCTACCATAGTTCCCACCATAATTTAAAGGAATGGGTTAAATAGTATGTGTTTTTTTCAACCAAGATATTTGCACCGGACATGAGCGAGAATAGATACAGTATGACATGTAATAGTAGAGAAGAAGTAGAATAAAGGAAACCAGTGATGAAAGAATATCAACCAGTGATGAAGACAGTGATACAATAAGAAATAATCTATGAACTCCAGTCTGTGATTGCCAACAACCACCAGTATGATGTGACAATGACATTTTCAGAATACTAGGATTATTTTATTTCCTCAAAAAGTTCCTATTTTCAGTCTGATGTAGCTACCTTAAGGGTATAATGAGTAGAAGTATCCAAAAAAAGAAAACAACGTATAGACTCATGCAAACATAATCCCTCTCAATCGACCCCGGCTCCTCCCGGCAGCATGAGGGTAGAGTAGGATTTCCCCAATTAATAATCTCCCCTCTGTCATTTATTTCACCCTCCGATAGCCCTCTGAAACCATAAACTCTGTCATGTTGTATCTGTGTCATGTTGTATCTATATCATGTTATTAGTATTATTAATAATAATGATATTAGTACATCAGACTTATATAGCACTTTTCTGGCCCCCAAAGACGCTATGTTGTATCTTCTATGTTCTAGGTTATCCCTCTCTTCAAAACGGGAGACAAACATCAATTTACTAACTATAGACCAGTGTCACTACTGTCACAATTCTCCAAAATACTTGAAAAGCTATTTGTAGACAAATTAGACCAGTTCATTGAAAATAATATGTTACTGAGTGAGAGTCAGTATGGATTTCGCTCCAATAGATCCACTGCTTCAGCTGTGACAGGCATAGTGGAGGACATAGCAACAGCTATGGATAACAAAAAGTTCACTATAGGGGTGTTTATTGATCTCAAGAAAGCTTTTGATACGATAGACCATTCCATACTATTGTCAAAGCTTCACTCATATGGGGTGAGAGGAATAGTGCTAGACTGGCTAAAAAGTTACTTAGTTTGTGAACTTCGCTGGAAACGTATCTGAACATATGCACATTGAATGTGGAATTCCACAAGGTTCAGTTTTAGGACCTAAACAGGTTATTTTATATATCAATGACATGTGAAGTGTCAAAACTATTGAAATGTGTATTATTTGCAGACGACACACATTTTTACAGCTCAGGATATGATTTAAAAGCTTTAGCAAGTATTATCATGCAGGAAATGGACAAATTCAAGAAACGGTTTAAGGAAAATAAACTTAAGGTTATGTATATAACCTAGTTATATGAGTACTGGCTAAGCGTCCCGCTCTTTAAGCCTATCGAGATATACCTCATCTCATGTACCTATTGTACTTCATCAACGAAAAAACAAGTACACCTACACCTGCCGGGTCCCTCCCCTATGGAGGCGTAGCCTATAAGACAGTGGGCCTGGTCACCAAACACTCTTCCTCGCCAAAAATCCCGTTTCCAGTAAAATATCCCTCAAAAGGGAACTCAGGGCCGCTTAAGAGCGGGACGCTTAGCCAGTACTCATATAACTAGGTTATATACATAACCTTACGTTATATTATCGTACTTGGCCATCGCGTCCCGCTCTTTAAGCCTATCGAGATATGGGTTAGAGCGGACGCGAGGCCCGACAGATGCACCCCCTGAGGAAGCCCACATCAAGGGGTTTGGGGAGCCCCGTCACCCCATCCTTCCTAATGAAGGGGGGGCGCAGTCAACTCCACCCGAGTGCGAGCAAGAGGGAACTAGAACCCCTTGAACACACAGCACAGGCGGAACCACATGTGACCTACACACTGTGGCCCATACCCACACACTCCTGCTACCCTACCAAAGGACGGTAAGCAGGAAAAGCCACAGACCCCAGAACCGCCTGGGAGACAGAACCCCCGGTCATGTCAATGAGGTAAAACCTTACAAAGGGGCCCGGGGAGGACCATGAAGCTGCAGCAGAGATGTCCTCCACCGAGGCCCCACCCAGGAGAGCGGCAGAGGCAGCCACCCCATGAGTGGAGTGCGCCCTGACGCCCCCAGGGGGATCCTGCCCAGCCAACGTGTAGCAGAGGGTAATGCCCTCGCACAACCAATGGGACAGGTGCTGTTTCGACAGTGCCTTACCGGCACGAGAACCACCGTGACAGACAAAAAGCTGATCGGTAACCCTGAGGTCCTGAGTACGGCTGAGGTCAATTCCGGACATGACAGGTGAAGGCCCACATCTAACTCACTAGTGTGAGGAGGAGGACGAAACGCCTGAACCACAATATCCCGGGAGCGGAAGGAACTCCGGATATTCTTAGGCATGAAAGCAGGATTAGGTCGCAGAGTGGCACCGCAATCGGCCCGAAAAGACAGGCACTCTGGACGTACCGAAAGAGCACAGAGCTCACTCACGCGTTTAGCGGAGGTGACAGCCAGCAGGAACGCGGTCTTGAAAGACAGCTGTCCCAACGGCGCCTGCTCGAGCGGCTCAAACGGGGCCAAGGACAACCGACCGAGGACCAATTGAAGATCCCAAGTCGGAGCCAAAGAGCGTTGCACCGGCTTAAGGCGTCGAGCGCCAAGCAGGAAACGCTTCACAAGAGGGTGGCTGAACAAGACATTCCCCTCAAACCCCTCATGATAGGAGGATATAGCCGCCGCATATACCCTGACCGTCGAAGCCGACAGTCTACCAAGGAGAGACTGGAGATAACTCAGGACAGCATCCAGGGGGCAGGAGACTGGGTCCCGGCCCCCCGCCTTACACCACTCTTGGAACATACGCCATCTGCCCGCGTAAAGCGCGACAGTGGAGGGAGCATGTGCATTCCGGATGGTATCAACCACAGAAGGGTCCATCCTCTCCAGACTCACCCTCCCACCAGCCACACCAACAGGCGTTCGCCCAACATCGGGTACTGGAACAGTGACCCGTTGTGCTGTGAGAGGGCCGTCACAGACCAAGGAATGACCCAAGGAGGAGCGACCAGAAGCTGGATCAAGACCGGGAACCACACTGCCGTGCCCCGGTCCGGCGCGACCAGGATCACCGTCCTGCGCCCCCTCCGTATCCGCTCCAACAGCTGACCCAACAGCTGTACAGGAGGAAAGGCGTACAGAAGACCGGGCGGCCATGGAAAGGTCGAGAAGGCATCCACCCCCAAGGGGGGATGATCTGCTCGACTGACCGAGAACCACAAGGGGCACTTGTGAGAGCGTCGGCACGGAAACAGATCTACCGAGGCCTCCCCGAACCGATCCCAGATCTGTCTGACTATGTCGGGGCGGAGTTCCCACTCGTCGTAACGAGGACCCGAGACATCATGCCATCATACCGAGCAGACGCATCACTTGCAGCGCCGTGACCGTCCCTCCCAGAGACGGAAACCCCCGAGCGCGCGAAGGATAGACACCCGGCGCTGCTCCAAGATGGTTACAATCATGGGCCTCGACTTCAACGTCAAGCCCAAGTACTCCACCTGTTGACTGGGAAGAGGCGTACTCTTCTTCCAATTCACAGCAAAACCCAGCCTGGTGAGGAATTCCACCACCAGCCTGGTATGAGACCTGGCAACCTCCTCCGAACGACTGAGGAGTAGAATGTCGTCGAGATAGAATAGAACTCGTATCCCCCGACGACGTAGAGTCTCCAGCGCAGTCGCCACGCACTTGGTGAATGTGCGGGGAGCCAGAGAATAGCCGAACGGCAACCTCTGGTACTTGTACGCTACGCCCTGAAACAGGAACCGTAGGAACTGCCTGTGAGGAGGGAAAATCAGAATGTGAAAATACGCATCCTTCAGGTCTATGGAGGTGAACCAGTCTCCCCTTCTGACAGCAAGCAGGAGTTTTACGGTCAACATTCTGAACGGTCTCGCTACAATCAACCGATTGAACGCGGACAGATCCAGTATAGGTCTGACCCCCCCTGTTTTCTTGGGTACCAGAAAATAACGGGAGTAGATGCCTGACATCGCGTCCTCTCTCAGAACCACGACGGCGGCCTGCTTCGCCAACAGAGATTGGATCTCGTCGGCCAGGGCTGTCACTGCTTCTGACCCTGACAATAGGGTCGGCACCAAACCTGAGAACGGAGGGTGGGGTTGTGCGAACTGCAAAACAAGCCCCTCCCTCAACGTTCTCTCTATCAACCCCTCCAAACGGCATTCTTGTCGCCATATGTGAAAATAATCCCACAGCGCACCCGCCGTCAACTGACGCTGGGCCGCAAGGAACAGTAGATAGTTGGCCCGGTCCCTCCCGCTGTGCGACGCACCCAAGGGGGGACCCTGACAGAAAGGGCCGGTTTGATACGGGAGAAGCTGTCATCAAACTGGTTGACACACCCCCCCCCCCCCCTGAACACCCCTCTAGCGCATGCTGAGGAGTTGTTCCGCAGCTAGACACGCAAGGCATGAGGACCCCATGGGCTCCTACACGCTGAAGCCCTGCAGTGATATTGCTACCACCCAAATCACGCTCGCCTCTTCTTTGCAGACCACTGCCGCTCTCACGGGAGTGGGAGGCATCAGCGCGATACCCCGCCTGGCGAAGACGAGGCCGGGGTAACCCTTGCTGTGCATTCAACAGAAGAGGCCTCGAGTCCCCTTGCTGACCACCGTAGCTAGTGGCAGCTGTAACACCAGGCTCATCCATCACACAACGTGTGGTGCAGGAGCCACGCGACAGCACAACATTCTCACGGACAAACCCAGGCTCAGCCATCAACTGGGTGTCAGCCCCTGTCCCCATGAGAAGTGAAGAATGGGGCCGCATGCGCTTCAAAGAAGGTTCGCGGCCCGCAGCCAAAGGAGAACGATCAGAGCCCCGCTTCCGTGGGTAACAGAGAGAGGATTGAACGGGGACCGGGCTGCTCGCGGCAATGTGACGACGGCTTGTTTTATCCAAGCCGAATTCACCCAAAATGGCCGATCCCTCGGCCGCCAAGGCTGTCGGCCTTGTGGAACCCTGTTGACTCTCCGCCCAGGGCACCACTGGCGGGGGAAACATGGCCGCCTGTCGAGGATCTCACCACAGTCGTTGACGAGACCGTGCTCCCACCTCTGGCTGCACAGCGTGAGGCGTGTAGGACCCAGATCAACAACCGCCTGCGCCTCCACAGAACGACCAAAAAGACTTTCCGTGGAAAAAGGAGTCGTGAGGAGAGAAAACCTATCCTCTTCCCCAAGAGGAGAGTGCTCCAACCAAACATGCCTAACAACAAACGTTGATAGCATCCTAATCCTCCCCGCAGTTATAGCTTGCGACTGAGTCAAGATCTCTATAACACCACAAACATGCAACATGTTTACAATGTCGGCTGGACCCATAGCCCTACTACCCGACGCCAATGTGGATAGGAAACTAGCCAGCTGAGCCATAACACTGGCCGCCGCTACAAACCATCCTGCAGCAGTATACCACTCATCCGTCCATACTGCCACCCTCCGAGCCGATTCGCTCTCAAGCATTGGCCGGGTGGGACATCGTTCATCCCCGCCGGGGCACAGGAACAAAGCTACCTGGCTACGTAGCCACGGTACACCCGGCCTGCACCCTGTTGTTAGCCCGTTTACCCGTAAAAAAGGTAAATAGGACTCAGCGAAACCCCCCACATTAGCAACCGACTGACCTTCATCAATGAAGAGGAGGGAAAAGCGGCAATGTCCCGCGGCGGGGATTATTAGAACAACGACCCATTTCAGCATCAACATTAGCATTAGCAGTAGTAGCATTAGTAGCATTAGCAGCGTGCTCCAGGATCGCCAGGAAAACGTCCACTGCAGTGGAACGTTCACCAAGCCACCCCGGCCCTGGCGCCGAAACATACTCCACAGCATTACCAATACCAACATTGATGCCTGATGACACAGGGCCTACCTTTGTACAAGCCTGTAGAATAACTACTTTCCAAAAGAATAGATTGTCCAATACGTCGGATTCCAATAGGCTGTACTTTATATAGAACCTTCAGGCACATTACATTACAGTTGAGTTCTCATCAGTTTCATTCATAAAAACGCTCTCTGCCGTCGGCAACTCAATCACCTAAAAGGACGCAGCTGTTAGCAGGTGCAAAGCATCCTGGGACTTGTATTTCTACTACTAACGTGGCAACTAATGTAAATAATAGTATCTCTGACAAGAATAAACAAACACTCTTCCACTTCCACTTCTTCTTTCAAAGGTAAACAATAATCGATATTAACATATATGAAATATAACTCATAATCATTAACCTGGCCTATTAAGTTGCAACAAAGCCGGCTCGATAGCCAAACCTTGTACGCTGCCCCTTGGTCTGCTGCCGTCAGACGAGGAAACATCAACACAGGCCCGACGTGTCGCTGAATCATGCCTCGAAGATGCCAGGGGTAAGCAAACCTCCGGTAAGCTTAACATTACGCAATTTCTCTAATCTTTTCATAACAACTAGTTAACATAAGGTGCACTGCATCCGTTATGATGGAAACGAAAATAGAGGAAGAGTGTTTGGTGACCAGGCCCACTGTCTTATAGGCTACGCCTCCATAGGGGCGGGACCCGGCAGGTGTAGGTGTACTTGTTTTTTCGTTGATGAAGTACAATAGGTACATGAGATGAGGTATATCTCGATAGGCTTAAAGAGCAGGACGCGATGGCCAAGTACGATAATATAACTATCATTAAATGTGGAAAAAAACAAAGTTTATGATCTTTCGCAAGAGAAAAAAAGAGGAAAATGTTGTATTGTCAATAGATGGAGTTAATATTGAAAGGGTTACAGAACTGCGTTTTTTGGGAGTATTGCTGGACAAAGGTTTTGATTGATTGATTGATTGATTGAAAACTTTATTAACAGATTGCAGAATGGGTACAATACAGTACAGCTCAATACACACAATTGTTAAGGGGATGCAGACCAGAGAAAGACTTTCGTCTTGTTTACATCAGGGTCCCCCATTTTCAATTCATCAGGACATATATGACATACAGATAGACAGTACCTACTGCTACATCTATACATTTATGACATACCAGATTTGCAAATACAGTACTGTTTGTGATACAAAAATAGTCCAGAAAAGAGTATATACATTTGACGTAAAAACTGTACATTGGAGGAGGTTGAGTAGGTGGGGTTGGTGGGGGGTGGGGGCTGTACATTGGAGGTGGTTCGGTGGGTGGGGTGGGGGGTGGGGGGGTTGACCTGGAAACCTTATATTGCACACATAAGGAAACAAATTTCTAAGAGTATTTTTATTGTGAATAAAGTTAAATATGTATTAGATAACAAAGCAATGCAAACATTGTACTGTGCACTCTTATTGCCTTATCTTAATTATTGCGTGGAAGTATGGGGTAACACCTATAGGAGTAATATAAAACCACTGTATCTCCTACAGAAGTGAGCTATTAGGATTATTTGTAAAGCAGACGATCGAGAACACATCAACATATTATTTATTAATTCTGGATTCTTGAAATTGCAAGAGCTAGTTAAGTTACAGACATTAGTAGTTATGTACAAGGCCAAAAGTAAAGCATTACCAGCCAATCTACAAAACAGGTTTGTCCTCATATCACAGAATGGAGAGCATAGAAGGGAAGGTCATTTTAAACATCAGTGTGCTGCACGGACAACCCTGAAACAGATGTGTATATCAGTGGTGGGAATCAAACTCTGGAATTCTCTTTATAATGAGTTGAAGTACTGTACAAATATTTTCCAACTAAAAAAGACATTTAAAGACAGAACAATGAGAACATATGAACAGCAGGTATACATTTCTCTGTATCTGATTTTATTTATTTTTAGTTTTTTTCTCTTTTCCATGCATTTGAGGCTTGTGGGATCAGGTTTTTTGTTTGTTTGTTTATTGGTATCTAGCATTATTATTATTATTATTATTATTATTATTATTATTATTATTATTATTATTATTATTATTATTATTATTATTATTATTATTATTATTATTATTATTATTATTATTATTATTATTATTATTATTGTTATTATTATTACTGTTATTATTGTTATTATTATTCATGGTCATATTATCATTATTAGTATTATTGTTATCATAATTATGGTAATGACTCATTATTATTATTATATTATTATTATTATTATTATTATTATTATTATTATTTATTATTATTATTATTATTATTATTATTATTATTATTATTATTATTATTATTATTATTATTATTATTATTATTATTATTATTATTATTATTATTATTATTATTATTATTATTATTATTATTATTATTATTATTATTATTATTATTATTAGTATTATTATTATTATTATTATTATTATTATTATTATTATTATTATTATTATTATTATTATTATTATTATTATTATTATTATTATTATTATTATTATTATTATTATTATTATTATTATTATTATTATATGGTATGGTGCACTTGAGCTGACCATTATGTTAAAATAAATATGAAGTTTGGAAGGGGGCAGGAAACATAAGTTTTCTTCATCCTGCTCCTTTTCGGCCATGGGTGTATCATGTAAAAAAAAAAAAAAAAAAAAAAGATGTTGGTGATATTGTGCAAAGATTAACTGTACCCCCATGTACGAAACAAAATAAAATTAATGAATAAATCTATGTCATGTTGTATCTATATCATGTTATTATTATTATTAATAATAATACTGTTGTGCAGGATCAGATTAAACCGAATATATATATTTATTTATGGATATATATTTAATAGTATTTGTATATCGTTTGATATCCCCTGTATATTCCTTGTACAATATGCACTGAATATCCCTTTAGTCTACTAAACAGCCCATAATAGTTTCATTCTACCATTGGACGAGAACCTGGCGCCAGCAGCCATACCGCTGACCAACATGTCGTGGCAAGCCCGGTTCCGCGTAGGAATACGTCTGGCGAAATTCGAATGGTACTATTTGTTCACAGCGCATATATATATGGCGCAAGTAAAGTAGAACTTTCTTTTAGTCCATTAGTTCTTTACCCTCCCACCTAGTAACAGACGCGAAGCCTCACCCACGACGCACGTGTGGTGCAGTAAGGTCTACTTGGCCTCAGAATAGGCATTGAGATATCGTGTGGATTAATAGTTGAATTGTCATAGTTTGGCACTATACCGTCGAGTTGGACGTATTTCTATTAAGCTAATAATAGTCTATTATGTATGGTGCATCGTTCGGTTAGAGTTATAAAGTGAGCAGCACCCCCATCGTTCCTGACGTTATCTGGAGTCTTAGCCAGGCTGGGCAGACCACTTGTGGTGCTTGCATCCGAGGAGCTCCGGGCCAGGACGAGTGGACCTGTACATTGGATTACTTTACCCGGACGACGGCGAGCCTTCCACGGCTTGGATTATCTACATGCTTTGGGTGCTTTGATTATTCCATGGATAACGGCCAACACTGCTGAGTGTTGGAACTACCCCCCGGAGAGGAGTCCAGGTGAGACAGCGCTCTACACCAGTGAGGTCGCCTCACGTCTCTCCGTTGTGGACCGGCAGCTACCGTCCACCAGAGGGTCCAGCTGTATTCATCTGCGGACCGAGGTTCTGTGGGCATCGTGTTCAGGACTCTGAATTCTCCCAAGAAATCGTCGGCCAGATGGGATACCGCCAGCGGCTCTTCTAACCCCCCCCTCCTACTGTCTTACAACCAGCGGGACCCCCCCCCCCCCTTAGTGTATCCAGCTATAATCATTTAAGTACCATCGCTATAGTTCCCTAAAGAACCGGGTTGTATACTTACTCCCTGCGTAACCAGAGATTGGACATTCAATATTGATTTACCTACGAATACTCATTTGCCATACAAGTGCATTTCAAATCATAAATGTCATCAAGTGAACGTTGTATATACCCTTTGCTATATAAAATATTCGATTTGTACATTTGTGTGGACTTCGTTTCATCAGGTGGGAAAGTGTTCATCATATCTATATCATGTACTGGATGGCCAGAAGTTAAAGTACAAGAGGTAGTGGTTTAATAATACCATACTTATCAATACAGTCAGGGAATTGTACCCCTCAGTTACAAATACTAACTAGACAATTCCACGTGGGGGAAATTGTGAAAGTGTGGGTGACGCCTGTGCACCGCCGGCCAATGGG
Organism: Notolepis coatsorum; assembly: GCF_963971535.1. Lineage (NCBI taxonomy): Eukaryota > Metazoa > Chordata > Actinopteri > Aulopiformes > Paralepididae > Notolepis > Notolepis coatsorum. The sequence continues at coordinate 113,203,538 of NC_140165.1, forward strand.
AGAGGGTCTCTCGCGAGTCTCTATGACGAACGGTTCAAAAGATACAAATAGGGGGCGTGTCCTAAGGATCGGGGGAGTGGTCAACATAGACCAATGAAAGAGGATATCCCTACTGAGTGCAATGACACAACCCGCAAGGCTCTACGACAAACGGTTCAAAAGATACAAAAAGGGGGCGCGGCCTAAGGATCGGGGGAGTGGTCAACATAGACCAATGATAGAGGATATCCTTACTGAGTACAATGGCACAACCCGCAAGTCTCTACGACAAACGGTTCAAAAGATACACAAAGGGGGAGGAGCCAAACTATGGGCATGGTCAACATAGACCGATGAAAGAGGATATCCCTACTGAGTACAATGGCACAACCCGCAAGTCTCTACGACAAACTATTACACCATTACACTATTACACTATTAAACTATTACACTATTACACTAGCACACTATTACACTAGCACACTATTCCACTATCACACTAGCACACTATTACACTATTACACACTATTACACACTATTAAACTATTACACTATTACACACTATTACACACTATTACACACTATTACACTATTACACACTATTACACTACTACACTAGCACACTATTACACTATTACACTATTACACTATTACAGACTATTAAACACTATTACACTATTACACTAGCACACTATTACACTATTACACACTATTACACACGCTTACACTATTACACTATTACACTAGCACACTATTACACTATTACACTATTACACACTATTACGACCACATCTCACCGATTTTATTTTCACTCCACTGGCTCCCAGTGCACTTTAGGATTCATTATAAAATTATTTTATTTGCTTTTAAAGCTCTTCATGACCTTGCTCCACCCTACCTCTCTGAGCTGCTGCAGGTCTATACACCTTCTCGCTCTCTCAGGTCAGCTGACCAGCTGCTCCTAGTAGTGCTCAGGGGGGACCGTGCTTTCTCCGTTGTCGCCCCCAAAATGTGGAATGAGCTGCCACTGCAGATTAGGCAGGCCTCATCACTGCCCCGTTTCAAAGGCCTCCTTAAGACCCACCTTTTCTCTCTGGCTTTCGACACCATGTTGCTTGTTGATTTTATGATCTTATTGTCTTACTGTGTTGTTGTTGTATCGTTTTGTTACTGTGTCCTTTGCTTTTAAATATTTTTTTTAAGTACTCTGATCTATTTAAATTTGTATTGCTGCCTATATTTACCTAATGTTTTTTATCTCTGTTTTGGTACTCTTGTTTTTTTATCTATTTTTAGTGCTGCTAATAGTTTTTAATATGCTCCCCCTGTACAGCACTTTGTGCCCTTGTGGCTGTTAAAGCGCTTTATAAATAAAGTTGGATTGGATTGGATTGGATTACACTATTACACTAGCACACTATTACACTAGCACACTATTACACTATTACACTAGCACACTATTACACTAGCACACTATTACACTAGTACACTAGCACACTATTACACTATTACACTAGTACACTATTACACTAGCACACTAGCACACTATTACACTATTACACTAGCACACTATTACACTATTACACACTATTACACACTATTACACTATTACACTATTACACTAGCACACTATTACGCTATTACACAGTATTACACACTATTACACTATTACACAATTACACTAGCACACTATTACACGATTACACTATTACACACTATTACACTATTACACACTATTACACTATTACACTAGCACATTATTACAGACTATTACACTATTACACACTATTACACACTATTACACTATTACACACTAATACATTATTACACTATTACACTAGCACACTATTACACTCTTACACACTATTACACACTATTACACTAGCACAATATTACACTATTACACTATTACACACTATTACACTATTACACACTATTACACTAGCACACTATTACACTATTACACACTATTACCCACTATTACACTATTACACTATTACACTATTACAATAGCACACTAGTACACTAGCACACTATTACACTATTACACTATTGCACTATTACACTAGCACACTATTACACTATTACACACTATTAGACACTATTACACTATTACACTATTACACACTATTACACTATTACACACTATTACACACTATTACACTATTACACACTATTACACACTATTACACTATTACACTAGCACACTATTACACTATTACACACACTATTACACTATTACACTAGCACACTATTACACTATTGCACACTATTACACTATTACACACTATTACACTATTACACTATTACACTAGCACACTATTACACGATTACACTATTACACACTATTACACTATTACACTAGCACACTATTACACTAGATCAATATTACACTATTACACTAGCACACTATTACACTATTACACTAGTACACTATTACACTATTACACTATTACACTAGCACACTATTACACTATTACACACTATTACACACTATTACACTATTACACTCTTACACACTATTACACTATTACACACTATTACACACTATTACACTATTACACTATTACACTAGCACACTATTACACTCTTACACACTATTACACACTATTACACTAGCACACTATTACACACTATTACACTATTACACTATTACACTATTACACACTATTACACACTATTACAGTATTACACTATTACACTAGCACACTATTACACTATTACACACTATTACACACTAGTACACTATTACACTAGCACACTATTACACTATTACACTATTACACACTATTACACTATTACACTAGCACACTATTACACTATTACACTAGCACACTATTACACTAGCACACTATTACACTATTACACTAGCACACTATTACACTATTACACACTATTACACACTGTTACACACTATTACACTATTACACACTATTACACTATTACACTAGCACACTATTACACTATTACACACTATCACACACTATTACACTATTACACTATTACACACTATTACACTATTACATTATTACACTATTACACACTATTACACACTATTACACTATTACACTAGCACACTATTACACTATTACACACTATTACACTGTTACACGTTTACACTATTACACACTATTACACTATTACACTAGCACACTATTACACTAGCACACTATTACACTAGCACACTATTACACTATTACACACTATTATACTATTACACTATTACACACTATTACACTATTACACACTATTACACACTATTACACTATTACACACTATTACACTAGCACACTTACACACTATTACACTAGCACACTATTACACACTATTACACTAGCACACTATTACACACACTATTGTACTGAGTACAATTAAATGGCACAACCCACAAGTCTCTATGACAAACGGTTCAAAAGATACAAATAGGGGGCGTGGCCTAAGGATCGGGGGAGTGGTCAACATCGACCAATGAAAGAGGATATCCCTACCGAGTACAATGGCACAACCCGCAAGTCTCTACGACAAACGGTTCAAGAGATACACTAAGGGGGTGTGGCCTAAGGGTGTGTGGTCTAAGGATCGGGGGAGTGGTCAACATCGACCAATGAAAGAGGACATCCCTACTGAGTACAATGGCACAACCCACAAGTCTCAACTCAGTACTGCTACACACAGGGCCGCCTCAGGGGGTGTGCGAGCAGTGCGGTCGCACAGGGCCTCGCGGGAAGGGGGGCCTCGCAAAAAAAAAATTAAAAAAAAATTAATTTTTTTTTTTTTTTTTTTTTTGCGAGGCCCCCCTTCCCGCGAGGCCCTTTTTCATCACAGACCTAAAATCTAGTTTTGCTTATATGCTTATATATTTCACATTAGACACGTTTGTAGAATGTGTCTGACTTGTTCCTGCCTCTGCGGCTCTGCAGACTGCAGTGTTCCGGTTTCTGCGGCATTGCTGCTCTACAGATTTTAGGATAGTGTTTCCGGGCTCTTCTCGGACACACGAGGTACAGGGATGATCTAATTCAGCGCTATTCAGAGGAGCGAGGCGAGTGGATGTCTTTTCAAAAGAAGGAGAAGAGAACTTGTGAGCAGATAAATCTGTTAGGCAGCAATACGCCGAAAGGTGTCCAGTCTGCCGGAAAGTACTCGAAGAAGAAGAAGAAGAAATTACACCGTGGGCCAAGAAAGTCTCCTTCCAACTTTACCATTGGCGTCGCGTTGATACTGCGTTATGGTGAGTCAACCTATGATTATATTCCCGCCGTGGACCTGACCTATCTCTCTTTCTCTCTCTCTGGAGCCAAACTGGTCGACTAGCTAATATAGTACTACTAGTAGCTAACGGTGTGTGCCTGGTGAGAGCACCTGGCTGTATGTAGCCGCATAGCTTGCAGAACGCAGAAGCAAGCTATGCGGCTACATACAGCCAGGTGCCTGATTGAGCTAACTGTTAGCCAGTTAGCTGTTTAGCGTCAGCTGGGAACGTTCGTTTGATGCTATCAGTTAGCCTTGAGAATAGCAGGCCCTGGCACTCTGACTACGACATCATCTTTGACAGAAGATGTAGTCGGGCCTGCACCATGACAAGGCTCTGGCCATAGCTTATTTGTCCCGACAGCGAGAGGCCTTTCGTCAACGTGGAGACCTGTGTTGCGGCCTTTCGCCCTGCGTTCCTTTTGTGCAGGTAAGATTAATGAAAATGTCATGACATTACCCCACTCTTCCTTCCTTCCCCTCCCGAATGTTTTGTTAATAACGATGTTTTTTTCCAGGCAAAACATATGCTACTTCACAACATTTGGAGATACGACATGTGCTGTGTGTGAATGGTCGTTTGTGTAGCTTGGGTAGCGTTGGGCCGTTGGCCAAAGCTGTGTGTGGCCTGGTGTCACAGTACCTGGCTAGCCTATTTAGCTGATGTCGGCCATTGGCTCCTTGCTGCTTTGGTTTCTCTGGTATAGACCCTCTTCTTGTTGGATTTAAGTGTTGATCTTTGTCCTTTTGGATCTCTCATACATGCTCTAGTCTCTCTCTAACACACACACACATGACAAACACACATGTTCTCTCTCTCTCTCTCTCTCTTTCTAACACACACAGTCTGCCTATGGCGGTATTTCTCGATGGCTAGGCTGTGCTCAAGGATCTTCAGTCACAGTGCTCAGGTATTCTGCCACTGTGTACTCTCTGTTTAGGGCCAAATAGCATTTCAATTTCTTTCCAATGTGTGTCTCTCTCTCTCTCTCTCTCTCTCTCTCTTGGATTTAAGTGTTGATCTTTGTCCTTTTGAATCTCTCATACATGCTCTAGTCTCTCTCTAACACACACACACATGACAAACACACATGTTCTCTCTCTCTCTCTCTCTCTTTCTAACACACACAGTCTGCCTATGGCGGCCTTTCTCGATGGCTAGGCTGTGCTCAAGGATCTTCAGTCACAGTGCTCAGGTATTCTGCCACTGTGTACTCTCTGTTTAGGGCCAAATAGCATTTCAATTTCTTTCCAATGTGTCTCTCTCTCTCTCTCTCTCTGTACACTGTATATTGACTGTAGAACGGGAGCTCTCTCTCGCTCTCTCTTTTGCTATATGTTGACTGTATCATGCCCCGCCTCGGGCAGCGCTATTATTTAAGAATATGTTGACTGTATAAAAAAAAAAAAAAAATATATATATATATATATATATATATATATATTTTTTTTTTAACCTTTGGGGGGGGGGGGGGGGGGCTCGCGTTAAATCTCGCACAGGGCCTCGCATTTCTCCCAGGCGGCCCTGGCTACACAGAGGGGCAATGAAGGTTTAACTCCATGAGAGGTCATTGCCAGGTCAGCTGTACTGAGTTGATTGACACCTCCCTCTGAGTCATGCACAGCTGCTACCACTAATTATAAGAGATGAATCTTATTCCTCTTAATGTGAGCACCTGAGGATCCCAATGAAGGGTTGTGTGCGATATTGTGTCATTCCGTCGACAATTGTGACCTGGGTGGCGATCGGGAAACAAGGGGGGGGAAAGCAAAATAATCGGGTTTTCGCTAGAGTGCAAAGCCATTGGTTTGTATGTAGAGCATAACTTTCAAACAAATGGTCATCAGTTGAGATAGAAATGTCCAATTCCATTTATTCCATCCATCTGAGCGAGGGGACAGCCGTGTCATCGTTTTGATGTGTTGTTTTTATATCTACGTCCAAAATTGAGATCACTTTCGTTATTTACCCAAGGTGGTGGTAAAAAAATTATTCAGCTCCTCCACTCTAATTCGCCATGCATTCCCTATGGACCGAGATTTTCCTGTTTAAAGTCAATTTGTAGCCAAACGGTGGGGTGAAACTTTCCGAGAAGTAATAGCATATCGAGTTGGAGCAAGCCGGTCGTTTTGATACCTTTCACGTGTATGTGGTGCGAACGCTCTGGGAGGAGTTTGTTGGCAAAAATCGGCGGAATAAAGAATAAATAATTAAGAATAGTATAGATTCTAAGTGTGCGGCGGAATAAGTAAGGGATAATGTCATTGTCGCAAAATAATTGACCGACACAGAGTTTAGAATACCGAGGCGCCTCGCCGAGGTGTTTTAAACGTAGTGAAGGTCAATTATTTTGCGACAATGACAGAGTATAGCTATACATTATCCCGCTTATTACATGGCTAACTTACTAACAATATACCTAATTCATTTTACACCATCGACAAGACGAGATCAAATGCAGCCGCAGTTCTGTGGCTCCGTCCGCTGTCAGCCCAAATAAAGTTATTATTATCGCCGGCAGGTGTGTGGACTGATTGCACTGCTGCAGTGTGTGTCAGTGGGCTTGATTGCGAACAGCTGCAAACAGCGGTCATTATTGCTCGGCAGAGGTCCGTTATCGAGTAATAACGGACCTCTGACAAGCGCTATTGACCAATCACAATTAAGCATTTCGGCGAATGTTAAAACGCCATGTAATAAAGAATAAATAATAAAGAATAGTATAGATTCTAATAGTGTGGTTGCAACCTGGCTTCGCCAGGTCACCCACACTAATAATACTAATAATAATATTAGTACATCAGACTTATATAACACTTTTCTGGCCCTATGTTGTAGCTGTGTCATGTTGTAGCTGTGAACTGGGATTCCTGCCAAGTTTGTCCTTTCGGTTTTCTACTGTACTGTATCATATGTGTCATAGTTTTGGACAACTATGGCCCCACCTTTATCTGCAACCCGAGTGAACAAGGCATGGGGACAAAGGGGATATTGGACTCGAGGAGAGCCACATCTCTGTGTACCAGCTTAGTGTATGTGTCAATCATAGGATCAATGGGCCCTGGGGGGATAAATGTGGAGGGTGGTCTAAATACAGTCCTAGGTGCAAGATTAGAGGTTCCAAAGAACTGCCTCAATCTCAATGTCCGTGTGAACTTAAAACAGATCGATACGTGTGTTGAAAGCATTATACTTACATGTAGCGGTAGGCACAAACGATAGCCCTTTGGAGAGCACGGATATGTGCGGTTCAGTACACTGGACGCGAAAGCACCACGAACGGCCCTGGAAGTGCCACGAGCTCCGGGATCAGCAGCCAGTTTCCTATATCAGTGAATGTACAGATGAAGGGTCGGTTGTGATTTGTCAATTATAATACAAATGCAGTCCATTTGGATGAGAGATGGGAAGGCAGAAAAAGACAAATACATACATGTCCCATCTGTCGTACTGCATCACAAGCTGGTCCCAGGCAGGGTTAACCCATTTTAATAAACTTGAGTCCCTATATAAACAAGCAGTAAACATTTTGGACAAGAAGCCTCACAGGTATCACCACTGCCATATTACCCAGAAGCAGTTGCGGACTGGGACCATAATTCCTACCGGGAATTTGACTCAGGCAGGCCAGGCCAGGCCCATACCCATACAGTACATTTTCATTTCATTTCATTTCAAACCTTTATTTATACTCGTGAAAGCACTGAGGTTTCCCTCATTTACAGTGATGACGAGTTAACAAAGGACACAAATATCATAACAGTTAATAATTACAATGAATTACAATTACTACAATGATGGATTAAAAACAATTACATGATTCAGTACATAGGTCAAGTGCAATGCCTTTAAACTCCATGAATGACGGGAATGTTCCGAGCTTTAGAGTCTTTTGCAGGGTATTCCATGTGTATGGAGCATCGTAGGAGAAGGCAGATTTTCCAAGCTCAGACCGAACTCGAGGCACCCTGAGCACAAGCCGATCATTCGAACGAATTTGGTAGGTGACAGCACTCCAGACCAACAAAGATGTAATATAAGGTGGAAGTTTGCCAATAATTGCTTTGTAGATAAAAAGATACCCATGATAACTACGTCGCAACGAGAGAGATGGCCAGCCTACCCTCTCATACAAAAGACAATGGTGAGTATCATACAGGGGGTCGGCAATTAGGTTTGCTCACGGGCCAATTTTTCCCCAAGCCATTGAATGGCGGGCCAGGACCAAAAACAATGTCTAATTTAATATGATGATTTATATGATGACATTTTTGACTGCAGTGTTCCGGTTTCTGCGGCTTTGCTGCTCTACAGATTTTAGGATAGTGTTTCCGGGCTCTTCTCGGACACACGAGGTACAGGGATGATCTAATTCAGCGCTATTCAGAGGAGCGAGGCGAGTGGATGTCTTTTCAAAAGAAGGAGAAGAGAACTTGTGAGCAGATAAATCTGTTAGGCAGCAATACGCCGAAAGGTGTCCAGTCTGCCGGAAAGTACTCGAAGAAGAAGAAGAAGAAATTACACCGTGGGCCAAGAAAGTCTCCTTCCAACTTTACCATTGGCGTCGCGTTGATACTGCGTTATGGTGAGTCAACCTATGATTATATTCCCGCCGTGGACCTGACCTATCTCTCTTTCTCTCTCTCTGGAGCCAAACTGGTCGACTAGCTAATATAGTACTACTAGTAGCTAACGGTGTGTGCCTGGTGAGAGCACCTGGCTGTATGTAGCCGCATAGCTTGCAGAACGCAGAAGCAAGCTATGCGGCTACATACAGCCAGGTGCTCTCACCAGGCACACACCGTTAGCTACTAGTAGTACTATATTAGCTAGTCGACCAGTTTGGCTCCAGAGAGAGAGAAAGAGAGATAGGTCAGGTCCACGGCAATAATAAACGAGCTGCATAGGTGGCAAAATAAACTGTAACATATACATGTTTGCACTGTCTTTTTTCTATTATAAAGTGCCTCTCGGGTGCATAACACATGAACAGATCAGTCATTTGATTTTAATGCAGGTGCTCGCATTATAAATCGAATGTATTATTATTATTATTATTATTATTATTATTATTATTATTATTATTATAACACATGAACAGATCAGTAGGGTGGGCATTTGATTTGCAGCACCGCGGCGGGTGTATTATAAATCGAATGTATTATTATTATTAAAACACAACTCACCATAATGCAGCCCTGCCCTGGGCTTATTATTGTTTCTGTTTCAGTCCTCCAAAATCCCTGCTAATGTTTGAAAGATGTCAAATGTCCACTTGCGTTGAATGAATCTTCTGCCAACTTGAACACAGTTGCTTCATTGCCTTGTGTTGCCATGTCAACATGCGAGAGTCACCTGTTGCGATAAACCCGTATTTTAAGTATGACTCCTGTTTATTAAAAGAAGCTTTATGTGTCTTGGAGGTCGTAGGCTCCTCTTCTGGCTCCTCAATTGGTATTTCCCCATTGCAAATAAGCTATCCAAAGACGTTTGTTTTGTTAACGGTAGTCGCTCGCATGATCGCATCCTAAAATAAACTGACGGGCCAGAAATTATTGCTGGCGGGCCCATTTCGGCCCGCAGGCCGCCTATTGCCGACCCCTGCAGTACATCCAATAAAGTGATCAACATCCGGAGTTTCCACGTCAATTTCAATGTCCATCTGATTCAAAACTCGTGTAGTAACACAAAAGAGCCCTTCAGAGCTAAACCAATCAGAGAGCGTCTTCGCAAACTGCGGCTACGAAAAAAAAATCACGCATTCCTGCCTGCTTGCCTGAACTTATTATGCGCAAATATAAACATGTATACCGACCTGGCCTGCTTCGGAATTCAGTGGCCTGACTGCGGGCACAAACAAACAAAAAAAATAAAAAAAAAAGCATTTGCCAGTCTGCCAGCTGCAGCCAGGCCATGCCAGTCTGCCAGGCCACCGGGAAAACTCCCGGTGGTCCCGATGGTCAGTCCGCTAGTGCCCAGAAGTATATTTCTCTAGAGAGCATTAAATTGTACAGCAACACTTGCCTTGTTTTAAAAAAGAATTCCTGAAACCACTGAGTCTGTATGTAGCCAGAAAGGACAATAGAAGACACACAAGGTCCTCAGCCAAAGGGGACTGCGTGGTTCCGTTCAGGAAGAGTGCATTTGGACAATCCGCATTCTCTGTTAGAGCCACACAGTACTGGAACACTATGCCTATACATATCCGGACATGTAACACGCTTGAACAATTAAAAGAAAACTGTTAAAATCTGTCTCAAAGAACATATATATATAGATATGTGTATTTTTGTTAAAATGTGTATATTGTGATGATGAATTGTATTTTATGTAGGACTATTTGATTTGTTTATGTGTGATAACCTTTTGTATCACTTTAGGTTGATGCCCTTTTTAACATCTTGGCCAGGGACTGCAGATGAAATCTAGCCTTCTGGCTAATTCTGGCGTATTTACATTTTTAATGTTGATTAATATGCATTGTCCCTTTTGCAAATAAACTTAAACTTAAACACAGAGGGGAGGGGTTGTGGGACAGCGAGTGGAGAGACAAGGTGATAGAAAGATACAACGGAGAGAGACACTTCCTCTCTCAGGTCTGAGACAGGTACAGAGACCGAATAGTTTAAAATCATGGATTTAAAATGTCCCATAGTTATCAAGCTCATGATTTTTTATTTATCCCATGATACATACCAGCTCTACTTGTGACAGCGACGCAGTCTACCTGTGACCTTCGGCCCAGATCTGTTCCCAGTGTTAAGTATGCTCCAAAAAGAGATCCTGGAGGAGATATATATATCTGATGTAACTACAACACAGAGCAAACATGACAACATATCTGATAGACATAAGTACAACACAGAGCAAACATGACAACATATCTTCAACTATCTTCAACTCATTCAGAACGCAGCCGCCCACCTGATCTCAAACGTACCGAAGTCAGCCCATGTCACCCCACTTCTTAGAGACCTGCACTGATTGCTGCACGAATCCGCTTCAAGGCCGGCAAAGTGAACGGCTCCCGCCTACCTCCGGTCAATGGTCTCTAACTATACTCCCTCAAGACCTCTACGCTCTGCATCTTCTGGCCGCCTCAGACCTACTCCTATCCGAGCTCCAGGAGGGTCATCAAAGAGAAGCCGCCTATTCTCGGCTCTTGCCCCACAATGGTGGAACGAACTTCCCACCACAGTTAGGACAGCCGAAACCCGGCCAATATTTTGCCGCCGACTAAAGACGCACTTCTTCAATCAATACCTGAAATGAAAATATATATATATATATATATATAAATATATATAAAAGAATAACCCTAACTAACCTTACTGTCATGCACTTTTCCTAATATACTAACCTACATTGTAGCACTCAACACTTTGATGAACATTGTTACTCAGCTGATAGTGTTGTACCCTTCCTTCCTGCTGACTTGTCGTACAAAACTTGTAAGTCGCTTTGGATAAAAGCGTCAGCTAAATGACAAAATGTAAAATGTAAATGTAATGATAGAACTACAACACAGGCTAAATAAAACTTTGAATTCCTCATTAAGTCAGCATGGGCGTCACATGTTTAAAACGGTGGGTATATGGATTCATTCCATTCAGTCCTTTCAATGCTCATTTTTGGAACTAAACCTTTCCGTCCGCTCGCTCAAATATTTAACGTAATTTTCACTCCATTTCCGAAGGCTTTAGAGTTTAGACCCACATAATACGCGTCTGAAAGCCTCACAGTGAGCGGCGCCTCAGAGGGAGCGAGGCAACAAAGCCCAGATTTACAGCTCCGTACTCTGAGCACAAGCCACTGTGGAACAGAACAGAACGGACAGAAGAGTCAGAGGAGGCATTGAAGTGCCCTCCTTTATGTCGTGACGCCAGCTTCATTGGAATGATAATTTGTCTCATTGTTTTGATCATGGCATATCATACGGCGAGTAATTATGGCTGGATTGCCACGTGGTGCACAATCCGTGGCCTAGTGGCACACAAGGTCAAAAGCAGCCCTCACCCCTCCTGATAGGCCATTATGCAGGGAGTGATCCTTCGATATATTATACCTGATGAATGTGGACTTGAAACTATACGCTCCGCCAGTTGTGCACATTCCGTAGACAATGTGAAATTTAACAAAGGCGGTAATTGGCAGTGAGAACCCGGTGAATCATGTATGAAATTAATTGGGGCCCAATTATTGCTAACTGTAGCCACATCCTGTGTATTGGTCAAATTACACCACAAAGTACAGATTCAATTATGGGGCCTTACTTTTTTGGCTTTTATTGCTGTTTCATTCCCACTGCATGATGCCTCCTATTCAACTTCTAATCTTTTTGGAATTAGACCGGCCAAGTGTTTTGGCCTGTCTTAACTTTTGCAGCAACTGCAATAAGTGAACAGCTAATACTAAATAGAGAAGCAGGTAGTGAAGAACATTCTCATATGTTAGGGGACTTTGAGGGGGGACCTCAACTCAACTCCTTTCTCTTCCCATCTTCTCCTCTCGTTTCCAACCAATCTCCTGTCCTCTCCTCTCAACTCCTCTCTCCTCCGTCCCGTTCAACAGCAGAAAGGCTAAGAAAGAGGGCAGAGGAGTTATTATTTATTAATGGGCGGTCTCCCCAAAGCTCTGTAAAACATCCTGTCGAGCTCCCTGAGGTGAGCGCTCAGCTTCAAAGCAATTAAAACGGAGGCTGTGAGAGCGGAGAGAGAGAGAGAGAGAGAGAGAGAGAGAGAGAGAGAGAGAGAGAGAGAGAGAGAGAGAGAGAGAGAGAGAGAGAGAGAGAGAGAGAGAGAGAGAGAGAGAGAGAGAGAGAGAGAGAGAGAGAGAGAGAGAGAGAAGAAGGAGGCTGGCTACAAGGCCAACAGGGCAGTCTGGCTGCTCTGTTATATTCTGTACGGTCAGCCTTCACACCTGGAAGGACAAGGGCCCAGGGAGACATCACCTCCCCAGGTCAGGGACTCCTGCTTTGGGCTCGAACCTCACCGTGAACCAGGGGGGAGCAGTTTGAAACCACTCTGGAGGGTTATGTAACCGGGTGAGTTCAAAGTAGTGATAGACTCTCTCTCTCTCTCTCTCTCTCTCTCTCTCTCTCTCTCTCTCTCTCTCTCTCTCTCTCTCTCTCTCTCTCTCTCTCTCTCTGTCTCTCTCTCTCTCTCTCTCTCTCTCGTCTCCCTCTCTCTCTCTCTCTCTCTCCTCTCATCTCTCGAGATGATGGGAAGAGCTTTGAGGTTGTCTAGGGGGAGAGAGCGGTGAAAGACCGGACAAAAAACATGCCACTTAACATCAAACCCAAGGTACATTTGCCCCAAAACGCATTCAGGATTTGTATTCATTGACGGTGGACAGGAGTGTGTTGAGGAAATGTCTCCGACGATCAGGGATCAGGTCATTGCAGTGCAAGTGAATGTCCCCCAGAGCGAGGCGGTGTTAGCTCGTGTCGGCACCTCCAACGCAGCCGGAGCAGGTGCTTTTCATGCAATGCCCCGACATACTTGCCATTCAAATCTTCTGAGGGAATTTCCACATGTATGCAATAAGTCAAGACTGGTGGAGAGCTTACTCGCTTAACCCCTCCCCGTGTCACGGCCCGCTGACAGCCGTTCTAGATGCTAAAGGCCTCATAAACCTGCATGGACAGAGGTTATGTCTAAATCCATCAGCCAGTGCGGTTAGCAAGGCGTCATAAAGGCAGTTTAAGTGGTCTTTAATAAAGCCAGGTTTTACATGTCTCTGAGGCATTTTCACGTAAAATAAATTAAATAAAAAATAAACCCCCTGAGAGCTTTTGACTATCCACCTTCCACTCACAGGCTTATAGATCCTTACGAGGTCCTTTCCTGACCACACAACCTTGTATCATGCAAGATTTCTGACACACACTGTACGGCCATGGGCGCCAACCATAGTCTTCGTGGTTAACTCTCCAGCCGCAGATGAAACCCGGGACACCGCGTTGGTAGGCGAGTGCACGACTACCGAGACTTTTCCAACTGCCTCACTCAAACATAACCCTAATCTTAACCACACCATTAGGGTTGGGTACCGTTCACATTTGAACCGACACCGGTACCCGTACAGTTCCTGGAATTCGGTATTGGTACCAAATAGTACCTTTCCGGTACCTCTCTCTGTAATAACAAAGAATTTAATTGCAGTTGTAAAAAATAAGTCCATACATCTCAATTTCAACATTGTTTTTTATTAGAACATTTTGTTATTTATTTACAGACAGATGTATTGTGTTTTTAAATAAAAACACAATACATCAAACTCTTCTGACCTCGTCTGGTCTTTCCAAAGACCCAAGAGATGGGACAGTAATATAGATAATTGTGGAAAAGCTCCCTCTTGTCTAGTATATTACACTCTTATACTATCATCTAAAGGTACCCAATTTTGGTACCGATTGACCTAGCGTGAATCGGTACTCTGTAGTAATTCGGTCGGTACCCTTAAAAGTACCGAGTTCGGTCAGGGACGCGGGAAGTCCGCGGGACATTAGTACACTGCATAGTATTGTATATTATATGGTAACTCAGTTACGTCTATTCTGCATCGAACATTGTACATATGTCTATACTGAACACTGTGACCTCATTTTCTACTTCTAAATTACATGCTATACTATGTTATTTGATACTATCTTGTCTAGCACAGTCTCTGGAGCGTAACAGTAAGAAGCATTTTGTATGAAAGTATTCTGTACTTCTGTATGACAACTATTAAAGAAACTTGAAACTTGCAACTTGAACTTGGAAGTGGGGGTGCTGAGATATCGATCGTTTTTGATGAAAAAAAATTTATATATAAATTTTTTTCTTTTATAAAATATATATATTATATAATTATACTTGTAGTTATATTGTCTGCGAGACATCGCCACCACGCAACACGTCAAAATGCTCGCTATCTGCAAACAGCTCCACTGTCTGTCACGTCATAACCAACACTCTGTTATGGTTTGTAACCGACCCCAATCGCACAACACAAGACAGGTATGATGGTTTGCCAAGAAACAGATATTTATTGAACAACAGGGAAATACAGGGAAAAGGGCACTGTCCCTTTAAGGGAGAATCACAAATACAGGAATATAATATGAGGGGAAGGAAAGGTGCCTTTAAGAGGCGGGCAGGAAAGGAAACACTAAGGGAAAGTAAGGGAACGCCTAAGGGAAGGTTAAGGGAACGCCTTGGGACAGAGGAACTAGAGACTAGGTAAACCTGGGACAAGGAGAACTAGGGAGAGAGGACTAGGGACTAGGAGAGCTAGGGAACAGGAGAAACGGGGACTAGGGGAACTAGGGACAAGGAACTAGGTGGAACTAGAAGGGGAGAACTTGGGACCAGGAACTAGGTGGAACTAGAAAGGGGAGAACTAGGGAACAGGAACTAGGTGGAACTAGAAGGGGAGAACTTGGGACCAGGAACTAGGTGGAACTAGAAAGGGGAGAACTAGGGAACAGGAACTAGGTGGAACTAGAAGGGGAGAACTTGGGACAGGAACTAGGTGGAACTAGAAAGGGGAGAACTAGGGAACAGGAACTAGGTGGAACTAGAAGGGGAGAACTTGGGACCAGGAACTAGGTGGAACTAGAAAGGGGAGAACTAGGGAACAGGAACTAGGTGGAACTAGAAAGGGGAGAACTAGGGAACAGGAACTAGGTGGAACTAGAAAAGGGGAGAACTAGGGAACAGAGGGGACTGAGGCCCGCGGAGGCGGGCTGGGGTAAAGGGAGGAACTGGGGACTGGTGGGAAAACATCTGGGCCGCTCTGCAGGACAGAGGAGAGAGTTAATGCACAAAAGGGAAAAAACAGAGCAGGTGCAGAACAGTCCAAATAACAAAGTGAACAAAGTAATAATATCTTCGTGTGACAAACACACAGGGGGAGATGTAAAGTCCAAAAATACTATTCTAAGTGAGAACCAAAAACAGAGGCATTACGCTGGGAGATGAAATGTCCAAACTAACTAACAGAGGCAATACGCTGGGAGAGTGACATCACAATCAAAACTCACCCAGGCGTATGCGTAAAGGTAAAGGGGCAGCAGCGGGAACGGGGGCAAGGGCACTACGCTGAGTGAGTGACATCACAATCAAAACTCACCCAGGCGTATGCGTAAAGGTACGGGGACAGCAGCGGGAACGGGGGCAAGGGCACTACGCTGAGTGAGTGACATCACAATCAAAACTCACCCAGGCGTATGCGTAAAGGTACGGGGACAGCAGCGGGAACGGGGGCAAGGGCACTACGCTGGGTGAGTGACATCACAATCAAAACTCACCCAGGCGCATGCGTAATGGTACAGGGACAGCAACGGGAACGAAGGCATCGCCACCGGGGCGGCTGGCTGTCCGAGCCGAGGGAGAGAGTGCTGGAACAGTGGCGGTGACGAGGGCATCGTCCACCGGGTAGCCGCTGTCGGAGCCGAGGAACAGAGTGCTGGAACAGTGGCGGTGACGAGGGCATCGTCCACCGGGTAGCCGCTGTCGGAGCCGAGGAACAGAGTGCGCGCCACACCTTGGTGTGCGCGTCGGAACAGGGAGCTGGAACAGTGGCGGTGGCGAGGATGTCGTCCACCGGGTAGCCACTGTCGGAGCCGAGGAACAGAGTGCGCGCCACACCTTGGTGTGCGCGTCGGAACAGGGAGCTGGAACAGTGGCGGTGGCGAGGATGTCGTCCACCGGGTAGCCACTGTCGGAGCCGAGGAACAGAGTGCGCGCCACACCTTGGTGTGCGCGTCGGAACAGGGAGCTGGAACAGTGGCGGTGGCGAGGATGTCGTCCACCGGGTAGCCACTGTCGGAGCCGAGGAACAGAGTGGCGCGCCACACCTTGGTGTGCGCGTCGGAACAGAGAGACGCATCGGGGTGCGTCTGCCAGGAGGAGTGTGCCAAGCACGAAGGTCTGGAAGATGCGCGTCTGTGCGCCGGTACGGAGGAGCGTGCCAAGCTCGAAGGTCTGGAAGATGCGCGTCAGTGCGCTGGTACGGAGGAGCGTGCCAAGCTCGAAGGTCTGGAAGATGCGCGTTGCGCGCTGGTCTGGAGAGCGTGCCAAGCTCGAGCGTCCTTGGAAGATGCGCGTTGCGCGCTGGTACGGAGGAGCGTGCCAAGCTCGAAGGTCTGGAAGATGCGCGTTGCGCGCTGGTCTGGAGAGCGTGCCAAGCTCGAGCGTCCTTGGAAGATGCGCGTTGCGCGCTGTGGACTGGAGAGCGTCTGCGCTGGTCTGGATGTGCGTCAGGACGACAGCTGCGCGGGGGGTCTGAAGTGGATGACTGGGATGCCTCCCGTGGAAGTCTAGGGAGCGCAGACCAGTCCCACTCTCAGGCAACGGCGACAGCAGGCGAAGGCTGGAGCAAACATCTCGACGCCGGAGAATGGAACAGCATAGGCAGACAGAGGATCTCCCGAAAGAGTCTAGATGTTTAGAGAATATGACTCGGCAAGTATACAACACGACCCCACGCCAAAACGAGGGGAAGCGCCCTGGTATTTAAAGCCCACAGGGGGACTAATTAGCCTGCCACCACAGGTGCGAGAGATAATAGAATATCAAACAGGTGTGGCCACTAAGGGTAAGGAACGAGAGGGTGGGGGCTAGAGAGAGTGAGTAGGGAATTCCTAACAGTAGGCTTAAAGAAGACAGAGAATAGGGAATTCCTAACAGTAGGCTTAAAGAAGACAGAGAAAAGGTAGTGAGCAGCGGGCAAAACCTCACAGTATCCCCCCCTCCAACGGGAGCCACCCGGCGACCCAAAACAAATACAGACAGAGTGGCAGGGGGCAAAACAAGAGGTACTGGCCAAGCCAGCAGGGGAAGCCACCACAAGAGTGGGGCTAGCAAAAGAAACAGGGTCGCCGAGGGGTAACTAGGGTAGCAGAGGGGCAACTGGGGGAACTGGTCTAGAGGAACTGGTCTAGAGGAACTGGGTCTAGAGAACTAGTCTAGAGGAACTGGTCTAGAGAACTGGTCTAGAGAACTGGTCTAGAGAACTGGGCTAGAGAACCGGGCTAGAGAACTGGTCTAGAGAACTGGTCTAGAGGAACTGGGTCTAGAGAACTGAGGGGCAAGCAGGGTAGCAAAGGGGTAACCATGGAAGCACCGGGAAAGGGCTAGCAGAGGGAAGGTTGCTGCCAGGGCACTGCTAGCTACAGGGCCTATGCTAGCTGTACTGCTACATCAACATAGAGGCTGCGCTAGCTGCCGAGCTAGGCTAGCAGAGGGAAAGGGTAGCTGCCAAGGCACTGATAGCTACAGGGCCTATGCTAGCTGTACTGCTACATCTACATAGAGGCTGCGCTAGCTGCCGGAGCTAGGCTGGCAGACAGGGCTGGACCAGCATGAGAGAACAAGCTAGCTGGAAGGACAGTCCTAGCTGTGGGAATACTGACCTTGCTAGCTGAAGGGCAGTCCTAGCAGTGGGAGAAACTACACAAAAAAGTGGAGGCCATGCAGAGGGACCGGGTTAGCTGCTTGGGCCTGGCTAGCTACAGGGCCCATGCCAGCAGCAAGGGCTGCATAAACATAGAGGCTGTGCTAGCAGCCGGGGCAAGACTAGCAGACAGGGGCTCTGCTGAGGGACTGGGTTAGCCGCCAGGGCATGGCTAGCTACAGGGGGGTCAAACAGGGCAAAACGGGAAGCAAACAGGGGAGCTAACCGGGGAGACTAACAAGCTAAACAGGGAAGCTAAACTGGGCTAAACAGGGAAGCTAACAGGGCTAACAGGGGAGCTAGAGGGGACAAGAAAAAAAAAGGCAAACTAAACATACACAGTCTGTGCTGGCTGGGGTCGTAGACTTGGTGGGGTCGTACTGTTGTGGTTTGTAACCGACCCCAATCGCACAACACAAGACAGGTATGATGGTTTGCCAAGAAACAGATATTTATTGAACAACAGGGAAATACAGGGAAAAGGGCACTGTCCCTTTAAGGGAGAATCACAAATACAGGAATATAATATGAGGGGAAGGAAAGGTGCCTTTAAGAGGCGGGCAGGAAAGGAAACACTAAGGGAAAGTAAGGGAACGCCTAAGGGAAGGTTAAGGGAACGCCTTGGGACAGAGGAACTAGAGACTAGGTAAACCTGGGACAAGGAGAACTAGGGAGAGAGGACTAGCGACTAGGAGAGCTAGGGAACAGGAGAAACGGGGACTAGGGGAACTAGGGACAAGGAACTAGGTGGAACTAGAAGGGGAGAACTTGGGACCAGGAACTAGGTGGAACTAGAAAGGGGAGAACTAGGGAACAGGAACTAGGTGGAACTAGAAGGGGAGAACTTGGGACCAGGAACTAGGTGGAACTAGAAAGGGGAGAACTAGGGAACAGGAACTAGGTGGAACTAGAAGGGGAGAACTTGGGACAGGAACTAGGTGGAACTAGAAAGGGGAGAACTAGGGAACAGGAACTAGGTGGAACTAGAAGGGGAGAACTTGGGACCAGGAACTAGGTGGAACTAGAAAGGGGAGAACTAGGGAACAGGAACTAGGTGGAACTAGAAAGGGGAGAACTAGGGAACAGGAACTAGGTGGAACTAGAAAAGGGGAGAACTAGGGAACAGAGGGGACTGAGGCCCGCGGAGGCGGGCTGGGGTAAAGGGAGGAACTGGGGACTGGTGGGAAAACATCTGGGCCGCTCTGCAGGACAGAGGAGAGAGTTAATGCACAAAAGGGAAAAAACAGAGCAGGTGCAGAACAGTCCAAATAACAAAGTGAACAAAGTAATAATATCTTCGTGTGACAAACACACAGGGGGAGATGTAAAGTCCAAAAATACTATTCTAAGTGAGAACCAAAAACAGAGGCATTACGCTGGGAGATGAAATGTCCAAACTAACTAACAGAGGCAATACGCTGGGAGAGTGACATCACAATCAAAACTCACCCAGGCGTATGCGTAAAGGTAAAGGGGCAGCAGCGGGAACGGGGGCAAGGGCACTACGCTGAGTGAGTGACATCACAATCAAAACTCACCCAGGCGTATGCGTAAAGGTACGGGGACAGCAGCGGGAACGGGGGCAAGGGCACTACGCTGAGTGAGTGACATCACAATCAAAACTCACCCAGGCGTATGCGTAAAGGTACGGGGACAGCAGCGGGAACGGGGGCAAGGGCACTACGCTGGGTGAGTGACATCACAATCAAAACTCACCCAGGCGCATGCGTAATGGTACAGGGACAGCAACGGGAACGAAGGCATCGCCACCGGGGCGGCTGGCTGTCCGAGCCGAGGGAGAGAGTGCTGGAACAGTGGCGGTGACGAGGGCATCGTCCACCGGGTAGCCGCTGTCGGAGCCGAGGAACAGAGTGCTGGAACAGTGGCGGTGACGAGGGCATCGTCCACCGGGTAGCCGCTGTCGGAGCCGAGGAACAGAGTGCGCGCCACACCTTGGTGTGCGCGTCGGAACAGGGAGCTGGAACAGTGGCGGTGGCGAGGATGTCGTCCACCGGGTAGCCACTGTCGGAGCCGAGGAACAGAGTGCGCGCCACACCTTGGTGTGCGCGTCGGAACAGGGAGCTGGAACAGTGGCGGTGGCGAGGATGTCGTCCACCGGGTAGCCACTGTCGGAGCCGAGGAACAGAGTGCGCGCCACACCTTGGTGTGCGCGTCGGAACAGGGAGCTGGAACAGTGGCGGTGGCGAGGATGTCGTCCACCGGGTAGCCACTGTCGGAGCCGAGGAACAGAGTGGCGCGCCACACCTTGGTGTGCGCGTCGGAACAGAGAGACGCATCGGGGTGCGTCTGCCAGGAGGAGTGTGCCAAGCACGAAGGTCTGGAAGATGCGCGTCTGTGCGCCGGTACGGAGGAGCGTGCCAAGCTCGAAGGTCTGGAAGATGCGCGTCAGTGCGCTGGTACGGAGGAGCGTGCCAAGCTCGAAGGTCTGGAAGATGCGCGTTGCGCGCTGGTCTGGAGAGCGTGCCAAGCTCGAGCGTCCTTGGAAGATGCGCGTTGCGCGCTGGTACGGAGGAGCGTGCCAAGCTCGAAGGTCTGGAAGATGCGCGTTGCGCGCTGGTCTGGAGAGCGTGCCAAGCTCGAGCGTCCTTGGAAGATGCGCGTTGCGCGCTGTGGACTGGAGAGCGTCTGCGCTGGTCTGGATGTGCGTCAGGACGACAGCTGCGCGGGGGGTCTGAAGTGGATGACTGGGATGCCTCCCGTGGAAGTCTAGGGAGCGCAGACCAGTCCCACTCTCAGGCAACGGCGACAGCAGGCGAAGGCTGGAGCAAACATCTCGACGCCGGAGAATGGAACAGCATAGGCAGACAGAGGATCTCCCGAAAGAGTCTAGATGTTTAGAGAATATGACTCGGCAAGTATACAACACGACCCCACGCCAAAACGAGGGGAAGCGCCCTGGTATTTAAAGCCCACAGGGGGACTAATTAGCCTGCCACCACAGGTGCGAGAGATAATAGAATATCAAACAGGTGTGGCCACTAAGGGTAAGGAACGAGAGGGTGGGGGCTAGAGAGAGTGAGTAGGGAATTCCTAACAGTAGGCTTAAAGAAGACAGAGAATAGGGAATTCCTAACAGTAGGCTTAAAGAAGACAGAGAAAAGGTAGTGAGCAGCGGGCAAAACCTCACACACTCTCGTTCACTAGAGCAGGGGTTCCCAACCTTTTTTCCCCCAGGGACCCCCAAACATCTCTGATGAAATTCCTGGACCCCCCTCCTAATAAAATACCATAAAATACTTTTTTTTGTCATTTTAATACTTTTTTTTGTCATTTTAATAACAAACTGCTTATACACAGGCATATGCATCATAATTAGACCCACTATGCTTCTTTGACTTGTGCCTTCAATCAACAAATCTAATCTTGCACCATATGTATTTAAAAATGTTGGCCAATATTCAAATCCTGTATTCATCCTCTCAAATCAGGCCCTAATGGTGAACGGTTTGCATTTATGTTGAATGAAGTAAGAATCCACTGCAGTAAAAATATCCTCACCTCGAGTGTTGGTAGTAAGGTTGACTGACATGAGAATGTCCAGCTTCAGATCCTCATTTTCGATATATTGCACATAAACGATGAGCACAGCCTCGTCTGCGACAGTTGTAGTTTCATCAAGTTGTATGGCAAATGGACCCTTTCTAAGCTTTTCTGACAGCTGCTGCTCGCAATCACTTGACATCTTATCAATTCGGTCTTTCACTACATTGTTCGAGAGTGGTACTGATTTTAGTTTATCCGCCACCTGTGGGCCGCACAGTTTCTAAACCATTTTGATGCAGGCTGGTTTGATGAGCTGCTCGCCAATATTGTGTGGTTTCTTTGCTTTTGCAATTAAAAGCGAACACTCAAAGGAGGCTTCGGTAGCCTTCTGTAAATCACTGCCACCCCTGCTCCACGCTACTCTAACATCAACAGGCTTGTTCGCCTTGAGAGACTGTTCTTTCCTCCGAAAAAAGTCTGGATCCTTCCCAACGGTTTCTGGGTGCTTAGACGCCTGATGTCTCTTCAGCTTGCTGGTCTTCAGGCTCGAGTTTGCCAACTTTTCTCCACAAATCACACACTCAGGTCGTTTGTCTGGTCCCTCAGTGAAGCCCATGGTGATGTAATTTTCACGATTGCTGTAGGTCCTAACTTTTTTTGCAGATGAGCTGCCGTCATCTCCTTTTCGTTTGTCACACATTTTCGCCTCTGGCGGCTGACTGCAGACGAGCCGAGAAAGTTAACTAGCGTGCTAGGCTAGCTACGGAAAGTGATACAGTCAACTGATTCGCGTTTTAGCGGCTACCTGGTAGCCTACTGTTAACGTTCAAAAATCATGTCTAGATGTTTATTTATTTATCTTTCTTTTTTATTGTAGTGGAGAGACTATTCATGCTTCTGATGATAAAAATATGCTAATCTGTTTGGCTAGTCAAATACATTGTATGGTTCAGGACCAGTTTTATATTGTATTTATGAATTGTTATTTATATTATATTATATTATATTCTTGTTATTATTATTATTATTATTATTATTATTATTATTATTATTATTATTATTATTATTATTATTATTATTATTATTATTATTATTATTATTATTATTATTATTATTATTATTATTATTATTATTATTATTATTATTATTATTATTATTATTATTATTATATCATTATTTGCAGGTGAGTTGCCAACTCACACACACAGGGAGATACAACGGAGAGAGACACTTTCTCTCTCTCTCTCTCTCTCTCTCTCTCTCTCTCTCTCTCTCTCTCTCTCTCTCTCTCTCTCTCTCTCTCTCTCTCTCTCTCTCTCTCTCTCTCTCTCTATCTCTCTCTCTCTCTCTCTCTCTCTCTCTACACAAACACAGATGGAGTGGTTTAAAATTATTTTTTAAATGCTAAATATCAGCTCTACAGGTTGATAAACTTAAATGTTATGGTTTTAACTCTTCTGCTTTAAAGTGGATACTAAGTTATTTGTCCTCTAGATCACAGAAGGTGTATCTAAATGGCAGCCTGTCCAGTAGCAGAGGTCTAGAGTGTGGCGTGCCGCAAGGAAGTTGCCTAGGACCTTTGCTCTTCTCTGTATTTACGAATGACCTATCTTGGGCTACCAAATGTGCTACAACAGTTCTTTATGCAGATGATTCAACATTGTATTACGCGGCACCATCATGCAATGTACTTAATGAAGTTTTGAGTAGAGAACTTAAAGTTGTGCATGACTGGGTAGTATGTAATAGACTTGTCCTTAATATCTCCAAGACTAAATGTATTGTGCTGGGAACAAGGCACAGGTTATCTACAAATCCAAAGCTTCATTTAAACTTGTGTAATTCAGCAGTTCAACAAGTTGAAAGTACTAAACTCCTTGGAGTGATGCTGGATTGCACTCTGTCTTGGTCTCAGCATATTAATTATATTGTTTTAAAAATGGGAAGAGCAATTGGTATTTCCAGGAAATGTGCTTCTTTTGTTGCCCGTCCCCTTTTATGTCAGATAGTGCAAAGTTTAGTTTTATGTCATCTTGACTATTGCTCTGCGATGTGGTCATCTGCTGCCAGTGGTGACCTCAGGAAGCTCCAGGTGGTCCAGAACAGGGCAGCACGGTTGGTACTGGGCTGCTCAGTAAGGTCTAATGTGAGCCGTATGCATGCCCGCCTCTCTTGGCTTAACGTTGAAAATAGATTGTCTTTTAATATACTTGTGCTGTTCAAGTTGGTCATGAGCAGTAAGACTCCTGTTTTTATACATAATCAGATTGTTTTTAGTAATACTGTGCACGAGCATTACACTAGAGGTTCCAGTAGTGGGCAGCTTGAATTGCCAGGTCCTAGAACCAGCGCTCTGGGGAGATCTTTTATTTTTAGAGCATTAACTCTGTGGAATGGCCTGCCTCGGAACCTCTGCTGCATTTACAGTAGATTCACTTTTAAAAAGAAACTTAAATTGTTTTTAAATTGTTTTTAACACTGTAAAGTAATTTTTTGTTTTTGTTTTACACTAATGTAATTTTAGCTATATTAATTGTTACAGTAGGTTCATTATGCATTGTGTGTACTGACTTTTAATAATTTTGTTTTTTGCAATAGTGATTGTTTTTGTGTGTTTTTTTGTGTGTGGACCCCAGGAAGACTAGCTGGTTGCTATCGCACCAGCTAATGGGGATCCCTAATAAAATCAAATCAAATCAAATCAAATCTACTTGTGACTATAAAAAAGTAGCGGAGCAGACCGGTGGATGGGGGAAACGCTACCGGTGTGAACCAGGGGCAGATTTAGGATTGTAGGAGATCCGGGGCTTAGCCCAGATAGGTGCCCGCGTTAGCGGGCACGGATTTTCGACACCACAACCTTTAACTTATACCACCACCTTAAAGCGGACAAAAGGCACTAGAGAACACTTAAATTCACACCCTTTAATTAATGAAGCAAACTATAATAATTTATAATAATAATAATAATAATAATAATAATAATAATAATAATAATAATAATAATAATAATAATAATAATAATAATAATAATAATAATAATAATAATAATAATAATAATAATAATAATAATAATAATAATAATAATAATAATAATAATAATAATAATAATAATAATAATAATAATAATAATAATAATAATAATAATAATAATAATAATAATAATAATAATAATAATAATAATAATAATAATAAAATAATAATAATAATAATAATAATAATAATAATAATAATAATAATAATAATAATAATAATAATAATAATAATAATAATAATAATAATAATAATAATAATAATAATAATAATAATAATAATAATAATAATAATAATAATAATAATAATAATAATAATAATAATAATAATAATAATAATAATAATAATAATAATAATAATAATAATAATAATAATAATAATAATAATAATAATAATAATAATAATAATAATAATAATAATAATAATAATAATAATAATAATAATAATAATAATAATAATAATAATAATAATAATAATAATAATAATAATAATAATAATAATAATAATAATAATAATAATAATAATAATAATAATAATAATAATAATAATAATAATAATAATAATAATAATAATAATAATAATAATAATAATAATAATAATAATAATAATAATAATAATAATAATAATAATACACTGTGTTTGTATAGCACCTTTCATACAAAAATTGCAGCTCAAAGTGCTTCACAGCAGTACAAAAAGACAGGCATAAAATGAGCACAACATTGGCAGATCAAGAGCAATGCATAAAGTGCAGACATAAAGCATAAAATAGATAGAGCAGTAAAATAGACAAAGTCAAGGTAAGACATTAACATAACAAAACATTAAATCACATCGTTTTTCATATTAGAATCTCATACAAGAATACCCTGAAGACTCTGGCAGGAGCACTCATTCAAGGGTACTATGACTATGCGTGCACCTCATGGTACCAAAGCACCTCAAAGGCGCTTAAAACAAAATTACAAACATCACAAAACAAACTGGTCAGACTACTACTTGACCTGAACCCCAGAACCCACCTCACCCCTGCCCACTTTGACAACCTAGGATGGCTTAGAGTAGACGACAGAGTACAGCAACTTGCAATGGGCCTGGTCTACAAGATACACTATACGACCGGGGTGCCCATGTACATGTCAAAATACTTCCCAAAGGTCAGTGAATACCACAACCACTACACCAGAGGAAGCTCAACAAATCATGTTAAACCCAGATTCGGCTCAAACAAGGGACTAAACACGTTTCGCAATTATGCCACAACAATGTGGAACGCCCTACCCAAAGCTGTAAAGGAATGTGAATCCCTGCCCACATTCAAAACCGCTCTTAAAGAGCACCTACGGGAGGCTGCAATTCGAAACTGGCCACCGTAAATGCCCAAAACCCCCACCACCTCCTAATAGACAGTCTCCTCCCCACCGCATGTATATATTCCCTCCCCGCCGTATGTATATTTCCCTCCCACCCACCCACCCCCTCCTAATGTACAGTCCCCTCCCCATCATATGTATATACTCTGTCAGGATCTAGGGGTAACAGTACTGTATATTTGAATACCGCTTATGTCACAAATGTATCAGTACTAAATACCTATATGTCCCTATGCCATAAATATCATGTATGTTGTGTATGTCATAAATGTCTATATGAATTGAAAATGGGGGACCCTGATGGAAACAAGACAAACGTCTTTCTCAGGTCTGCATCCCCTTAACAATTGTATGTATTGAGCCGTACTGTATTGTACCCATTCTGCAATCTGTTAAATAAAGTTTTCATTCATTCATTCATTCTAAGATCTATGGTTAACTCGATAAAATAGTTAGTAAAATAGAATAAAATAATGCAATAGTGCATTGCAATAAAATAGTTATCATCGTATTTTTTCGGGAGGCCGGTAAGGAGTGCATTACAGTAGTCGAGTCGGCTTGAGATAAAGGCATGGATCTGGTTTTCAGCGTCCTTTTGATTTATAAATGGCCGTACTTTAGCTATGTTTCTAAGGTGGAAGAATTATGTTTTTGTCAACTAGTTGATTGTGATGTAAAGCTTAGGTCTGAGTCTACCATAACACCAAGACTTAACTCACTCAAATACAGTTAGCAGCTGGATATACTACAGATGGAAATTAGCTTCTACTAAATCTGGTGCAAACATATTTTCATGTAACAATGATTAATTGTCCAAAAAAACCCTTTTTTAATTTTTTTTAAATAGATTCGGGGCTTTTCAGAAAACATTCGGGGCTTGAGCCCAAGTAGCCACCCCCTAGCCCCGCCCCTGGTGTGAACAACCACGGTTTTCCGTTTTGTGGCGCTTCTGGTCTGTTCCCGGTGTAAGATGGACATTGTTGTTTGTGCCGTGTGCCTTGAAGCACCGCATACCCCCCCCCCCCCTCCCCTTGTGTGTGTTTGCTTATGAACTCACACACGAGAGAGGCGGAGGGAGAGATCAGATCAGTGAATAACTCATGAGCATTCTGCCTTCAAACTTTATGATGTGTTAGTTCCACTGCGTTGCCACTCCATGTCCACAGTCAAGGTGGGTTACACTACTAAGGGGTGGGACGATACATCGATCCAGATCGATATATCGATCTATTATCAATTATCAAATAGGATCGATGCAACGTAAAAAGATAGATTCATATTGCGATACTCTTATTTTGAAAATACCCTCGTGAGCATATCCGCCCGGCTGCAACAACATTAGCTCAGCGCAGCTCAGCCTCAGCGTGTGTAGACGTTACATCATTGCTTCAGAGTCCGCCTATTTTGCCCGAAATAAGTGCCTGTTGTTTTTTCCCCCCACAAGGGGTCAAATGCATCTAACATGCTTTCCATCCTCGCCATTCCTTTATGCCCACGTCGCGTTAAGTACCGAAATTAACGTTGCGTTAGCGTGAGCTAACTAAGCTAAGCTGATATAGCGATAGAGAGGACAGCAGAGGTCCACTAGGGACTGGGAAGGAAGGGGGGTTACTGCATTCTCGAGATAGCCCCACTAACAGGATCTGGCCGGTACTGCACCTTCTGACTCCCAATATGCCTTTTCCAGCCAAAATACAGCGCTCTGTGATAGGATATTAATATCGGAAAAAAATAAACAAACCAAAAACAGTGAACAGGAGGTCTATTTGTATTAAAAACAATAGATTGTTTTTCATTTAAATATCCAGAAGAGATCCAAAATAAAAATGTCAAATGATATTTCCATTGCCTTTTTTTTTGTTGATTTAAATGTCACTGATTGTGTTAAATGGGCATCGTCTCATATTGATCGCAGGCACCTGAATCAAATCGTATCGTATCGTGGCAGACTTTGTGATATCGGAAAATATCGTATCGTTGTCCAAAGAATCGATATCGTATCGTGATGAAACTGGTGATTCCCACCCCGTACTAAGCATGAAGCCAGAACCACAGCAACTATTTGCAGCAGGAAGTCAGTGTTTTTCTTCAGAGCAATGAAGGAAGCAATGTGCTTTGCCTTTAACAAAGGTGGGGGTGGGCTGGTCAAATGGCAAATGGACTGTGTTTACCTTACATAGTGCTTTTATCCAAAGCACTTTACAATGTATGCCTCACATTCACACATTCACTCGCCGATGGCGCCGTAGGCAACTATGCAAGGTGCTGTTTCAAAGTGCCTTGCTCAAGGACACCTCGACCCGTCGCCAGGGGAAGCCGGAATCGAACCGGGAACTTTCAAATGACCAGACGACTGCTCTGCCTCCTGAGCCACTGTCGGGTGGTTTAATCCAAATCGGTTATAAAAAGAATTGGGGTTTATTTAACAGACCTCTTGACATTCTGCTTCAGCCACAGGCTGAGGCTCCTTGAAGATACATCTGCATAATAGATTTGGGCTCGTTTGAGGATCATTGGTTTAGGCAAACCTATGCATCATTGATCCCTGAACTCGACCATACAGTCCTACAGTCCTACTGTAATGAAGATCAGAGACATGGACGAGCCTCTGAGTTGCACTGAGCTGGCATCGTTCTGCAAAGCCACAGTGGACATTTTATAGGTTAGGTTACAGGTTATCTGGATTACAATGCCTTGTGCAGAGATCATACCATCTGCCTGCAAAGGAGATCGTCTCTGTTTTGTTCTCAGTCTGTAATAGTATGTACTGTGTGCCCCGCCTAAATCTCTTCCGTTGATAATACGCATTTCTGCTCATCCAGCCACTTGCTCGTCTTTTAAATTGCAGTGTGTGTGTGCGTGTGTGTGTGTGTCTAAACCTTTTCCACAATGTATGATTTAAAGTGCTGAAATAATATTGTGCTGTCACAGATAATAACGTGCTCTTAGAGAAGCCATTTTATGACAGCCATGCAATGCATATTTTACAGCCCATCGTGAACTAAATATAAAATGGAATAAAAAAAAACGATCTCATGGAAAGTTACAAAATAAATCTGTGTCTTCATGTGGTTGATACGCTGTCAAAGGGTTAAAGCGGAACAACAGCAATTCTTTTTAAATTTATTTAGGGTGTACTACTACAACATGTCAGAAAAAAGCCGGATTGTACTCATCATGCCTGTGCGTTCACTGAGAACATGTTTCAAAACCTTGTGGGGAGAGCGTCATCTCTGCATATTCATCAGGCAGCTCAACGAGAAACTGAATGTGTATCAAACTGTTATTGGGACAAGAAAAAAAAAAGAATCGGAATGGAAATTTTACAGGTTTTTAGTGAAGTAGACACTGCAATTGAACATCAATTTACAGTTCCGGATTTTGTCACACTGAATTTAGAAGAAAGATATGATTTGAACCATACAGATGAAAACTCAGAAAAGTTAAATTGACTAAACTTAGATTGCAAAATATTGTGATTAACTGTGTCGAAAGCTTTCCGTAAATCCAAGAAAACAGCACCAACGACTCCACCCCTGTCCATTAGGGTCTTAATCCTTTCAATGAAGTAGCCGATTTGCTGTTTGTTAACAAGTCAGATGAAAAAATGCATGCTTAGCAGTGTTGTGTAGGGTTTAGTGAGAGTGGAAATATTTTGTCATTTAGAGTCAGAAACTGCACATTGACAGTAACTAAATGTATTGATTGATTGATTGAAAACTTTATTAACAGATTGCAGAATGGGTACAGTACAGTACAGCTCAATACATACAATTGTTAAGGGGATGCAGACCAGAGAAAGACTTTTGTCTTGTTTACATCAGGGTCCCCCATTTTAAATTCATCATAACATATATGACATACATGACATACAGATAGACAGTACTGCTACATCTATACATTTATGACATACCAGATTTGCAAATACAGTACTATTTGTGATACAAAAAGAGTCCAGAAAAGAGAGTATACATTTGACGTAGAAACTGTACATTGGAGGAGGTTGGGTAGGTAGGGTGGGGTTGGGTGGGGGTGGGGGGGGGGGGGGGGGGGTTGGGTAGGGGGTGGGTGGGGGACACTGTAGACTGTACATTGGAATATTGACAAAGCCATACTTGGTCATTTACTGTACATTGGAGGGGGTTGGGTTAGGACATTTGCAGGGGCCAGTTTCTAATTGCAGACCCCCGTAGGTGTTCTTTGAGAGTGTTTTTGAAAGTGGGTAGTGATTCACATTCCTTTACAGCTTTGGGTAGGGTGTTCCACATTGATGTGGCATAATTGCAAAACGTGTTTAGTCCCTTGTTTGAGCCGAATCTGGGTTTAACATGATTTGTGGAGCTCCCTCTGGTGTTGTGATCGTGGTATTCACTGACCTTTGGGAAGTATTTTGACATGTACATGGGTACCTTGGTCGTGTAGTGCAGCGGTTCTCAACAGGGGTTCCGCAAGAGCTGCCAGGGGTGCCTTGAGATTAAAAAATTCATTAATTAAAAAAAAGAAAAAATTAAAACGTTTTTATTTTATTTTATTTATTTTTTATTCTTTTTGGATTACTGAAAATTATCACTAAAGTGCTATCTGTTGCAGCTGCACTGTTTTCCATGAAAATACCATATTTGGATAAGTTTGACCATTTCTCAAAATCTGAAAATCATTATTTAATAAAACACAGAAAAGGATCACCAAGTTACTCTGGATAGAAAAAACCTTTACAGACAACATTGAGACAAAGCTTCCTGACACATCTCCATCCAAACTCTTGGAAGAACTAATTGAAATCTCATCTGATACCCAGTGCCGTCTGGGAGAAATGCGAGGCCCTGTGCAAGATTTAAACGCGAGGTTAAAAAAAATTAAAATTAAAATTAATATAATTTTTATTTTTTTTCATACAGTCAACATATTCTTAAATAATAGCGCTGCCCGAGGATGAGCATGATACAGTCAACATATAGCAAGAGAGAGAGAGAGAGCGAGAGAGAGAGCGAGAGAGAGCTCCCGTTCTACAGTCAATATACAGTGTTATCGCTGCACAGACCCGGCAATGCCCCTGACCAGAGGAGAGAGAAATATAATATAGTTAGTAATAGCACTATATAAGCTCAGAACACAGCTCAGAACACAACACAGCTTAGAACACAGCTTCATCTAACGAGGCGTTGCAAGGTTTAACTGAGGCTAACGTTAACATGATGGCACACACACAGTGGCACACCCTTCACCAGAGCAAGGCCAGAGAGAGAGAGAGAGAGAGACCACGGCGGGAACAGAATAGATTGCATGAAAAACTCACCCTAACGCAGAATCAATGGCAAAGTTGAGGTCCAAGAGGAAGGAGACAACGTCGACACATTTTCCTACCGTGGAGATGAAAAAGTCCCATCCATGATATTGTCCCCCCGTTGGGATGAACTTTTTACTTGGGAGTCTGTTCCTAGTTTATCTGCCACACGTTAGCACTCGATAACGTAGCTAACACTAGTTAGCTAGCGTTAGCTAACGCTAGTTAGCTGCTGCCTTTAGCTAAGCTACTAGCCGACATAGCTATATAGCCTGACTGAAGGTTCTAACACGCAACAACTTTCATCTTCAGTCCATCTGCCGAACGTCCTCTTCGTCTTGGTGTAACCCAGGGTCCAGATTCATAACTAGCATAGGAACATAAATAGTTAATGTTAGTAGGTAAGAACTTTCTAGAAAGTAAAACATTCTAGGGCCAGACTCCCCAGAACCCCATAGGATTGTGATAATGTAGTCCTGGGATAATATGCACAGGGACGTGCATTAAGATAGAAGGGGAGAATGTAACCCAGGGTTCAGATTCATAATTATCAAAGGTACATAAATAGTTCCTGGTTATCTGTGAGCTACCACTTCCTGTTTTACCATGAGGTCCCACTTCCTGTATATAGAATGTAAACCAGCGTATGATGTCATGATAGAAGGTTCTGGAACCTTTGTGATGTCATCCTATGATGTCATATAGAACGTTCCGGAACATCTTGGTTCCGGAACGTTCTGTGTTCTTAAGGTGTAAGAACACAGAATTATTGGAGGGTAGGACAGGAATGAGTTAAATTCTTGTTGTGGTTAGGTTAGGTTTAAGTTTATTAGGTAGGATAGGGAGGTGAGGTTAGGGTTTGTATATCCTGGGTTATGTTTTGATTTTGATTTTGTTTTGTTTTATTTTTGTTTTGTTTGGTTTTGTTGTTTTGTTTGTTTTGTTATTATTTTCTTTATTTGGCGGAATCTTGCCGTATTGGCCCAGCGACAGGAGGTGGCGGTATGCGCCTTTCTGTTGTGGCGACTCGACATTAAGGGGAGACACTACAGGTGAATAGGGTAAAAAATTAACTAATAGATATCACAATGAAAATTCCCCAGTTGATTACTTATATTAAGACAAGACTTTTTTGTATTACAAGTTTTCTGAAATTGTATGTTTAAATATGCAAATGAGGCATTATCTACTTAAATATGCACGAATTTGCATATAATTCCAGGACAGAAATCTGAACATTGGATAAAGCCATTTTCAAAATTATAGTTTCATTTTGTTGACATATTAGAGCCAAAGGTTATTACAGAGGGGATTTTGGATATCTCTTTTTATCACTCCATAAATCAGAAAATACTCCATACTCCAAAAATATTTAAATAGATATCACTATGAAACTTTCCCAGTTTGTTATGTACATATAAACTAAGAAAAAATATATTGCAAGTTTTCTGAAATTTATGTTTATATATGCAAATGAGGCACTTCCCCATTAAATATGTGCACATTTATGGATGCAATAAGGCAAAATGAAGTAAAATAAACAACTAAATGTGTGTTATTGACGTTTTATTGTCATTAGTTTCATAGAAGACATGTTTAGGAAGCAAAATATAACAAAATCTCAAAATCAACAAAAAAAGGATATTTGTCTATTCACCTGCAGTGTCTCGCCGACATTAAAGAAGAAGAAGATCGAGTTAGGCAGCAATACGCCGGAAGGTGTCTAAACTGCCGGAAATTACAAGAAGAAGAAGAAGAAGCCAGCTCTCTTTCTCGTCGACCTCCGAACCAGCAACATCACCCAGATGGACCGGACTAACCAACCGACTGGAAGCCGCAAGTCTCAACCAGCATCCCGGAGCAGTCCAGACCACCCATCACCAAGTGTGCCTAGCTGGATCGATACCCGATGGCGAGCCAACCCCGGAACATTTGATATACCTCCAGACTAATGCCAGCCTGATGCTCAACTATTGCTTAACTAACAGTCCGGTAGGATTGAACTGAACGAGACTACAAGGACTTCCAAGGGAGTCGATCCCGTTCATCTTGTGTTATTTGGATATTGTATTTTGTATTTGATTTGATTTAACTTGATATATGGATACAGATATTCTCCTATAAGAATTAGAGGGTAAATGCTACCACTGTATGATGTTATAATAGAACCTTCTAGAACATAGAACCTTCTAGACCGTTTGTGGTGATGTCATAATAGAACCTTCTAGATGACATCTCGATTGTAGCCGAATCACTTCCTGTAAAGAAAAAGAGTTTAAAGGGCCAATTCACCTAATAAGGTATTTGCATTCCCTGATAAACTAATATAGAGTTACCGATGATAACCTCAGAGACGTCTGAACGAACCAAATGTGTTGATCCAATCGACCTAGGCCTTGATATCGACCTAACCCTCCCGCAAGGAGAGGTTACTGACCTAATCTAAAAGGGATACTTCAAAGCATAACTTGTACTTTACGTATGTATGTATTATTACTGTTTATCTAGCACGCTTTTAATTAAAACACCGGTTATTGTTATAACTCTGCCTCTGGTCTACTATTCTTTTAATTGTGCATATTACTCCTTGTCGCATTCGAACCTAGAACTGTGCCCGTGGCAAACAGCTGTTACTGTTATTAACACAAGTGCTACATAAATTTGGCGAGCCAGCCAGGAGGAGTATATCACAGTTAACTGGATTATTAGCCTTTAAGGCAGAAGGTTAAATAGCGTGTAGCGATGGAAGTAGTTCAAACTAGCAGCGTGAGACGCACTAATTCAATCATAGTCCGCGGTATAGCCGATATTACCTCTGACACTAAACTGAATGAATACCTGATGGAACGCGGCACCATTCGGAGGACGTTCTTGGTAGCTCCTGACGGCTCGGAGCCCGAATCACGGGTTATTATAGAATACGAAGGCCCGCAAGCAGTTACCAAGTTCCGACTAAACACGCCCCAAGCGGAGTACTTCATTAGAGATTTGGCCAGCGTGTATGACCCTGTAGCCAGTGACGCGGCTACACAGACTTTTCTCACAGAGCTAGCGGGGATAGCGGAAGGGAGGGGGGAAGCCCTGGTGGACGTCCTCACGCGAGAACTTGACGCCATCAGCGCCGCCCTCAACCGCCGCCCCCATCCCGACGAAGGGACCGGGGGGGACGTATTCCGAATGGACCCCCCACCGGGTCCGGGGCCTGCAACACAAGCAAGCCCCTCACCCGGGCCAAGCCGAGCGGAGCCAGTACCCGAGCCCCGCTGGCCCCCAGCAGCAGTGCGCCCGCAAGAGAATGCACAACCTGTTCTGACACAAGCTGAGGTCAACCCCCCTGGGGTGCAAAAGATAATTGTGGAGCACCTAATGAGAAACGAAGACGCAGCCATGCTCAGTCAAGCATCCCTGAGGCTCCGACCCTTCTCTGGGCGAAGCCCTCAGCCCGACAGAGAAGTAGACTACGAGACATGGCGTACCAATGCGGCCCTTCTCCTCAACGACCCAAGAGTGCCTGATGTACTCAAATCCCGGAGACTCCTGGATAGCCTCATGGTACCCGCCAGTGGCATCGTAAGACACCTGGAACCTGACTGTCCTCCAGGGAGGTACATGGAGAGCCTCGACGCCGCCTTTGGGGCCATTGAAGATGGAGCTGATCTTTATGCAAAGTACCTGAGTACAGTGCAATCCGTTGGAGAGAAATCATCAGTTTACCTTCTGCGACTACAGGAGATCCTGACTACCACCTATAGGAGGGGGGGCGTAGCGGCCACCGCCCTCGATCAGCAACTGCTAAGCCAATACATCAGAGGCTGCAGGGACACCGCCATGCGAACCGATCTGCAGCTAGCACAAAGAAAGAACAACCCACCTACCTTTACCGAATTCCTCCTGTTAATCCGCACCGTAGAAGACCAGCGCTCTTCCAAAGAATACAGCATGAGACAGAGCCTGAACGTTTTGAGGCCAAGGGTATCGAGTAACGCCCAGGGCAGCTGGACCCAAAGGGAAGAGGAATACGCTCCAAAGTCGATTCCGGACACCAGCTCCAACTTCCAACGGTTAGAGGGCCTAATTGCAGACCTACAGACACAGATCCTGGGAATGAGGGACAACCAGAACAGACAAGCGAGGCCAGCTCCCAAGCAAGAAGCCAAGGCATCAGTTAACCCGACGACTAACCGAGGTACTCCCAAGGCCCAAAAGTCAGAGACTCAAAACCCAAAGCCCTCCACAAGCCATAGACCCAGACCCTGGTATTGTTTCAGCTGTGGAGAAGATGGACACATGAGACACCAATGCGAGAGCGAGCCGAACCCCTCTCTGGTGGACTTGAAACATAAGTTACTAGCTGAAAAACAGCAGGTCTGGGACCTGAATTTAAACTAACAACAGTTGCTGCAGAGGGACGAGCAGGAACTGGGGTACGAGAGAGATGTCCCAGACGGCAGTGGCGCGCCTCGGCCACTTATGCCAAAGTGGCGGCCATACCTAAAGGACTGGTTGGAGCTAAATGCACTGCACAAGTAATCCTGGAAGGTAAAGAATGCGGCTGCTTACTCGATACAGGCTCCCAAGTAACAACGATCCCGAATTCCTTCTATCAAGAGAACATGTCCCACCTACCCCTTAACTCCTTATACGACCTGCTGGAAGTGGAAGGAGCCAATGGGCAGGAGATCCCCTACCTCGGCTACGTCGAAACTACAATCACGTTTCCACGGAGCATGTTCGGCGTAGACATCGACATCGCCACCCTAGCGCTGATTGTGCCTGATATGAGCGCTTCCCGGTCAACAGTGCTGGTAGGCACAAACGCCCTAGATAGCCTGTACCAGCAGTGCGCAGATACCACATCTAAGAACTACCAATCCCGGCCCTACGGCTACCAGGTAGTCTTGAGAACCCTTGAAGCCAGACATAAACAGTCTGCGGAGTCCAGCCTGGGCGAAGTGAAACTACATAGCAAAGACCCTGAAACTATCGCTCCAGGTCAGACCAAAGTCCTCGAGGGATTAGTGAGTTGCAGAGCAACCCACGCAGGAAGATGGGTGATGATAGAGTCCCCAAGGTCAACGGCCTTGCCAGGGGGAATCCTGGTATCAGATGGCTTAGCAGAGCTACCACGAAAACTGCCACATTGTATACCAGTCCTCCTTAAGAACGAGTCCGACCACGATATTACCCTGTCCCCGAAGGTTGTGATAGCCGAGATACATGCAGTCATGAGTGTCCGGCCGCTCAAGACACTTGACGCAGACCTATCGACAGACCCTAACCAAACATCAAAGCTCAAGTTTGACTTTGGAGACTCTCCAGTACCTCAAGAGTGAAAAGAGAAGATAACGGAACGGCTGAACTCCATGCAAGAAGTTTTCGCCCACCACGATCTCGACTTCGGATGCACTGACAAGATAAAGCATCACATAAAGCTCAATGACAAGACACCATTCAAACAACGGGCGAGACCTATACACCCTCAAGATATAGAAGCTGTGCGCGCCCACATTCAACAGCTCCTCGACACTGGAGTCATCCGAGAATCTGAATCATCATTCTCGTCACCAATTGTAGTCGTCAGGAAGAAGAACGGCGATGTCAGGCTATGCATAGACTACAGGAAACTGAACCTCCAAACAGTAAAGGACTCATACGCCCTGCC
Source organism: Notolepis coatsorum (assembly GCF_963971535.1). Classification (NCBI taxonomy): domain Eukaryota; kingdom Metazoa; phylum Chordata; class Actinopteri; order Aulopiformes; family Paralepididae; genus Notolepis; species Notolepis coatsorum. Next base: position 113,241,067 of record NC_140165.1, read on the forward strand.
CAACCTGGAGGATTCCTTTTCAGCACTGACTGGGTCCAAATGGTTCTCAGTGCTAGATCTCAAATCTGGTTATTACCAGATCGACATGGAAGAAAAGGACAAGCACAAGACAGCATTTGTCTGCCCGCTGGGGTTCTTTGAGTTCAATAGAATGCCTCAAGGAATAACAAATGCGCCAGGCACATTCCAGCGGCTTATGGAGCGGTGCGTGGGAGAGTTGAACTTGAAGCAAACCCTCGTCTTCCTGGACGATCTGATCGTTTTCTCTTCAACGCTAGAGGAACACGAGGCGCGACTCATGCAAGTCCTGAGCAAGCTGAAAGAGTATGGGCTAAAACTATCACCCGAAAAGTGCAAATTCTTCCAGACCTCCGTAAGGTATCTAGGCCACATAGTGTCTGAGAAAGGAGTCGAAACGGACCCAGAAAAGACAACCGCACTCACCACCTGGCCAAAGCCAACCAAACTGAAAGAACTGAGAGCATTTCTAGGATTCTGCGGGTACTACCGTAAATTCGTCATGGACTATTCCAAGATAGTGAAACCCCTCAACGCACTTACTGCCGGATACCCTCCAATGAAGAAGCATGGAAAAGCTACAGTGACCACCGAGAAGTATTACGACCCTAAAGCTCCCTTCCATGACAGATGGACCCCCGCTTGCCAGACAGCTTTCGACGCTATCATAGAAAAGCTGACAACTACCCCTGTTCTCGGTTTCGCCGACCCCGAAAAGCCCTACATATTGCACACAGATGCAAGTGCACTAGGTCTCGGCGCCGCCCTTTTCCTAGGAGCAGCAAGGACAGAAGCGTGTCATCGCTAATGCAAGCCGCGGATTGTCAAGATGTGAAACCAGGTATCCTGCCCATAAATTGGAGTTCCTTGCCTTAAAATGGTCGGTAACTGAGAAGTTCCAGGATTACCTCTACGGACGACCCTTTCTTGCTGTCACTGATAACAACCCACTGACGTATGTCCTTACCACGGCTAAGCTTGATGCCGCAAGCTACAGATGGTTATCCGATCTATCTACCTTCGACTTCCAGCTGCAATACAGAGCTGGGAACCAAAATCAAGACGCGGATGGGCTGTCCCGGCGCCCACACAGCAGACCAGCGGATGACGCAAAATCGATAAAAGAGATGGAAAGAATACAACAGTTTGCGAAAAGACACCTCCTGGAACCAGAGCACACAAACATGAGTGAAGACATCATTATAGCCATCTGCGACAGACACTTAGTTCGCGAAGTGATCGACAACGGCTCTACAGAGACACCATCCAGCCGTGCATCGGTGGTATCACTTGCCCTCCACCCAAGTGCAATCCCAGACAGCTTCCAAGGAGAAGATCAGCTGGGTGGCCTACCCGTCGTTCCGCTGATAACTCCTGCCGAAATGAGAGAAAAGCAAAGAGCCGACACCTGTATCAGTCAAGTACTACAGCTAGTGGAGGCAGGGGAGAAACCTCCACCGACACTCAGAAAGGAAATCCCAGAACTTTACCTTCTACTAAGAGAGTGGAATCGGTTAGAAGTATTGGACGGGGTCCTGTACAGGAAGAGGCAAGAAGGCGCACAGACCCACCATCAACTTGTGCTGCCGGAAGACCTGAGACCTATGGTCTTAAAAAGCCTTCACGATGACATGGGCCACATGGGCGTGGACCGAACCCTAGACCTCGTCCGAAATCGATTCTATTGGCCCAAAATGTCAGCTGAAGTAGAGACAAAGATCAGGACCTGCAACCGATGTGTACGGCGTAAGGTTCCACAAGAGAGAGCTGCCCGTTGGTGAACATCACAGCCACACGACCACTAGAGTTGCTGTGCATGGACTTTCTCAGCCTGGAACCAGACTCCAGTAACACAAAGGACATTTTGGTCATTACGGACCACTTTACGAAATACGCAGTAGCGATCCCTACCGCAAATCAAAAAGCGCGGACAGTCGCTAAATGCCTGTGGGACAACTTCATTGTCCACTATGGTATCCCGGAGAAGCTCCACAGCGACCAAGGTGCGGATTTCCAATCCCGCACAATTAGAGAGCTGTGTGAGCTAGCCGGCATCAAAAAGATACAAACTACCCCGTACCATCCAAGGGGAAACCCAGTAGAACGCTTCAACAGGACCCTGCTTAATATGCTGGGCACCCTGGAGAATCAGAAGAAGAGCCATTGGCGAGACTACGTCAAACCCCTAGTACACGCCTACAACTGTACTAAGAACGACACTACTGGATTCACCCCGTATGAACTGATGTTCGGGCGACAGCCAAGATTGCCTGTGGACATAGCCTTCAACTTACCTGTCAACTACAAGCCAGGCTCACACTCGCAGTACAGATCCAGCCAGAATTTGTCATGGAGCAGCTGTTTGCCGGCCGTTTTGACGCCGCTTTGCGTGGTTAATGTTAACAATGACCAGCGGGGGCGCTCTCATACAGCTGGTGACAACGTGCTGGACAAGCTCTGCCCTCGGCAAAATGAGAGAGAGGCAGAGAGAGAGTGCCGCACTGCCGTGGACTAGGAAGTAAATATTGCGTCTCGTCTGTCGGCAGTGGATTTAGCTCTCAATCGGTAAGCTCTTAATTTATATACATTACTATTGAAATGCATTTTTACTTAACTTTACAGCATTATTCAAACGTGATAGGAAGTTATGAGTCATCAGCCGTTTATATGCAGTCCGTTTTGCCTACAGATTATACATGGCAAATGCCGCAAATGGTGTAGCCAGCCAGCTCGCATACAGTAGACTAACGTTACGTAACTTTCTCAGATAGCAATCTAACATTACGTTAGTGGAAATCAAACAACTCTAACCCAATACTAATAAGTTGTTTCACATTCTTGTTGGGTGTTACACTATGAATGACACTCCGATCAGCGTATGTGGCTACTGAGGCTAACGCGGTTATTGGTAATCAATAGGGATGTCCCGAGAGAGAATGAGAGCGAATGGACTAAATGCACTGTGTTCTGACCACATGTTTTGGCTAAAATATATAGTATTGTATTGTATGTATAGTATTGTATCATGCCTCGTTTTATAAAATGTCCTTTGGGCGCAAGCGTGTTTTTTTTCTTTTTTTTTAAGTCGCCGTTTTTATTATGAAATTCGTGGCTCTGTGCCTCACTTTTGTTCAACTTGACCGACCACTGCCCGTGTCTGAGACCATACCATTTGCATCGATTCCCTGGCCGTGCAGACGAGCAAGATATTCGCCAGAAGTGGATTAAGAATACCAACCGAAAGGACTTTGTTCCCACTAAAAACAGCACAGTAGGTTTTGTCAGTCGACAATCTCACAATGGCAAATGTTAGCATACAGCTGCCTAGCCTAGCCAGAGCGTCTAGCCTTAACATGGTGAAAACACGTCTTTAAGCTATTGTATTGTACCCATTCTGCAATCTGTTAATAAAGTTTTCAATCGATCAATCACTAGCTAGCTATAGCTAACGTTACTCAACGATATATTGATTGATTGAAAACTTTAACAGATTGCAGAATGGGTACAATACAGACCAGAGAAAGACTTTCGTCTTGTTTACATCAGGGTCCCCCATTTTAAATTCATTGATTGATTGATTGATTGATTGAAAAGTGTATTAACAGATTGCAGAATGGGTACAGACCGTTTCTAAAAGAGAATATATACATTTGTTCTGTGTGTGTTCTGTCCTGTATACTTCCATAGTAAATCTTCCATGTTCTGTGTGTTCTGTCCTACTTCCATAGTAAATATTCCATGTTCTGTGTGTGTTCTGTCCTACTTCAGTAGTAAATCTTCCATGTTCTGTGTGTTCTGTCCTACTTCCATAGTAAATATTCCATGTTCTGTGTGTGTTCTGTCCTACTTCAGTAGTAAATCTTCCATGTTCTGTGTGTGTTCTGTCCTACTTCCATAGTAAATATTCCATGTTCTGTGTGTGTTCTGTCCCACTTCAGGAGTAAATATTCCATGTTCTGTGTGTGTTCTGTCCCACTTCCATAGTAAATATTCCATGTTCTGTGTGTGTTCTGTCCCACTTCCATAGTAAATATTCCATGTTCTGTGTGTGTTCTGTCCCACTTCAGTAGTAAATCTTCCATGTTCTGTGTGTGTTCTGTCCCACTTCCATAGTAAATATTCCATGTTCTGTGTGTGTTCTGTCCCACTTCAGTAGTAAATCTTCCATGTTCTGTGTGTGATCTGTCCCACTTCAGTAGTAAATCTTCCATGTTCTGTGTGTGTTCTGTCCCACTTCCATAGTAAATATTCCATGTTCTGTGTGTGTTCTGTCCCACTTCAGTAGTAAATCTTCCATGTTCTGTGTGTGTTCTGTCCCACTTCAGTAGTAAATCTTCCATGTTCTGTGTGTGTTCTGTCCTACTTCAGTAGTAAATCTTCCATGTTCTGTGTGTTCTGTCCTACTTCCATAGTAAATCGTCCATGTTCTGTGTGTGTTCTGTCCTACTTCAGTAGTAAATCTTCCATGTTCTGTGTGTGTTCTGTCCTACTTCCATAGTAAATATTCCATGTTCTGTGTGTGTTCTGTCCCACTTCAGGAGTAAATATTTCATGTTCTGTGTGTGTTCTGTCCCACTTCCATAGTAAATATTCCATGTTCTGTGTGTGTTCTGTCCCACTTCCATAGTAAATATTCCATGTTCTGTGTGTGTTCTGTCCCACTTCAGTAGTAAATCTTCCATGTTCTGTGTGTGTTCTGTCCCACTTCCATAGTAAATATTCCATGTTCTGTGTGTGTTCTGTCCCACTTCAGTAGTAAATCTTCCATGTTCTGTGTGTGATCTGTCCCACTTCAGTAGTAAATATTCCATGTTCTGTGTGTGTTCTGTCCCACTTCCATAGTAAATATTCCATGTTCTGTGTGTGTTCTGTCCCACTTCAGTAGTAAATCTTCCATGTTCTGTGTGTGTTCTGTCCCACTTCAGTAGTAAATCTTCCATGTTCTGTGTGTGTTCTGTCCCACTTCAGTAGTAAATCTTCCATGTTCTGTGTGTGTTCTGTCCCACTTCAATAGTAAATCTTCCATGTTCTGTGTGTGTTCTGTCCCACTTCAATAGTAAATCTTCCATGTTCTGTGTGTGTTCTGTCCCACTTCAATAGTAAATCTTCCATGTTCTGTGTGTGTTCTGTCCCACTTCAATAGTAAATCTTCCATGTTCTGTGTGTGTTCTGTCCTACTTCAGTAGTAAATCTTCCATGTTCTGTGTGTTCTGTCCTACTTCCATAGTAAATCTTCCATGTTCTGTGTGTGTTCTGTCCTACTTCAGTAGTAAATCTTCCATGTTCTGTGTGTGTTCTGTCCTACTTCCATAGTAAATATTCCATGTTCTGTGTGTGTTCTGTCCCACTTCAGGAGTAAATATTCCATGTTCTGTGTGTGTTCTGTCCCACTTCCATAGTAAATATTCCATGTTCTGTGTGTGTTCTGTCCCACTTCCATAGTAAATATTCCATGTTCTGTGTGTGTTCTGTCCCACTTCAGTAGTAAATCTTCCATGTTCTGTGTGTGTTCTGTCCCACTTCCATAGTAAATATTCCATGTTCTGTGTGTGTTCTGTCCCACTTCAGTAGTAAATCTTCCATGTTCTGTGTGTGATCTGTCCCACTTCAGTAGTAAATCTTCCATGTTCTGTGTGTGTTCTGTCCCACTTCCATAGTAAATATTCCATGTTCTGTGTGTGTTCTGTCCCACTTCAGTAGTAAATCTTCCATGTTCTGTGTGTGTTCTGTCCCACTTCAGTAGTAAATCTTCCATGTTCTGTGTGTGTTCTGTCCCACTTCAGTAGTAAATCTTCCATGTTCTGTGTGTGTTCTGTCCTACTTCCATAGTAAATATTCCATGTTCTGTGTGTGTTCTGTCCCACTTCAGGAGTAAATATTCCATGTTCTGTGTGTGTTCTGTCCCACTTCCATAGTAAATATTCCATGTTCTGTGTGTGTTCTGTCCCACTTCCATAGTAAATATTCCATGTTCTGTGTGTGTTCTGTCCCACTTCAGTAGTAAATCTTCCATGTTCTGTGTGTGTTCTGTCCCACTTCCATAGTAAATATTCCATGTTCTGTGTGTGTTCTGTCCCACTTCAGTAGTAAATCTTCCATGTTCTGTGTGTGATCTGTCCCACTTCAGTAGTAAATCTTCCATGTTCTGTGTGTGTTCTGTCCCACTTCCATAGTAAATATTCCATGTTCTGTGTGTGTTCTGTCCCACTTCAGTAGTAAATCTTCCATGTTCTGTGTGTGTTCTGTCCCACTTCAGTAGTAAATCTTCCATGTTCTGTGTGTGTTCTGTCCCACTTCAGTAGTAAATCTTCCATGTTCTGTGTGTGTTCTGTCCCACTTCAATAGTAAATCTTCCATGTTCTGTGTGTGTTCTGTCCCACTTCAATAGTAAATCTTCCATGTTCTGTGTGTGTTCTGTCCCACTTCAATAGTAAATCTTCCATGTTCTGTGTGTGTTCTGTCCCACTTCAATAGTAAATCTTCCATGTTCTGTGTGTGTTCTGTCCTACTTCAATAGTAAATATTCCATGTTCTGTGTGTGTTCTGTCCCACTTCAGGAGCAAGTCCTTCATGTTCTGTGTGTGTTCTGTCCTACTTCCATAGTAAATATTCCATGTTCTGTGTGTGTTCTGTCCCACTTCAGGAGCAAGTCCTTCATGTTCTGTGTGTGTTCTGTCCTACTTCCATAGTAAATATTCCATGTTCTGTGTGTGTTCTGTCCTACTTCCATAGTAAATCTTCCATGTTCTGTGTGTGTTCTGTCCTACTTCCGTAGTAAATCTTCCATGTTCTGTGTGTATTCTGTCCCACTTCAGGAGCAAGTCCTTCATGTTCTGCGGCCTGTATGCCGCCATCATATTCGGCGGGCAGTACTTCATGAGGGAGAGGCCCAAGCTGAACCTGCAGAGGCCGATGGTGCTGTGAGCCACACGCCGGGACCGAACAAGATTTAAATTGTAGCTATTCCCCTAATCTGTTAGCAATTTTAGTATATAAACCAAACTTAGGTGTGAGGTTAAAATCTTTCTCCGTTTAAACAAACAGGACTCACAACAGAGCAGAAAACTGTCTTGAGTCTGATCTCTATTGTTAAACCTACATGTATGGGATCCAAGCCTGCTTGATTAATAACAAACCCATCTTTCTATAATGTTGTGATAGAGCCTGCACAAGTATTATCTGTTCCAAGGTGATGGAGCCTACGGTAGTAAAGATGTAAAGAGTCTGCGGACAGTGTCTGGTTTTAATGTACTAATGGACTGATGGTCATTGTGTTTATGTTTGTGTACTTGTGCATGTGATTGTGTGTGTGTGTGTGTACTTATGTGCTCCAGCTCCTATCATATGTATTGTACTAATAATAGTGTTTACGTTCCATGTGTCCATATCTGGCTGCCAAGAGGTGCGAGGAGCTGGAGGCTCAGCTGAAGGAGAAGGAGAACACAGAGTTGCTGCGGGACCTGGAGCAGAAGAACGCCATGATCTCGGTCCTGGAGAGCAGCATCAAGGACATATAAACTGTACATTGGAAGAGGTCTACAAATATACAGCATTGTTGGGGGGGGGGGCTCTCTTGCATATAGTAATAATAAAGTATATACATTTGAGGGGGAATAAACTGTACATATACAGCACTGTTTGTGATACAAAAATAGTAGAGTACATTAACCTGGCACACAACATACTTGTTCACATGTCATTTTTCTTTCACTCTAAAGGAAATATGTCTCACATACAGTAGACCCCCCAGTAGCCTACTTTGTGGAGACGAAGATGATGAGTACCAGTCTTCTCCTCAGACATATAAACTGTACATTGGAAGAGGTCTACAAATATACAGCACTGTTTGTGATACAAAAATAGTATATAGTAATAATAGAGTATATACATTTGAGGGGGAATAAACTGTACTTTAGAGTGAAAGAAAAATGACATGTGAACAAGTATGTTGTGTGCCAGGTTAATGTACTCTACTATTTTTGTATCACAAACAGTGCTGTATATGTACAGTTTATTCCCCCTCAAATGTATATACTCTATTATTACTATATGCGAGAGAGCCCCCCCCCCCCCAACAGTGCTGTATATTTGTACTACGACTATGCTTGCACCTCATGGTACCAAAGCACCTCAAAGGCGCTAAAAACAAGATTACAAACATCACAAAACAAACTGGTCAGACTTCTACTTGACCTTACCCCTAGAACCCACCTCACATTCACTCACAGACGGCAGAGGTGCCAACCTGCTCATCAGGAGCAATTGGGGGTTAAGCGTCTTGCTCAAGGACACTTTGACACGCTGCCGGGAACATTGGTGGCTGCAACCCCCACACACCATTGAAATGCTAATTGTCCAGCACCTAGTATTTACTACTCTCATGATGGAAGCAGGCTACTCTCTCATGATAGAAGCAGGCTACTCTCATGATGGAAGCAGGCTACTCTCATGATGGAAGCAGGCTACTCTCTCATGATAGAAGCAGGCTACTCTCATGATGGAAGCAGGCTACTCTCATGATGGAAGCAGGCTACTCTCTCATGATAGAAGCAGGCTACTCTCATGATGGAAGCAGGCTACTCTCTCATGATAGAAGCAGGCTACTCTCATGATGGAAGCAGGCTACTCTCTCATGATAGAAGCAGGCTACTCTCATGATGGAAGCAGGCTACTCTCTCATGATAGAAGCAGGCTACTCTCATGATGAAAGCAGGCTACTCTCTCATGATAGAAGCAGGCTACTCTCATGATGGAAGCAGGCTACTCTCTCATGATAGAAGCAGGCTACTCTCATAATGGAAGCAGGCTACTCTCATGATAGAAGCAGGCTACTCTCTCATGATGGAAACAGGCTACTCTCATGATGGAAGCAGGCTACTGTCATGATGGAAGCAGGCTACTCTCTCATGATAGAAGCAGGCTACTCTCATGATGGAAGCAGGCTACTCTCATGATGGAAGCAGGCTACTCGCATGATGGAAGCAGATGGAATCATGAGAGAGTAGCCTGCTTCTAACAAACATAATTATGTATTGTGTGCAGCCACTTTCTTTGTTAGGCAGACATCTGCAGAGGGCATCTGCCTTTTTTTAATATTAATATTTTTTTGTTTCCCCAGATGCTCAACCCTGGACCACACGACAGATATATTCTAGGCCTAATCCAACCCTAGCCTGAGGGTTATATAGTAATCATGCAAGGGACGACTCACACAGCTCTCTACTCTCTGGGCCATGGACTGGACACCCCTCCACTGTACTAGTTACACATTACACACATACAAATGACAATAACACTATGTAACAACCATCAAATGCACTCACAGCACACGCATCCACACGCACACACTCACTTTAAACAAACAACTGACTGCAGCACCCACTTTAGAACACCTAAACAGACTTTATATTTATTGGCAAAGAATTTGCACTACAACCCATACCTCATTACACCTTACTGTAAATTGTACCTAAATTGTACCTCATCCCATTTCTGCATTATACTGTATAGTATATTGTATTGTAACTCAGTTACTTTTCTACTCTGCATTGTATGTATATATTGAACACTTGTCTACGTACTTGACTATTTTATACTTATCTATTTTTATCTAGCACAATCTCTGGGGCAAAACAGAAAGAAGCATTTTATATAAAAGTATTCTGTACTTCTGTATGACAACTAATAAAGAAACTTGAACATCAAAAAATCAACATTCTGTTCTCTATTCCAGGCTAGATCTGACCTTGACTCATGTTACAGGATTAATACACATTTTCTTACACCCATATTGCTAGTTTTCACCTGAAGGGCAAATTACAGGGCCAGTCCAGTAAAAAAATACATTAATCATGTATCATTATGTTTAAAATAAATTGCATTTTGGTACAAACCTTTTGTGTTTGTCAACTTTGCCTTCCTGTGGGCTATGTTATGTATATGAGCAAATTGCATATAGCATTCTCTTTGGTAGCATTCATTCTGTGTTTATTGTGTCATACTGGGGAATAATATTAATATTATTATGGCTAACTGGGCTGGATACACGATAGCTAGTTCGCAGTTAAAGTCAAACGTTAGCAAATTAATAGTTTGGTCTACGTTTATATTACATGCCGTCAAATATTATGTCTTTATGAATTGACCTTACCTTTGAGCAAACATAAGTGTCCTTGGTAATGGTCTTCACGTTCAGCTGTTTACAACAACACAATCCACCGCTTGCATTTCTCGAGTTTTCTTTTGGGCTTCGGAAAAGGTACAAAAATATACTCCTCCATCCAGTCTTTCGGGGTACCTGGTGTCCGAATTACAGGTACCCCACGCACAGCGTTTCACCATCAGATATTATGTAGATAATAACATAAAACTGAACTCTTGACAGTGGTTGCGATCACAGCCGTCTGGTTTGATACAACCTAAAATTGATAAATGATAATTGATATGATAAATTATTTGCTTTACACTGTTTATTGTATTCGATTTTTGGATGGATTGGTTGGATTCTTATTATATATTATTACTATTGTATTATGCACATCGTTGCGGGCATAAATAATACAAAAAAATATATATATCAGAATGGGTGGGATTCAAACCCCGGTCGTCGGCTTGAGAGGTATGCCCATAAACCGCTAAACCACGGTACCAGACAAAATAGATCCATTATATTACCGCTTTGACTGCATAAACGCGGATCATTGTTCAGCATTCCTAAGCAATTCGCCGTCATTGTAATTTAAAGGTTTAGAACGCCTATTCACATATACGCCTGTAGACATATGGTATGGTATTTATTCTAGACAACAAAACATATACAGATCGTTATACAGTATATACTGTGTAGGACGTTGTAGCGTCCGTCTAATGACTTTGCGCCTCCTGGCGGCATAAAATAGAACAGCAGCCTGGGTTCCTAATGAATTTCAACGACGTGATATCACTGTGCGCAAAGCGGCACAGCGCCCATGAAAACTAAAAGCTTCATCTGTACGTCCGCAGTCTGAGATCGCACCTTGAAGCAAGTTACAGAGTAGCTACAGAAAATGCACAGAAGACGGCGGACCGCAACAAAGCCAGATTCGACAAACGAGTTGTTGAGTCTACCCTGCAGGAAGGTGACAGGGTTCTCGTCAAGAACGTCCGCCTCAGAGGAAAGCACAAGCTAGCAGACCGGTGGGAAGCAGATATCTATATTGTAGTGAAACACACTGGAAATGTCCCAGTCTATGTAGTGCGACCTGAAACCAGAGATGGTCCACTACGAACGCTCCACAGAGACCTACTGCTACCTTGCGGCTTCCTTCCTACTACCCCTGTGGAAGATGGACCTACTGTAAAGGACAAAGCTAAGCGACCAAGAACTCGACAGAGCCCAAGAGAAGAAAGCTTGAATGAATCGGAGGGAGAAGACCCAGAAGATGACTATCTTGATCTCCCTTATCACTATGACCAGGGAGGTCTAGTGGGGGAAACATGACTCTTTCCAGTGTCCACTGTCGAGCAAGACCCCTCAGACGGAGTCATTATTCCGGAGGGAGCTCCAGATACAGCGGATCGGGAAAATCACTTACCTGACATGGATCCGGAAGAGGACAACCTACCCAACAAGACCTTACCAGTTATGAGTTCAGAGGAGAACAATACTAACATGAATGAACTGGAGACCGAACCCGATGGACCGGAGAATGTCCACAACGATGTGGAAAGAGAAACCGAGAGAGAGGTCATAGATGAACGGCCAAGAAGGTCGACAAGACATAGGGAACCTCCAAAAACCCTGACTTATCACCGACTAGGAAACCCACTAGTGACGATATTCAATATTACAGAGTCTAAGCTCAGTAATCGCAGACTCGTTAGGTGACTCTGACTCCCCAGAACCCCATAGGATTGTGATAATGTAGTCCTGGGATAATATGCACAGGGACGTGCATTAGGATAGAAGGGGAGAATGTAACCCAGGGTCCAGATTCATAACTAGCATAGGAACATAAATAGTTAATGTTAGTAGGTAAGAACTTTCTAGAAAGTAAAACATTCTAGGGCCAGACTCCCCAGAACCCCATAGGATTGTGATAATGTAGTCCTGGGATAATATGCACAGGGACGTGCATTAGGATAGAAGGGGAGAATGTAACCCAGGGTTCAGATTCATAATTATCAAAGGAACATAAATAGTTCCTGGTTATCTGTGAGCTACCACTTCCTGTTTTACCATGAGGTCCCACTTCCTGTATATAGAATGTAAACCAGCGTATGATGTCATGATAGAAGGTTCTGGAACCTTTGTGATGTCATTCTACGATGTCATATAGAACGTTCCGGAACATCTTGGTTTCCTATAAATACAGCTAGCTCTCAAGAAGCCAGCTCTCTTTCTCCTCGACCTCCGAACCAGCAAAATCGCCCAGACGGACCGGACTAACCAACCGACTGGAAGCCGCAAGTCTCAACCAGCATCCCGGAGCAGTCCAGACCACCCATCACCAAGTGTGCCTAGCTGGATCGATACCCGATGGCGAGCCAACCCCGGAACATTTCATATACCTCCAGACTAATGCCAGCCTGATGCTCAACTATTGCTTAACTAACAGTCCGGTAGAATTGAACTGAACGAGACTACAAGGACTTCCAAGGGAGTCGATCCCGTTCATCTTGTGTTATTTGTATATTGTATTTTGTATTTGATTTGATTTAACTTGATATATGGATACAGATATTCTCCTATAAGAATTAGAGGGTAAATGCTACCACTGTATGATGTTATAATAGAACCTTCTAGAACATAGAACCTTCTAGACCGTTTGTGGTGATGTCATAATAGAACCTTCTAGATGACATCTCGATTATAGCCGAATCACTTCCTGTAAAGAAAAAGAGTTTAAAGGGCCAATTCACCTAATAAGGTATTTGCATTCCCTGATAAACTAATATAGAGTTACCGATGATAACCTCAGAGACGTCTGAACGAACCCCAATGTGTTGATCCAATCGACCTAGGCCTTGATATCGACCTGACCCTCCCGCAAGGAGAGGTTACTGACCTAATCTAAAAGGGATACTTCAAAGCATAACTTGTACTTTACGTATGTATGTATTATTACTGTTTATCTAGCGCGCTTTTAATTAAAACACCGGTTATTGTTATAACTCTGCCTCTGGTCTACTATTCTTTTAATTGTGCATATTACTCCTCGTCGCATTCGAACCTAGAACTGTGCCCGTGGCAAACAGCTGTTACTGTTATTAACACAAGTGCTACATTGGCATAACCTAATCATACTTGGTATATTGATAACAAGCTTACGGCACACAGTGTTATTTCTTCTGCTCCGATGCTGCTTTTCAAAAGACATCCAGTCGCTCCTGTGGATAGCGCTGAATAGACCCTGTACCTGGCTGTACCCCCTCCCCTACCGACTACCAGACCGACGCCAACCAGCTCAGCTCCCCCTAGTGTTAGTCCTCCAACAATGCTTTGCACAAAAGTAATTGAATGAAACCAATAGTATATCTGCAGAGCCGCAGAGCCCGGAACATTATTCTACAAACGTGTCTAATGTGAAATATATAAGCATGTAAGCTAAACTAGATTTCAGGTCTGTGATGAAAAAGGGCCTTGCGGGAAGGGGGGCCTCAAAAAAATGTTAATTAAAAAATAAAATAAAAACTTTTTTGCGAGGCCCCCCTTCCCGCGAGGCCCTGTGCGACCGCACTGCTCGCACACCCCCTGAGGCGGCCCTGCTGATACCACCTGGAGAGCTAGTTTCAGAGTGTGGTGCTTAGTACCAAGTATCTCATGATGCAGCAGTTAAGGTGTTGATACCATTCAGCACCACATATCTGTGTGAAGCTGGCTTTTCATCCATGACAGCTCTGAAAACAAAATATAGTGCCAAGTTGAGCCTTGAGGATGACATGCATGTTGCCTTGTCAAAGATCTCCCCGCGTATTGACCGTATTATTAGCCAGCAGCAGCAGACCTCGCATTGAGCTAGACATTTCCACTGAGTGAACGAGCTTATTTTCTGTATTTATTTTATTTAATTTTTTGAGAAATGGTAACTTGGTGATCCTTTTCTGTATTTAAAAAAAATACATGATTTTCGGTTTTTGAGAAATGGTCAAACTTATCCAAATATGCAATTTTTATGGAGAACAGTGCAGCTGCAACAGATAGCACTTTAGTGATCCTTTTCTGTATTTAAAAAAAAAATACATGATTTTCAGTTTGAGAAATGGTCACACTTATCCAAATATGCTATTTTATGTAAAAGTGTGCAGCTGCAACAGATAGCACTTTAGTGATAATTTTCTGTAATTTTATTTAAAGAAATATGCTCTTTGATTTACTACTACAAGCAGTGTAATGTCAACAGTAGACCTGAAACACCTGTTAATAATGCATTATATAGCCTGCATATACACACAAATGTGTTTCCCTGTTTCTTAAATAAACATTATTTTGCACTTTTGTCATCATTGTAGCAAAAAAGACAGGACCGGAAAAGTCTTTATCGTATGTAGGGGTGCCCTGGAATATTTTATTGAACACAGGGGTGCCTTGGCAGCAGAAAGGTTGAGAACCCCTGGTGTAGTGTATCTTGTAGACCAGGCCCATTGCAAGTTGCTGTACTCTGCCGTCTACTCTAAGCCATCCTAGGTTGTCAAAGTGGGCAGGGGTGAGGTGGGTTCTAGGAGTCAGGTCAAGCACTGATGCTCTAACTTCCCTTTGGTGGTAAACTCACAAAATCAATGGACACTGGAAAATGAACACACTCAGAAATGTAAGATATACCTGCCCTGGTTTAGAAGCTTTTCATCTTCCAGAAAATGGTGCTCTGCCTATTATTGAATATGTATTTTACATTTTAATTTCACTGTAATTTCACGCTCCATTAATGTCCTCGTTGAGCCGACTGGCTAGATGACTTTGATGTTGCTCCCCATAAGGTTTCCAAGCACATTATTATTATTATTTTTCTTACCTTCTCTTTCTCCTATTTTTCTCAGATTTTCTCCCTGTCCCAATTAGTCGTTGTGCCAATTCCCCCCCTCCCCTACCTGGTTGTTGTACGCATGTTCTCCCACGAGTCGGTACAAGGGTGTCCTGATGTCGAACGCACGCTTCCTGCGAGACGTGCGCCGTCAAGCCAGTGACGCTCTTTTCCCTTGGCAGCGAGGACTCTCATTGGTGGAGTGTAACGCGTGGGAGGGCACGCTATCTCCACCAAGTCCTGCCCCGCTTAGCCAGTGCAGAGACCTGACCTGTCCACAACGCCAGATTCCCACCCGCCAGCTTTCCCACCCCCTAATACTGCCAATTGTATTAGTATGAACGGCCAGCCAAGCTGGTAGCAACGCCGATAGCTGGGCTCGAACCCAGCGTCTCCTGCATTGGTGACGAGCACAATCTCCGCTACGCCACCTGGCCGCCCCTTCCAAGCACATTCTTGATGAATGCATACAGTACAATACATTTCCCCCCAAAATGGCTGTTTTCCCCCTTTAGATATTATGGGGTGGCAAAGGGATTGGGTGGTAAGAAAAGGGAGAAAAGGTCCAACGAGGTTCCTTGCTTAGGGCCCCTAAAGAGGCACAGGACACGTGCCCTGAGGACACACCTCAGCCATGCTGGTGTAAAAGGGGTCCATGCATGAAGGCCTCCCCCAGTCCGCCCGGCTATACACGCCCCCGTCTGTCACGTGATTTCTGATTGGCCCAAACACACAAAAGTCCTTGTTTTCTAAATGCAGGACATGGGGAGAAACGCAGGCGAGCGATACATCATTGGGGATAGGGGTGTGCGATATGGACAAAATCTTCATATCTCAATAATGATGTATAACGTTATATTAAGTCCTGTCAATTCAATAAAACATTTGGCAAAATAACCACATAGGCCTACCTCATGACCAGTGTTAATTTCGTCAGCTATTTTTTATTTTAGTTTTAGTCATGTGTCAAATGCTCTTTTTAGTTTTGATCATAGTTAGTCACCTTCATCTATTTTTTGTTTAGTCAGTTTTAGTCAACTACAGGTCTGAGTATTTTAGTCTTCGTTTGGTCTTGATTTTGTCTTTTTTGTTTAGTCTCGCCACTCAGTTACAGCCTCATAAGTTGGCGTGAGCTTTTTCTAAACAAAAAAAGCTAACGTTAATGCTAGCTGGTTAGACTTATGTAAGCTATTTAATGTGTTCTATTGTGGTGGTTCAACATAATGTAGCGATCCATCATGCAGTAATGTAGGGAAGAAAGAGGTGAGTGTCCTTTTCTGTATGGTGCTTTATTTCCAGCTCAATCTGGGGTTTTACAGGTTGATATTCCCTTCTCATACACAACACAGCTACATATGCTAGCTTCACAACAACAACGTAACATTTGGTCCGTCCTCCCATATCTCCTGGGGGAATAACCCCCAGCATAACAGTGGTGCCCCTAAGACCATACAACTAGAGTGACACATACCCGCGGAACGATGTGTTGGGGATAAGGGTTCCACACGGACAATTATGTTTGTTACTTTCCTGTTGGCAAATGAGTTCCTGTTAGATTTGAAGTTACAAATCAGCGGTGACTTTGTAAACAACAATGATAGAATGACCAATTTCACGGCAAGAAAGTAGACGATTGGATACGATTTGAAAATCAATGGCTCCGGGTTCTCAGTTGATTTATTCAGTATAGCAGTCGCGACAGAATACAGCAGTTTCACAGGATACAAAGAATCTCTCAGTGACACGGACAGCTTGGTTCTGTAGTGTGTCTTACTGTTCAATATGAGTGGTTTATATTTCCCCAAACCGAATCTAATACTCTGTTGTGATTCGCTATCACTGTTGGCCAACTGGATGGGTGGGCTTCTGATTGCTGAAAGTGTGTGAGTCCTAATGTCTGTCACATGAACTAGTGTGTGTGTGTGTGTGTGTGTGTGTGTGTGTGTGTGTGTGTGTGTGTGTGTGTGTGTGTGTGTGTGTGTGTGTGTGTGTGTGTGTGTGTGTGTGTGTGTGTGTGTGTGTGTGTGTGTGTGTGTGTGTGATGTGATCACTCAGTTGGTAACAAAAGGTCATTTAGTCACACCCTACTCAACAGGTTTCATGGGGGGGGGCTCTCTCTCTCTCTCTCTCTCTCTCTGAGAAACCTGTATGATGAGTAAGCGTTGATTCCGGCCGTGGGGGGCAATGTGGTCTGCTCTCAACTAGCCATTGTGAATAATGCTATAATAATGTTGAATAACCATTAATAATCAATCAAAAATACACTACAGTATCAAATCAATTGGCCATATGAATTTAAATGTTACTTCACTAAGTAAACAGTCTTGACGTTGAAGTTGATGTCGAATAAAGCAAGATATTATTTTGCAAACTACATTTTGTGTCGTCGTTTTTTGTCAACAACATTGCATGAATAATTTTGTCACGTTAGTGTAGTGTCACATGATCTCCATTAACGTGACGTTTCGTCTCGTCGTCAGGGGAAAAAGCTTCGTTGGAGACCATATTTAGTCATCCTTTTCGTTGTCTAAATTAACACTGCTCATGACAACCTTTTGATAATGAGTGTGAACTAAATACAAATGAAAGGTACGAACATGTGCGCATGCACACACACAAATCTCTCTCACCTCAGCATCTCATTCTACCGTAGTTTTCACTCCTCGTGCACAAATCCAATCATTTTCACGGCTTTGATTTCAGAGTAGGTATGATGCATTAGCAATAATCCACTTGATAAAGTAAAATTGAATGCAACCGAATAACACCACGGCTTAAGTCGAATGAAAACGGATGACTGGCGAGCTTTTAAAAGCGAAATAAATAAAAACATAAGGTACAATTGAAGGCTATAAATACTGGTTCCTTCTACAATGGGCCACGAAAGCAGATGCATGCATTTTTATTCAATAAAACCACGATGCAGGTGCAGATAACGCTCTGTGCATTTGCTTGAAAGGTCTAGACATTTACTACTGCGTGCAGTGAGATGAGAATGCACTTGATTTCTATCACAGGCCAACTGTTCTGTTCTGTATCGGAGTGTTTGTTTTCCCAGCCCATGTGCGCAGGGGCGGGGAATGAAGCGAAATACTGACGCAAAGCAATTATGCCGCTTTTTCCGCAACAATAGCGATAGAAACGATAGAGGAAAATATCTACCGATAGACATTTTCCTCTGTCCCACGATATATCTCGTCATATCGAACAGCCCCCTAATCGGTAGAAGCAGTGATGGGGATAAACCGCTGTGCTTTTTCTCTCAGGGAACTCTCTGACAACGTGTGCCCGGCCGTGTGCTCCGCTCGTCGCCGGCTGTAGATAGATAAGTCAGGGACGCGCTGCAATTGTTGATCCCACGGTCACGAGATGCAATCTGCCAGCCCGTCACTCAAAGCACAGGGGCCTCCTGCTGCCGCCGCTTCCTCCCCAGTCCCCCCGCACCGTCCCGCGGCTTCGGGAATATTAAATATGCCAGCCGTCCCTGCAGCAGATTCAGCGCCATTGATTATGTGTCAATCCTCCAGGCTGCAGTCAAATCCATGCGGTATCAGTGATGGTTTTCTCTCCCAAGCCGCTAAATGAGATTTCTTTAGGGGAGTAACAGTGGGCTTGAAGATACAGGGTGGAGGGCGGGGTATGAGGAGGTGAGTTGGCTTCTCTCTCTGAATGTCTTTATAGCAGCAGGTGGGTCACATTCAAGGGTTCACTTTCATATATATACGATGCAGGGTGCCATTGTACAATTCCCGGTAGCGGTACTTCCGGCTTGGTCAGACGTTCCAACAAACACAATATTGGCAGTGTTTGCGGGTGGGAAGCTGGTGAGGGTATTAGTCCAGGTTGTTACGATGGCGAGCAGGGATGGGGATCTGGGGGAGATGGCGTCAACCTCTGCACGCGTTACGCTCTCTCAGTGAAACTCCTCGTCATTCCTGTCATGTGGAAAGAAGCGCCTGGCGAGTCCACATGTGTCGGAGGAGACATATGGTAGTCTACACGGTACACCCTCCCCAGACCGACAGAAGCATAGCACAACAATCAAGGGCCGTGACACATGACTAAATTGGGGAGAAAATGGGAGGGGGGAAAATATGATACAGGAAGCCGCAAGTCCAACTGAAGGTCTAGTGACCATATACAGTACAAATTAACAACTTCTGTCCCTATTGGACTTACATGTTTTGTTTTGTTCTGATGTGTGGGTTGAAGTTGAGGGGGTAGGGGAAGGCGTTGCTGTTGCTGGCCACACCTCAGGTGCTGCCAAGAGAGGTCTCACAGTAGGCTATAATAAGTTACTATAGCTATAAATATCATCGCTTTGCTGGTCCCCAGCTGAAATACAACTACACTAGCTACATATCACAGCCACAACGCTATACTACACTAGCTACATATTACAGCCACAACGCTATACTACACTAGCTACATATTACAGCCACAACGCTATACCACACTAGCTACATATTACAGCCACAACGCTATACCACACTAGCTACATATCACAGCCACAACACTATACTACACTAGCTACATATTACAGCCACAACACTATACTACACTAGCTACATATTACAGCCACAACACTATACTACACTAGCTACATATTACAGCCACAACACTATACTACACTAGCTACATATTACAGCCACAACACTATACCACACTAGCTACATATTACAGCCACAACACTATACTACACTAGCTACATATCACAGCCACAACACTATACTACACTAGCTACATATCACAGCCACAACACTATACTACACTAGCTACATATTACAGCCACAACACTATACTACACTAGCTACATATTACAGCCACAACACTATACTACACTAGCTACATATCACAGCCACAACGCTATACTACACTAGCTACATATTACAGCCACAACACTATACTACACTAGCTACATATCACAGCCACAACACTATACCACACTAGCTACATATCACAGCCACAACACTATACTACACTAGCTACATATCACAGCCACAACACTATACTACACTAGCTACATATTACAGCCACAACACTATACTACACTAGCTACATATTACAGCCACAACACTATACCACACTAGCTACATATCACAGCCACAACGCTATACCACACTAGCTACATATCACAGCCACAACACTATACTACACTAGCTACATATTACAGCCACAACACTATACTACACTAGCTACATATTACAGCCACAACACTATACTACACTAGCTACATATTACAGCCACAACACTATACCACACTAGCTACATATTACAGCCACAACACTATACTACACTAGCTACATATCACAGCCACAACACTATACTACACTAGCTACATATCACAGCCACAACACTATACTACACTAGCTACATATTACAGCCACAACACTATACTACACTAGCTACATATTACAGCCACAACACTATACTACACTAGCTACATATCACAGCCACAACGCTATACTACACTAGCTACATATTACAGCCACAACACTATACTACACTAGCTACATATCACAGCCACAACACTATACCACACTAGCTACATATCACAGCCACAACACTATACTACACTAGCTACATATCACAGCCACAACACTATACTACACTAGCTACATATTACAGCCACAACACTATACTACACTAGCTACATATTACAGCCACAACACTATACCACACTAGCTACATATCACAGCCACAACGCTATACCACACTAGCTACATATCACAGCCACAACACTATACTACACTAGCTACATATTACAGCCACAACACTATACTACACTAGCTACATATTACAGCCACAACACTATACCACACTAGCTACATATTACAGCCACAACACTATACTACACTAGCTACATATTACAGCCACAACACTATACTACACTAGCTACATATTACAGCCACAACACTATACTACACTAGCTACATATTACAGCCACAACACTATACCACACTAGCTACATATTACAGCAACAACACTATACTACACTAGCTACATATCACAGCCACAACACTATACTACACTAGCTACATATCACAGCCACAACACTATACTACACTAGCTACATATTACAGCCACAACACTATACTACACTAGCTACATATTACAGCCACAACACTATACTACACTAGCTACATATCACAGCCACAACGCTATACTACACTAGCTACATATTACAGCCACAACACTATACTACACTAGCTACATATCACAGCCACAACACTATACCACACTAGCTACATATCACAGCCACAACACTATACTACACTAGCTACATATCACAGCCACAACACTATACTACACTAGCTACATATTACAGCCACAACACTATACTACACTAGCTACATATTACAGCCACAACACTATACCACACTAGCTACATATCACAGCCACAACGCTATACCACACTAGCTACATATCACAGCCACAACACTATACTACACTAGCTACATATTACAGCCACAACACTATACTACACTAGCTACATATTACAGCCACAACACTATACTACACTAGCTACATATCACAGCCACAACGCTATACTACACTAGCTACATATTACAGCCACAACACTATACTACACTAGCTACATATTACAGCCACAACACTATACTACACTAGCTACATATCACAGCCACAACGCTATACTACACTAGCTACATATTACAGCCACAACGTTATACTACACTAGCTACATATCACAGCCACAACGCTATACTACACTAGCTACATATTACAGCCACAACACTATACTACACTAGCTACATATCACAGCCACAACACTATACTACACTAGCTACATATTACAGCCACAACACTATACCACACTAGCTACATATCACAGCCACAACACTATACTACACTAGCTACATATTACAGCCACAACGCTATACTACACTAGCTACATATCACAGCCACAACACTATACTACACTAGCTACATATCACAGCCACAACACTATACCACACTAGCTACATATTACAGCCACAACACTATACTACACTAGCTACATATTACAGCCACAACACTATACTACACTAGCTACATATTACAGCCACAACACTATACTACACTAGCTACATATTACAGCCACAACACTATACCACACTAGCTACATATTACAGCCACAACACTATACTACACTAGCTACATATCACAGCCACAACACTATACCACACTAGCTACATATTACAGCCACAACACTATACTACACTAGCTACATATTACAGCCACAACACTATACCACACTAGCTACATATTACAGCCACAACACTATACTACACTAGCTACATATTACAGCCACAACACTATACTACACTAGCTACATATTACAGCCACAACACTATACCACACTAGCTACATATTACAGCCACAACACTATACTACACTAGCTACATATCACAGCCACAACACTATACCACACTAGCTACATATTACAGCCACAACACTATACTACACTAGCTACATATTACAGCCACAACACTATACCACACTAGCTACATATTACAGCCACAACACTATACTACACTAGCTACATATTACAGCCACAACACTATACTACACTAGCTACATATTACAGCCACAACACTATACCACACTAGCTACATATTACAGCCACAACACTATACTACACTAGCTACATATTACAGCCACAACACTATACCACACTAGCTACATATTACAGTCACAACACTATACTACACTAGCTACATATTACAGTCACAACACTATACCACACTAGCTACATATTACAGCCACAATGTTAAACCACACTAGCTACATATTACAGCCACAACACTATACCACACTAGCTACATATTACAGCCACAACACTATACCACACTAGCTACATATTACAGCCACAACACTATACTACACTAGCTACCTATCACAGCCACAACACTATACCACACTAGCTACATATTACAGTCACAACGCTATACCACACTAGCTACATATTACAGCCACAATGTTAAACCACACTAGCTACATATCACAGCCACAATGTTATACCACACTAGCTACATATCACAGCCACAACACTATACTACACTAGCTACATATCACAGCCACAACGCTATACCACACTAGCTACATATTACAGCCACAACACTATACCACACTAGCTACATATTACAGTCACAACGCTATACTACACTAGCTACATATCACAGCCACAACACTATACCACACTAGCTACATATTACAGCCACAACACTATACTACACTAGCTACATATTACAGCCACAACACTATACCACACTAGCTACATATTACAGTCACAACACTATACTACACTAGCTACATATTACAGTCACAACACTATACCACACTAGCTACATATTACAGCCACAATGTTAAACCACACTAGCTACATATTACAGCCACAACACTATACCACACTAGCTACATATTACAGCCACAACACTATACTACACTAGCTACATATTACAGCCACAACACTATACTACACTAGCTACATATTACAGCCACAACACTATACCACACTAGCTACATATTACAGCCACAACACTATACTACACTAGCTACATATCACAGCCACAACACTATACCACACTAGCTACATATTACAGCCACAACACTATACCACACTAGCTACATATTACAGTCACAACACTATACCACACTAGCTACATATTACAGTCACAACACTATACCACACTAGCTACATATTACAGCCACAATGTTAAACCACACTAGCTACATATTACAGCCACAACACTATACCACACTAGCTACATATCACAGCCACAACACTATACCACACTAGCTACATATCACAGCCACAACACTATACTACACTAGCTACATATTACAGCCACAACACTATACCACACTAGCTACATATTACAGCCACAACACTATACTACACTAGCTACATATTACAGCCACAACACTATACCACACTAGCTACATATTACAGTCACAACACTATACTACACTAGCTACATATTACAGCCACAACACTATACTACACTAGCTACATATCACAGCCACAACACTATACTACACTAGCTACATATCACAGCCACAACACTATACCACACTAGCTACATATCACAGCCACAACACTATACTACACTAGCTACATATTACAGCCACAATGTTATACCACACTAGCTACATATCACAGCCACAACACTATACTACACTAGCTACATATCACAGCCACAACACTATACCACACTAGCTACATATTACAGCCACAACACTATACTACACTAGCTACATATTACAGCCACAACACTATACTACACTAGCTACATATTACAGCCACAACACTATACCACACTAGCTACATATTACAGCCACAACACTATACTACACTAGCTACATATTACAGCCACAACACTATACTACACTAGCTACATATTACAGCCACAACACTATACTACACTAGCTACATATTACAGCCACAACACTATACTACACTAGCTACATATTACAGCCACAACACTATACCACACTAGCTACATATTACAGCCACAACACTATACCACACTAGCTACATATCACAGCCACAATGTTATACCACACTAGCTACATATCACAGCCACAACACTATACCACACTAGCTACATATTACAGCCACAACGCTATACCACACTAGCTACATATCACAGCCACAACACTATACCACACTAGCTACATATTACAGCCACAACACTATACCACACTAGCTACATATCACAGCCACAACACTATACCACACTAGCTACATATTACAGTCACAACGCTATACCACACTAGCTACATATCACAGCCACAACACTATACCACACTAGCTACATATCACAGCCACAACACTATACTACACTAGCTACATATTACAGCCACAACACTATACCACACTAGCTACATATTACAGTCACAACACTATACTACACTAGCTACATTTTACAGCCACAACACTATACTACACTAGCTACATATCACAGCCACAACACTATACCACACTAGCTACATATTACAGTCACAATGCTATACCACACTAGCTACATATCACAGTCACAACACTATACTACACTAGCTACATATTACAGCCACAACACTATACTACACTAGCTACATATCACAGCCACAACACTATACTACACTAGCTACCTATCACAGCCACAACACTATACCACACTAGCTACATATTACAGTCACAACGCTATACCACACTAGCTACATATTACAGCCACAATGTTAAACCACACTAGCTACATATCACAGCCACAATGTTATACCACACTAGCTACATATCACAGCCACAACACTATACTACACTAGCTACATATCACAGCCACAACGCTATACCACACTAGCTACATATTACAGCCACAACACTATACCACACTAGCTACATATTACAGTCACAACGCTATACTACACTAGCTACATATCACAGCCACAATGTTATACCACACTAGCTACATATCACAGCCACAACACTATACCACACTAGCTACATATCACAGCCACAACGCTATACTACACTAGCTACATATTACAGCCACAACACTATACCACACTAGCTACATATCACAGCCACAACGCTATACCACACTAGCTACATATCACAGCCACAACACTATACTACACTAGCTACATATTACAGCCACAACACTATACTACACTAGCTACATATCACAGCCACAACACTATACTACACTAGCTACATATCACAGCCACAACACTATACTACACTAGCTACATATCACAGCCACAACGCTATACTACACTAGCTACATATCACAGCCACAACGCTATACTACACTAGCTACATATCACAGCCACAACACTATACTACACTAGCTACATATCACAGCCACAACGCTATACTACACTAGCTACATATCACAGCCACAACACTATACTACACTAGCTACATATCACAGCCACAATGCTATACCACACTAGCTACATATTACAGCCACAACACTATACTACACTAGCTACATATTACAGCCACAACACTATACCACACTAGCTACATATCACAGCCACAACACTATACCACACTAGCTACATATTACAGCCACAACACTATACCACACTAGCTACATATTACAGCCACAACACTATACCACACTAGCTACATATTACAGCCACAACACTATACCACACTAGCTACATATTACAGCCACAACACTATACCACACTAGCTACATATTACAGCCACAACGCTATACTACACTAGCTACATATCACAGCCACAACGCTATACTACACTAGCTACATATCACAGCCACAACACTATACTACACTAGCTACATATCACAGCCACAACGCTATACTACACTAGCTACATATCACAGCCACAACACTATACTACACTAGCTACATATCACAGCCACAACGCTATACCACACTAGCTACATATTACAGCCACAACACTATACTACACTAGCTACATATTACAGCCACAACACTATACCACACTAGCTACATATCACAGCCACAACACTATACCACACTAGCTACATATCACAGCCACAACACTATACCACACTAGCTACATATCACAGCCACAACACTATACCACACTAGCTACATATTACAGTCACAACACTATACTACACTAGCTACATATTACAGCCACAACACTATACCACACTAGCTACATATCACAGCCACAACACTATACCACACTAGCTACATATTACAGCCACAACACTATACTACACTAGCTACATATTACAGCCACAACACTATACTACACTAGCTACATATTACAGCCACAACACTATACTACACTAGCTACATATCACAGCCACAACACTATACTACACTAGCTACATATTACAGCCACAACGCTATACCACACTAGCTACATATTACAGCCACAACACTATACTACACTAGCTACATATTACAGCCACAACACTATACTACACTAGCTACATATTACAGCCACAACACTATACTACACTAGCTACATATCACAGCCACAATGTTATACCACACTAGCTACATATCACAGTCACAACGCTATACCACACTAGCTACATATCACAGCCACAACACTATACCACACTAGCTACATATCACAGCCACAACACTATACCACACTAGCTACATATTACAGCCACAACGCTATACCACACTAGCTACATATTACAGCCACAACACTATACTACACTAGCTACATATCACAGCCACAACACTATACTACACTAGCTACATATTACAGCCACAACACTATACTACACTAGCTACATATCACAGCCACAACGCTATACCACACTAGCTACATATCACAGCCACAATGTTATACCACACTAGCTACATATCACAGCCACAACACTATACCACACTAGCTACATATCACAGCCACAACACTATACCACACTAGCTACATATCACAGCCACAACACTATACCACACTAGCTACATATCACAGCCACAACACTATACCACACTAGCTACATATCACACTACAACACTATACTACACTAGCTACAAGTCCTAATACAATTTTACTTACTCAAGCTATATGCAACTGCATTCTATATTACCTAAACATACAATTCTGACAATTTAATTTAACACCCCAAAGTTGTTGAAACGGTCCAACTTGTCAAAACTTCAACAGAGAGTCTGTCAACATGTCTGGGCACTGACATGTTGAATCGAACGCGACTTGTGTGTGAGTGTGGGGGGGGGGGGGGAACGATTTAATGTCCACATGTCAACATGTCACTGTCCAGTAAGCAGACAGAGTTAACCGATTGGAGGGTTCTCTCTTGGATTCCTAGCTTCAGGAGAGAGTGGTGCATGTTCACAAACACAGACTGAACTGTCCGGCTGCAGCAACTCATAATGTGAATTATTAAAACGGGTATTCCCCTTTAATATTCAGGCACCCTGGGAATTTGCAGTGGCTGATTACAGGACAGTCACAGAGACTGCCTCGCTTCCCTACTGTACCTTGACATGGATTGGTTGCTGTTATATTGACGAGGCTTAACCCGAGGTTCAATAAGATTCCTTTATTGACTCGTTCGTATCTGCATCCATTCATGTCGCTCACGTCTGTCACGTTCAACTTGTGTGTGTCGCCTTCCTGGTGACGTCACAATAACAACGGCAATCACAGAGGTTCAAACCCGAACCTAATACATCACATCCTTCTCTTTAACATTTTTTTTTTTCAAACAGAACTTAGTATCCTACCTTTGTTTAGCTTGAACTCTTGCTAACACGTCCTATTTCCCAAAAACAAACATTTCCCAACTTAAATGTTTACTCAGAGCATCCACCTGCTGTAAATGAAATAACAATGTTAGTCACAGACAACTTTAACTTTAAAGGATCCTGTAACTTAAACCCACTTGAACCATGACATAATGCAAAGCACTTAATGCGAAAACTTGAATATGAAAATACTCCAACAACATGCATATGAAAACACTCCAGTTACTCTCTGTATCTAGAAGGTAGTTTAACTGGTCTACCAGACCTAGTCTGATATGGCTGCGTTTCAGATTGTCCATCATGTGTCTCTGTTTGGTCTGCAACACCTGTGTTCTCTGCTGAACGTGTGCGTGTTGCCAGATTTTCTCTCGTGTCACAGTCCACGTTCTGGTAAGCATCCTGTTCATTTGTAGATGGAAAAGTTCTCTCCTCCGTTTGTCTCAGGTATTTTCTGTTTCTCCTGTACTGTCTCCCCTCCGGTGTGCGAACCACATATGAACGAGGTTGGTCATGTTTGTGCAGGACCACGGCCGGCTGCCATGTTTCACCTCTTTGAACCCTGACGTTTTCTCCTGCTTGTAGGTCAGGCAGTCTTTTTGTTTGCCTGTCGAAGTAGAGTTTTTGTTTCTCCTGTTTGTCACTCAACTGCCTACGCACGTATGTAGTTCCTTCTGGAGTGAGCAGTGATGTCGAGGCAGGCAGTTTTCCTTTCAGCCGCCGTCCCATGAGCAACTGTGCCGGTGATAGTCCTACCCCTTCCAGCGGTGTGTTGCGATACTCCAATAGCGATATGTAGGGGTCGCCATTACTTCCTTCTGATTTCTTCAGCATATTTTTGATAGTCTGTACTGTTCTTTCTGCTTGCCCATTTGACTGGGCGTGACCGGGACTCGACGTGGTGTGGATGAATTCCCAGCTTTCTGCAAAGTCCTTGAACTCAGCACTGGAATACTGAGGACCATTATCCGTGAAGACAACATCAGGAATGCCATGTCTGGCAAATATTGATTTCAGTCCGACAATGACACTGCCACTGGTAGTGTCTCTCAGTTTTGTGATTTCCGGGAACTTTGAGAAATAGTCCACACACAACAGGAACTCAGATCCCTTATAATGAAAGAGATCACTCCCTACTTTTGACCACGGTCTGTCTGGTACTGGGTGTGGGAGCAACGGTTCTCTCTGATTGTTGTTCCTGTTCTCATTACATATGGCACACTGAGATACCATCTCCTCAATTTGTGAAGACATGCATGGCCAATATAAAATGTCTCTGGCTCTTTCCTTGCACTTAACAATTCCTAAGTGTGACTCATGGATTTTGTTAATCATTTCTTGTCTCAACTGCTGCGGAACAATGAGCTTCGCTCCCTTGAACATCAGACCATCTGCGTGTGAGATTTCTTCTTTAAATGTCCAATAGGGTTGAATTTCCTTTTGTACAGCACTTCTGTCTTTCGGCCATCCCTTGAGTGTGGTTTCTTTTAGTAGCTGCATTTCGGGGTCTTCTGCCGTTGCTGTTCTGAATGTGTGCAGTTTCTCCTCTGATATCGGCAGCTGCAGAGTGATCATATTCACTTCCAAGTCTTTCTCCAATAGATCTTCTTTCTGCTCTTTCAGGAACGCTCGACTTAGAGCATCTGCAATATGAAGTTCCTTGCCTGGCCTGTAGGTGACTTTTAGGCTGTACCTTTGCAACCTAAGCAGCATTGACTGTAGCCTCATAGGAGCTTGGTGTAAAGGCTTTTTAAAGATGCTCTCCAAAGGCTTGTGGTCGCTCTCAACGTGTATGCTTTTTCCATAAACATACTGATGGAATTTTTCACATCCATAGACTATAGCAAGTAGCTCTTTTTCTATCTGGGCATACCTGCGCTGACAGTCAGTGAGAGACCTAGACCCAAAAGCTACAGGTTGCTCATCTTGTAGTAGGACCGCTCCGAGGCCTTCTGAGCTGGCATCTACTGACATAGTCACTGGTTTGTTGACGTCATAAAACTTCAGGGTTGGAGCACTAGTGACCAGCTGTTTGATTTGTTCAAAACTCCTCTTTTGTGGTTCCTCCCAGTGCCACTCTATGTCATTTTCAAGCAGCTTCCTTAACGGTGCACTGACATCTGACAGATTTGGTATGAACTTGGCGAGATATTGAACCATACCATTGAACCTGAGCAGGTCCTGTTTGTTCTGTGGTGGGGGTATTTGTGTCACTGCTCTCACCTTCTCCCCATCTGGTTTCAGCCCACTGGCGCTGAGTATGTGTCCTATGTATCTTATTTCACTTGTCCTGACAGCGCACTTGTTCCTGTTCAGTTTCAAGTTGTATTCCCTTGCTCTGTCTAACAGTTTAAGCACCCTGTGGTCGTGCTCTTCCTTGGTGTCTCCCCATACAAGCATGTCATCTATGATGTTTACGACACCTTCTAGACCTTCAATCATCTGTGCTATTGCCCTTTGAAACACCTCTGGCGCAGATGAAATACCAAACGGTAGACGTAAGAATCTGTACCTACCTATGGGAGTGTTAAAGGTGCATAGCTTTGAACTTTCTTCGTCAAGCTTTATTTGCCAAAAACCCTGATTAGCGTCTAACACTGAGAAGAACTTGGCGTTTGGCATACGGGAAACTACTTCCTCCACAGTGAGCAATGGGTAATGCTCCCGTTTAATAGCTTCATTTAAGTCCTTAGGATCCATGCAGATTCTGAGTTTATTTGGTTTGACCACAGTCACCATACTGTTAACCCACTCAGTTGGCTCAATCTGCCTTGTTATTACCCCCAATTTCTCCATGCGCTGTAGTTCCTCAACTACCCTGTCTCTGAGCGCGACTGGGACCCTCCTGGGAGCATGCACTACAGGTGTAACAGTGGGGTCAACTTGAATATGATGCTGACCGGGTAAGCAGCCCAGTCCACTGAACAGATCATCATAATCCTTAAGAATGTCACTTTCCTTGGAAATGTCATGCATTCTCTTTACTAAACCTAGTTTCTCACAAGTGGCTCCGCCTAGTGTAGCTGGTACATCCTGCTGTGTAATTTCAAACTCTATATTATGCTTTTGGCCTTTGTACTCACATGTCAGTGCTCTCTTGCCCAGTGGTGAAATCTTTTGCCCAAAGAAAGCAACTAGTTTGCATTTGCTCACCCTGAGTCTGCCTCTAACGTCCAGTTCATTCAGCGTTTTCACTGACATGGCGTTGCAGTCAGCGCCTGTATCCAGTTTGAAAGTCACTGCTTTTCTGTTTATCCTCACTGTTTCATTCCACGGATTTTCCTTGAATTTTGTCTCCATCAGTCTGATGTGTTTTTTCTGCTCCACTTCGACTGTGCCGATGAACATTTCCTCCTCATCACTCTCACTCTGCTCAATTGCATGCAGCTTTTTTTTTATATTGGTGCTGTGGTGGGCCCTGCGCTCTACACACCTTGGCAAAGTGATTTCTCTTGTGGCATGATTTACATGTTTGTCCAATTGCCGGACATGTCCTTGTTCCATGTCTGTAACCACATCTGTAGCAACTTGACTCATCTGGTTCAGTATGACCTGTGCTATCTGCAACTTTACTGTCTTTTGGCCTGACTGTTCTCAGTCTGTTCACATCCACCTCTTCTGTCAGTGCTTTCACTTGACTGGTTGTGATCTCACTTGCACGGCAAATATCCAAGGCCTTTGCTAGTGTCAGATCTGCTTCTCTTAACAGTCTGCCTCTTACTTGGTCATTAGTTATGCCACACACTATCCTGTCTCTTATCAGGGATTCGTTCAACTGACCAAATTCACAATCATTGGCTTTATACTTTAAATCCGTGACATAGGCATCTATTGTTTCTGACTGTTTCTGTGCACGTGTGAAGAATATGTGCCTTATATATGGCAAGTTTTTCCGGGGCTCACAATAGTCCTGAAATTTCTTCTTCAGTATGTCTATTTTGTCTTTTTCTTCTTCAGTAAAGACAAAAGTATTACATACTTTAATCGCCTCCTCTCCGGCGACATGAAGAAACGTCGCACACTGCACTTTTTGAGACTTTTCTGAGATGCCGCTGGCGATGCAAAATAGTTCGAAGCGCTGTGTCCAATTCCTCCAATTTTCAGCAAGATTGCCTTGCAGACTCAATGGCATCGGAGGTTGAAACTGCGCCATCCTCTTATTCCAATTTTACTTCTGACACCATGTTATATTGACGAGGCTTAACCCGAGGTTCAATAAGATTCCTTTATTGACTCGTTCGTATCTGCATCCATTCATGTCGCTCACGTCTGTCACGTTCAACTTGTGTGTGTCGCCTTCCTGGTGACGTCACAATAACAACGGCAATCACAGAGGTTCAAACCCGAACCTAATACATCACAGTTGCATTGTATCTGTTATAAGCGTGTATAAGAGAGAGAGAGAGAGAGAGAGAGAGAGAGAGAGAGAGAGAGAGAGAGAGAGAGAGAGAGAGAGAGAGAGAGAGAGAGAGAGAGAGAGAGAGAGAGAGAGAGAGAGAGAGAGAGAGAGAGAGAGAGAGAGAGAGAGAGAGAGAGAGAGAGAGAGAGAGAGAGAGAGAGAGAGAGAGCGTTTAGGGGGTGTGTACTGTATGCAGGGAGTATTGTATCTTCACTACGCCCTAGAACACAGTGTGCAGCAGCAGCCAGCAGGACTCCTCACTACAGAACCTCTGCTCAGCGACACGTCAACAGCAGTGCTCTCCTGCTCTCTGCTGAGAGTCCTGCATTGTGACACAGTGTCCGTTTCCACAGCTCAACAGCACCACCTGGTGCCTGCTGTTGGTCAGGACACCACCGCCTCTCCATAAGCAGCATCAGATTCTGACAGCCGCCTAGCCCAGAAGAGGCCAGTGATACAAATTCAAGTGTTTTCCAAAAGATGTGCGTGTGTGTGGCCATCAAATCATAGCAGACTTGGCCGTGCTCCCAGCCCTTCGATGAGACGTCAAATCAATAATCTGTTCATTAGCCGTTTAAGACTGATCTGCCACTGAAATAGGTCAGTAAGGCATGTTGTTACTCGTCGTGCCAAAGCCTTTTGTCCAGCAGTGATAACCTTCCATGTCTATCCATAAACAGCTCAAATGCAACTAATTGACAATATTGGACACACAGATACCCGGTCCCTACTCTGTGGTACTTGGACACTACTTGGATGTAGCGTGTATCTGTTTGTTCCCCTGTTTGTAACCCTCAAAAGCTAAGCTATACAAATCATTTTTGGAGAACCAAAAGCAAATGACTCATTCTTAAATTCATAGCAGCATTGTAAATAAATAAATAAATTAACCCCAACAATAGAAAGATCTCCTTTTAATCCATTTCTTAGCTTTTTGTCCAGTAAACTCTCAAATCACAAATTTGCTCTCCTGCATTGAAATAAACCAGTCCGGGACACAGTCCGGGAGTAACTTTGCTTTAGCTCTGTACATTATTTGCATTCTTTTATAATTAACCAAATCATTCAATTTCATAACATTCACTTAATAAAATAATTTATAAAGGTGAAATCAAAAACGTCACATAGCTGCACGTGGGATTTTTCTTAACATACTAAATATAGTTGTTAGTCATTATAAATCCTCTTAACATGCAATGGCCCACATGTGGGCCCTCTTGAGGTAGATTTTCCCACCGGCGTGACACGCCACTTTGGCGACCTCTAGCGGCTCGGGTGTACATATTTTTAATACAATAGATCGAATTAAAGCCCTATTTGTTGTCTGTCGATTGCCGTTTCAGGCATCAAAATCCATACATGCCGATACAAACATTTGAAAATGTTTTCAAATACCACTCCCAACTCCCGATGCTCTAGCTCCATCAATCATTTGGCGATCTCAAAGATTATTAGACAGGGTTGTAACCAATGAGTGAGGCTTTCCAACGGTACCCCACGTGTGGATAAGCGAATCAGGGATCTAGGTGAAAAGTCACGAGCGAAAACAAGAAGAGAATTTTCCACTGAATGCATTGGAGTCTATGAGAAAATGGAAACCTGCTGACCTTTAAAATAAAAGTTTTTACAATTGACCAAAATCGCTGTATATCACTAATTAGTCATTTCTGAATGGATTTTTATGAAATTTGGACATGTACTACACAATACTTCAGCTTATGGAGCCAGGGTGTTTGTTCCACTATACCATTTTCTTTTGGAAATATACTTTTGGATATTGAAACTACTACAGAAAAACGTGAGTACACAAGTTCAAGTTCAACTCAAGTTCAGACCTATGTTACTCTATTTCATTAGCACTAAAAGTGAATTTGTATTGTTTATTATATCAGAAACTTCTGAATGTTATCTTTAAAAAGAGACAAGGCTTGTGCATGTGCTATAAGTATAACGTATAGTATTTTGGTTTGCAAAAAAGGTATGCAGTCCTCAAAAACAAAAACTAAAATGGCCACTTTTGGGGGTGCCTGGTTGCGTGTACCACTTCCGCAACGGATTTGATTTCCGGGGTTGGCCTGATTGGCCGCGACGGCCACGTGACACGTCGTGGCACGCCCCCGCCGCAGCCGCAGCGGCAAGCGCGCTACTGCTGGAGTTCACTTCGCCTTTCACATCGCTGCTGTTTAATAATATTGGCGAAAGCAGGATGAGAGAGCGTAGATTTCGCTGTGTATCATTTAATCATTTATCATTTAACATTTGAAAGGCATACATTGTTGTCATACAGAAGTACAGAATACTTTTATCTAAAATGCTTCTTACTGTTACTGTTAGAGACTGTGCTAGACAAATTAATTACTAATTCGGTCAGAAATAGCGTAACTAATAACGTTAGTAAGCACTGCTTATATGCTTATTATGTCTGGGGGGTACAGTAAACGTTTCTCCCGGTACATTCTGAAGAGCACACCGCTGTATGTTGGAGAACCAGCGGTCTTCCGCTCCTCCTCACTCGAGTGAGAGCAAAGCCATGCGAGGGGTGCGGCACCTCGGCACAGCTCAGCCCTGTGTGACGCGAGCAGGAAGGAGGAGATGGGAGTCCTTCCAATCGGAATATGTTGTTTCTTTACACATATGTTGGATTATGAATATGTCTTTATAGCTATGCTGCCAGGCTGGAATATGTTGTTTCTTTACACATATGTTGGATTATGAATATGTCTTTATAGCTATGCTGCCAGGCTGGTCCGCGACCCTCCGTGCTGCGATCACCAGCGGGGAGAATATACTCACGCGAGCGGCATCGCTGAGCTCTGGTGACGGTCTTATTGGGGCTTATGCCGAGAAGCAGTAACACAACATTGCAACTGTTGTGTTACTGCTTTCTGACCGAATTAGTCATTCATTTGTAGCTATAAAGACATATTCATAATCCAACATATGTGTAAAGAAACAACATATTCCGATTGGAAGGACTCCCATCTCCTCCTTCCTGCTCGCGTCACACAGGGCTGAGCTGTGCCGAGGTGCCGCACCCCTCGCACGGCTTTGCTCTCACTCGAGTGAGGAGGAGCGGAAGACCGCTGGTTCTCCAACATACAGCGGTGTGCTCTTCAGAATGTACCGGGAGAAACGTTTACTGTACCCCCCAGACATAATAAGCATATAAGCAGTGCTTACTAACGTTATTAGTTACGCTATTTCTGACCAAATTAGTCATTAATTTGTCTAGCACAGTCTCTAACAGTAACAGTAAGAAGCATTTTGGATAAAAGTATTCTGTACTTCTGTATGACAACAATGTATGCCTTTCAAATGTTAAATGATAAATGATTAAATGATACACAGCGAAATCTACGCTCTCTCATCCTGCTTTCGCCAACGGCAGCGTGCTTGCCGCTGCGGCTGCCGCGGGGGCGTGCCACGCCGTGTCACGTGGCCGTCGCGGCCAATCAGGCCAACCCCGGAAAACAAATCCGTTGCGGAAGTGGTACACGCTGCCCATGGTTGGGCTAAGTTACATGCCAAAATGTAAGGTTTGTTGTTGTCGATTGGATGATGTGCGTAAAGTTAATTGTAACAGCGCCACCATCTGGTGAAAGTGTGAAAGATATAGACCTGGCGCTACTCGTCGGGGGGCTGGGAGGGGGACATCTTAGCCAGATGATGTCATGTGTATCTACTCCCCTGCAGATCCAATATGGCCCAAATCTCTCTCAGATTCCCCCGTTCTCTATTGGAATGGATTCCTTGCAATCACCGTCACAGTGTGCGATTGCTAACAATGTGTGAGGCTATTTCCTCCCTGCATTCATTACTATGTAATTAGCCGCTGTGCCATTCGATTTCCCTCATTTCGTCCTTTTCAGATCAATATCACTCAAGCTGCAGCTAAATGACTGAGCTGGGAGAGGCTTGTTTTTTCACAGCTGAATGGCCAAGTATGAATCACAGGGTTCAGAGCTCTTCAGAGAGGTAGGAGGCAGTGGCCACACGTACACACACACTCTCAGTGGAGACATGTGTTGGAGAGGGATGTTTACAGATCAGCTCAGTGCTAAAATACAGACCAACCACTGTCCTGTGTGCAGGGCCGCCTGGGAGAAATGCGAGGCCCTGTGCGAGATTTCATACAGTCAACATATTCTTAAATAATAGCGCTGCCTGAGGCTGGGCATGATACAGTCAACATATAGCAAGAGAGAGAGCGAGAGAGAGCTCCCGTTCTACAGTCAATATACAGTGTACAGAGAGAGAGAGAGAGAGAGAGACACACATTGGAAAGAAATTGAAATGCTATTTGGCCCTAAACAGAGAGTACACAGTGGCAGAATACCTGAGCACTGTGACTGAAGATCCTTGACTAGGTACAGACTCAGCGAGCACAGCCTAGCCATCGAGAAAGGCAGCCATAGGCAGACTGTGTGTGTTAGAAAGAGAGAGAGAGAGCATGTGTGTTTGTCGTGTGTGTGTGTGTTAGAGAGAGAGCATGTATGAGAGAGATAAGCAAAGATGAGCCCCTAAAAGGATATTCAACTTTTAATGGAAGAACAAAACAGAAGGAAAAGATAACTTCACAAAGGCAACATGAATATACATAGATCCAAAAGGACAAAGATCAACATTTAAATCCAAAGAGAAGAGGGTCTATACCAGAGAAAACAGCTAAACAGCATTCAGCTAAATAGGCTAGCCAGGTACTGACACCAGGCCACACACAGCTTTGGCCAACGGCCCAACGCTACCCAAGCTACACAAACGATCAAGACAATTCACACACAGCACATGTCGTATCTCCAAATGTTGTGAAGTAACATATGTTTTGCCTGGAAAAAAACATTGTTATTAACAAAACATTCGGGAGGGGAAGGAAGGAAGAGTGGGGTAATGTCATGACATCTTACCTGCACGAGGAACGCAGGGCGAAAGGCCGCAACACAGGTCTCCACGTTGACGAAAGGCCTCTCGCTGGCGGGACAAAAAGAAGCTATGGCCGGAGCCTTGTCAAAGATGATGTCGTAGTCAGAGTGCCAGAACCCCCTGCTATTCTCACGGCTAATGTCAATGGTCGTAGCACAAGCTAACAGCTAACTCTAGGCTAACTGATAGCATCAAACTAACGTTCCCAGCCGAGCGCAGCCGGCAGCTAACGTCGTAGCTAAACAGCTAACTGGCTAACAGTTAGCTCAACCCGGCTATCGCTAACCATTAGCTAACGCAGAAGCAAGCTATGCGGCTACCACTGAAAAACTGTACAACATGAGAAAAGCAATACAGGTGCTGACACCAGGCCACACACCGTTAGCTACTAGTACTACAACAGCTAGTCGGCCAGTTTGGCTCCAGAGAGAGAGAGAGAGAGATATCCACGGCGGGAATAGAACAGAGTGCATTAAAAACTCACCAAACGTCCAAGAGGATGGAGACAACCGCGTGGAGTTGACGAAGTTCATCTGCCGAACGACCATCCTCTTCATCTTGGCATAACAATGCTGCACGGGCTGTCTCTAGGTTAGCTAACACTAGTTAGCCTTTAGCTAAGCTAGCTACTAGCCGACATCATCATGGCTATATCCCGACTGAACCACACTTAATATTATAACGTAGCTAAAGCTAACTAGCTGTCCCTGTCTTTAGCCGGGATGGCTAGCCTGACTGAACTGTCTAACATGCAACAACTTTCATCTTCAGTCCATCTGCCGAACGATGTCCTCTTCATCTTGGCTGGCATAACCTAGGCTCCAATGCTGCACGCTGGAAATAGTCAGACGCTAGTGATGGGTCGGTCATGAGCGACTCGTTCATAAGAGCCGATTCATTGCCGTGAGCGTGAGTCGAATCGCTCACGTCTGGCATTGAGTCGGTTCACGCCCCCCCCCCCCCCCCCCCCCCGGCACGCACACAGACACACACAATGAACAATGAACTCAACAGACGCTACCTTACCTGGCTGTAACCCCTCCCCTCATTGAAACCAATTCTGCTGCCTGCAGAGCCTCAGAGCCAGGAACGTGTCTAATGTGAAATATATAAGCATATAAGCAAAACTAGATTTTAGGTCTGTGATGAAAAAGGGCCTCGCGGGAAGGGGGGCATCGCAAAAAATTAAAATTAAAATTAAAATTAAAAACAAATTAAAAAAATAATAAATACATTTTTATTTTATTTATTTTTTTACATTAAGCATTAAGGGGAAGCGTAGATAGTGAGGAGGAGAGGAGTCAAAGATAGATGGGTGAGCCTCAAGGTATCGAAGGCTGCACTCAGGTCAAGGAGGGTGAGGATGTCAAGGGCTCAGGTGTCAGCAGAGGTGAAGGGGTACTTTGAGGAGGGCAGTGTTTGTACTGTGGGATGGGCGAAAACTGGACTGGAGGGGTTCAACTAGGTTATTGGAGTGCAGGTGGTTTAGGATTTGTGTGGCGACGAGGCATTCCAGGGTTTTTGAGAGGAAAGGAGATATTGGAGATTGGCCAGTTGTGGTTAAGGCAGGACGGATTGGGGTGAGGAGTTGAAGGAGTTGGTGAGGTAAATGCATTGTTAAGAGGGCATTAGGGTTACAGCTGGAGTCACTGATAATGGTGGGAAAATAAGCAGACTTGGCGGGCGGTGAGGGCATCTTTGTAAGCAGAGAGGTGGAGTTTGAAGGCTTCTTGGTGGACAGTGAGTGATGTTTTCTTGCGTGTGAGTAATTCCAGTTTTTTTTATAAAGATATTATTCAGTGGTGCTGCTGTAGGCAGCTTATAGCATCAGTAAGTTTCCTCACATTGCCTCACCTTGCCAGAGAGAGAGAGAGAGAGAGAGAGAGAGAGAGAGAGAGAGAGAGAGAGAGAGAGAGAGAGAGAGAGAGAGAGAGAGAGAGAGAGAGAGAGAGAGAGAGAGAGAGAGAAAAGATTGGTGAAAAACTCATGAGCATTCTATTTTCAAACTTGAGGCATTTATGATGTATTAGTTCCACTGCTTTGCCATTCTGTGTCGGGCGTCAAGGTGGGTTACACAACTAAGCATGCCACTGAACCTATTTTGTGCAGGAAGGCGGTGTTTTCTTCAGAGCCATGAAGGAAGCAATGTGCTTTGCCTTTAACAAGGTGGGGGGTGGGGTGGTTTAATCAACATTTGTTATAAGCATTGGGTCTTCAGACTTCTTGATATTTAGCTTCAGCCACAGGCTGAGGTTCCTCAAAGATATATCTGCATAATGGTATTTGGGATTCACATGTTGATCGGTTTAGACGACCCTATGCATCATTGACCCCTGAACTCTTGTCATCAGATGAAGTCCCATCAGTCCTAAGGAAGATGGATGAACCCCTGGTCTACCAGAGTTGCACTGAGCTGGCATCGTTCTGCAAACCACAGTTAACATTTTAAAACAGGTTATCTTTGATACCAATGCCTTGTGCAGAGGTCATACCAGAGGAGATCTCTTTGGTTCTCAGTCTGTAATATAGTATATGCTGTGTGCTCAATAGCAGACTCGCCATTGAGAGTACCAGGAGAAATCCCAGTATGCTGGTTGAGCAGCCATGGTACAAGAGTATCTGCACTTTGG
The DNA here is from genome assembly GCF_963971535.1 of Notolepis coatsorum. NCBI lineage: Eukaryota > Metazoa > Chordata > Actinopteri > Aulopiformes > Paralepididae > Notolepis > Notolepis coatsorum. The sequence continues at coordinate 113,281,242 of NC_140165.1, forward strand.
TTCTGCACCAGCCCACATCCTCCTGGCTATGACTATGTTGCGGCTCTTTATAATATAGGCTAGTCTCCAATTCAGATTTAAAAAAGGTTTTAAACAGGTATTTCAAAAGATTTTGTCCATTTTGTCCCAGTAGTTACTTACAACCACTGACCTATGAACATATGGGACCCCCTCCCTCTCCCCTCACCTCTGCACCGACTTACGATTGATCTTGGGCCGCGCGCTCTGCACCTGTGTACAGACATCATGTCAGTGGAAAGCTAACGTGAAGCTAAACTGGCAAGAAATAATTTGGAAAATGCATAATATGAAGAAGAGTATAGGCACATTATTGTCGCCCTATAGCCAAATTCTGTTAACAGGTTATGGGCCCAGATAATGCCGGGGCGAAATAATAAGGGTACTGTAGCAAGCTTAGCTGAAGTATAGGCTAGGTTAGCGCCGGGAGCACCGCGTGGCTAGACGCTAGGCCAACAAGAGCTAAAGCTAAGCCTACCACTAACGAAGAGGATGGAAAACAAGAGAAGGGGCAAATGGCCATCATTCAATGGAAAAGCAGAGAACTATGAGCTCTGGGAAGAGCGCATGAAGTGCTGCATGCACGGTGCGGGGCTGAAGGAGACGATCCTGGCGGCCCCCACGGGAGAACTGACGGCGGAAGAGCAAGCCCTGTACGACCAGCGTAACGCAAACGCGTACTGTGAGTTAGCGCCGCCGCCGATGCTCGATGACACCAGCTTGGGGCTGATATTCTGCGACACTAAAGACAAAGGCAGAGAAAGCCTGGAGGTGTTGAGAGAGCATTACATCGGGAGAGGAAGACCCAGAGTCGTGCCCCTCTACATAGCACTAACGGGCCTGAGGAAGGGGACCACCGAGACCGTGACCGAATACGTCAACAGAGCGGAGCAGATCACGACGCCATTGAGGAGTGCCGGAGAAGCACCAAGCAATGGGCTAATGATGGCGATGATAATGAGAGGACTACCGGAGCTGTACAAACCGTTCACACTCCTGGTAACACACGGTTCAACGGACATGACGTTGGGACAGTTCGCGGCTAAGTTAAGGAACTTCAAGGCCTCAGAAGACACCCACCCAGCCGCCGCGGAGGAGGGGGAGAGGGTGCTAAAGGCCCGAGCGACGCCAAGGGAGAGAACCAGGACCACGACGGCACTGGCGTGTTGGCGATGCGGAGATAAAGGCCATCGGAGAAGCGACTGCACAAAGACTGTCTGGTGTAGCTTCTGCAAATCCACGGGGCACACAGACAGAGCGTGCATGAAGAAACGCGACCAGAACGCGCGATACGCGCATGGGCAAGATGACGGCCATGGACGAGACGACGGCCATGGACAAGACGGAGGCCTCGGACAAAATGACGGCTACAGACGAAATGACGGCTACGGACGAGGCTGCGGCCATGGACGAGACGGAGGCCACGGAAAAAATGGCGGCTACGGACAAGATGGCGGCTACGGACAAGAAGACGGCTGTGGACAGGATGACGACAGCGGACACGATGGGCGGCGACGGTCGACGTGAGACGGATCGAGACAACGCCCGGAGAATAACGGGACAAGAAGACTGCGCTTTCGGGGCACGGACTGCGTGCACCGCCGGACCGGCCCAGCTGCAGCGAGTCCAGAGGAGGGGACTGATCGTGGACACAGGTGCGTCGACCCATATCATCAACGACAGAAGTCGGTTCAAGAACTTTGACGACACTATCCACCCGGAGAGGCACAGCATGGAGCTGGCGGACCGGAGACACACCTACGGATTGGCGCAAGAGAGGGAAGACGCACAGGTATGCCTCACGGACAGTAAGGGGCGCCGGCGTACGGTGACGTTAAAGAACGCTCTCTACGTACCATCGTTCCCACAAGGACTATTCTCTGTAATAGCTGCTACTGCAAGCGGTGCCAAGGTATTCTTCGATAAAGGTAAAAATGTTCTTGTAGAACCTGACGGTACCCGGTTTGACATAAAGATGTGCCAGAGAATATATTATCTGAAAACGGAGTGTAATGACAACGACAAGTGTAATGATAATAATGATATGTGTAGCGGGACGGCCAGTCACGATATTCAGACATGGCACGAGATTATGGGTCATTGTAATTACGAGGATTTACTGAAACTGCAAGTAGTGTCAGAAGGCATGCACATTGAAGGAGAAAAGCGTAGACTTGACAAAAATTGTGTAGTGTGCAAAACGGGGAAGTTTACTCAATCGAGATACAGAAATCCCACAGACAGAGTAAGGGTACCACTTGCATTAGTTGACACGGACCTAGCCGGCCCAGTAAGCAACGAGTGCATAGAAGGCTTTAGATATGTACAGTATTTTACAGATGTGTGCACAGGGGCAGTGTTTGTCTACTTTCTTAAAGCAAAGAGTGACATACCCCAGGCCACGGAGAAATTCCTTGCAGAGGTAGCCCCTTATGGTAACGTAGGATGCTTGAGGTGCGACCACGAAACCGAGTTCACAAACAGAGAGTTCCAATCACTGTTGAGAAGGTATAAGATAAGACACGAGACGTCACGTCCATACCCCCCACACCAGAACGGGGTGGCAGAGAGGGAATGGCATACCCTTTTCGAAATGGCTAAGAGTAAGCTAGCAGATAGTAACTTACCTAAGAGCCTATGGCATTATGTGGTGCAAGAAGCCGCTTACACCAGAAACAGAAGCTTTAATAAGCACTTGGGCACCACCCCATATACAGCACTGACAGGAAAGAAGTGTAATCTAGCCAGAATGCACCGATTTGGATCAGTGTGTTATGCGTACCTGCAGGACAGGGGAAAACCCAGGTCCAAGGGTGTAAAAGGATTTTTCGTAAGACATGACAAAGGAAGCCCTGCTTTCCTAGTTTATCATCCCGGTAACAGGAGAGTGCAGAAACACATGCTAGTCAAGTTTGTCACGAAGACAACCTGTGAGAGCGAGACACAGACAGAGGAGCCAGAGCTGGACTCCAGAGCAAGGTGTGTAGAAACAGAGACACATCAACCCAGTGTACTTAGTACAGTCGTGCAGACAGACAGTCAGCAACCCCCAGAGGGCGATGACGAGGAGCACCCGAGGGTGACGTCAAGTGCCCCAAGCAGTGGGAGGTATCCCTCAAGGGAACACAAACCCCCAAAATATCTGACAGACTATGCCAGGAAAGGGAGTGACGAGGAGGACAATACACCTACCCCCGTTGAGTACTACTACAGGGTAGTCAGTGGGGTAAACCCGACCTTTAAAGAGGCCACATTGACCCCCAAAGAGGGCAGACAGACAGCGGGAGGGAAATGGGTGTATTCAACCAAGTTACCAGAGGGCAGACAGACAGTGGGAGGAAAATGGGTGTATTCAATCCAGGAGGGTATTGAAGGCCACGGCAAATACAAAGTATTGTTCGTAGAAAATTGCCTAAATGCTGAAGGAGGGTACCCCATGTTTAAATAATGAAGAAGGGTGACAAATTGCTTAAATGCTGAAGGAGGATACTCCAGGTTTAAATACCGGAGGAGTAGAATCCAGGTTTGAATGTCTGACTAGAGACCATGTTTGAATACTGAAAGGAATCTGTTAACAGAATTCGGCTATAGGGCGACAATAATGTGGTCAAGAGGCATGGTTTCTATCTAGAGCTTTAACTGGCGTAGTTTATTTATTAACATGAAGAGCAGCAGTTCTACAGGTCTTCTCTCACTGAGAGACATGGGGGGAGAGAAAGAAGTGGGAGGAGACATAGCTACTTATACTCGCCACCTGGTAGTACTCCTGAGTGTCTCTGCCTAGAGCGCCCTCTAGTGGAAACAGTTATATATGCAGTTAGACAGTTACTAACAATCCTACACAGAACCTCTGACTTCAACACTCTCACTTAGGTTTGTATTAGCATACTGGATAACTTCTTTGAAAAACATTTTACAAAGGAAATAATATACAAAAACATCAAAAGAACATGACACACCATGTACAGCAACTTCATGGTACAGCAACATATCCAAACAAATGAAGACAAAGCTCCCAAAACAAACTAGTGAGACTCCTGCACAACCTTCACTTTAGGACTCAACTAACGCCAGCCCACTTTAGCAGTCTGGGATGGCTTAGGGTTGAGGAAAGGGTACACCAGCTTAAAATGCTACTGGTTTTTAAAGTACTGAAAGAAACGGTCCCCAAGTACCTAGTAAATTATTTTAATAAAGTAGGAGATGTCCACAAACACGCCACAAGAGGGAGCCCCACGGACCTGGTCCCGCCGAGAGTTGGGACATGCATGGGGAAAGATGAATTTTTTTTACTCGGCTACGGTAATGTGGAATGCCCTGCCAACATTCATAAAACTCCTGAACTCCCCTCTCGGATTTAAATCCGCCCTAAAAACATGGCTCAGCAGAAACTCAAATTGGTCTTAATATGCTTTTTATTTCTTTTATCATGAGTTGCTTTTAAGGGTTTGCGGATTTTCTTTTAACATTAGTTGACTGTATAAGTTGTCAAGTTAGGTGTTTTTATAAAAAAAAAAAGGATGTGTCCGGTCTAGTGTACATGTCCATTTGTGTTTCTGTGCCTTTTTATGTTCCATGTATGGACCACAATGGAAACAGGCCTTGGCTTTATTGTGTTTTATCCATTTTTGACCAGCGTGTTGACACTGTTATTGTTTTGTCTTTTAAATGTTTTGTCCTACGATTGTGTCAAAATAAAGTATTTCAATTCAATTCAACACCAAACATGGCCTCTATAAATCTCTTCAATTTCAATTTGGAGGCAGGTTTCGTCATAGTGTCTGCTACCATATCGTCCGTTGGACAATACATCAGTGTCATCCTTTCTTCTCTGATGACAGATCTAATGAAATGATATTTTATATCGACATGTTTACATCTCTGTCGGCACACAGGGTTTCTAGCAATCGCAATGGTTCCCTGGTTGTCCTCGTAAGCAACAGTCTTCTTATATACATAGGTATCCATCCCTTCGAGCAGTTGTTCTAGATAAATACACTCCTGTATGGTCATAGCTAGAGCCATATATTCGGCTTCACAAGTTGATAAAGCCACGGTGGGCTGTTTCTTTGTTTTCCACGAAACCAGTGAGCTGTCTGCGTTCAAACTCACACAATATCCGGTGGTACTCCTTCTATCTGTGATGTCAGCTGCCCAGTCTGCATCACTGTAGGCTTTAAGCCCTAGACCAGTGGTCACCAACCTTTTTAAGCCCAAGATCACCTTTTTTGTTGTGGTGAAGGCAAGATCTACCTATTGAAGCGTTGAGAGAAAAAGACAGCCACAATTGTACTTTAAACTAAATTACTTTTATTTGCCTGTATTCTAATTACATGCAGTCAAAGTAGAACTGTAATATGTACTCAGTCAGTGCTAAGTGCAGCATCACTTCACATCAAAAAAGAAGTAGAACTGTAATATGTACTCTGTCAGTGCTAAGTGCAGCATCACTTCACATCAAAAAATAAGTAGAACTGTAATATGTACTCTGTCAGTGCTAAGTGCAGCATCACTTCACATCAAAAAATAAGTAGAACTGTAATATGTACTCTGTCAGTGCTAAGTGCAGCATCACTTCACATCAAAAAGAAGTAGAACTGTAATATGTACTCTGGCAGTGCTAAGTGCAGCATCACTTCACATCAAAAAAGAAGTAGAACTGTAATATGTACTCAGTCAGTGCTAACTGCAGCATCACTTCACATCAAAAAAGAAGTAGAACTGTAATATGTACTCTGTCAGTGCTAAGTGCAGCATCACTTCACATCAAAAAAGAAGTAGAACTGTAATATATACTCTGTCAGTGCTAAGTGCAGCATCACTTCACATAAAAACATGTTTCTCACTCAAGTCACTAAGTCAGTGTGATGGCTGTGACTGGATACTGTCTACAAGTGCTTTGTAGTTAGGCTCATAGCTACTGACTGCCAGTCTGAGACAGTCTGTGAGGTGTCTGTCAGTAAGGCGGCTCCTGTACTTTGATTTGATTATTTTCATCTGTGAAAATGACATTTCACAGAGATACGTGGATCCAAAGTAGGCACTCACTTTTAGTGCACATGCAGTGAGAAGAGGAAACTTCTCTCTGCTGACAAGTCCCCAAAAATCACTGTCCCTTGATCTGGCTTTTAGCTCTATGTCATTTTGTAAATCAACCATCTCCATGTCAACTCCACTTTGCAAATTAAATACTTGCTGGAATTTGGCTGCTACCTGCTCTATATCAATGGGCACAAATGGGTTTGAGACAAATGCAGCAATATCTCGAACTCACGAAAACGCCGATTGAACTCTGTTGCCAGTTTGTCCAGGTGAGTACAGTACTGCTCAGGGTCAAAAGCATCATTGTCTTCCAATGCCTGTGCCATTTTCTCCAGGTTGGGAAAGTGCGTCAGCCTCCTATTCTTTAGGTGGGTGGTCCAAACACCGAGCTTGGCCTTGAACCCATTCACTGCGCTTATCATGTGGGGAAGGTGTCTGTCTTTTCCCTGCAGCTCGTAGTTGAGTGCGTTCAGTTTTGCGGTTATGTCTGTCAGGAACCCCAGGTCCAGTAGCCACGCATTGTCTGACAGTTCCTTGTGCTCCTCGTTCCTTGTCGACAGGAACGTCTTGATCTCAGGCAGCAAGTCGATAAATCGCTGCAGCACTTTGCCGCGACTCAACCACCGCACATCAGCATGGAGAAGCGGCATCGAGCTCATCCAATAACGCTTTGAATAAGCGGTGCTGAAGCGCTTTCGCTCGAATCGAGTTGACTAGTTTCACCACCAGTGTCATTACATGGGAAAAGTCCAACACCTTCCCAGCCAAGGCCTGCTGATGGATCACACAGTGATAAGTCACGAAGGAAGGGAAATCAGCGTCATTACGGCACAGTCCAATAAATCCATTGCGCGCACCGCGCATTGCTGGGGCCCCGTCAGTAGTAATCGCCACTAGTTTATGAATGGGTATGTCATTTTCACCGACATATTTTTTGAACTCATTGTAAATATCCACACCCCTCGTTTTCTCCTTTAAGTGTAAAAGAGTGAGGAAATCCTCCTTTGTTGTAGAATCCTGGAAAACCATTTTGACAAATGCAACAAGCTGCGCTGTGTCCATTACATCCACGGATTCATCAAACTGTAATGAGAAATATTCACAGCGTGCCAAATCCATTAACACTTGTCTGTCCACGTCCTCGGACAGTGACTCGACCCTCCTTGTCACTGTTGCAGGGCCCAGAGGTACAGCACGTAGTGCGGTTTTGATCTCTTGTTTGTTTTTGAAGTCACTCAAAACAGTATCTGCGGTAATGGCTATTGCTTCCTTGACTAACTCTCCATCTGTAAAGGGCTTCTTGTGTTTAGCCAAAAGGTAACTTACACGAAACGATGCTTCACTAGCAGCCTTATGTTGACTAACAGGTTTGGTGAAAAGCGATTGCTGGACCTTCAACTGTGATTTCAACTCGTCAACTTTTCTTGCACGAAGTGTGCTCTTGGGCGGGTAGGTGTCTTTGAATTTCTGGTGGTTGATGTTGTGGTGCCGCTCCAGATTTCCTCTTTTAGGCAGTGCTTGTGTTTGGTTGCACAACATACATACACACTTGTCTTTCACCAAGGTATAGAGAAATTCTTCTTCCCATTCTGGATGGAAAAAGTACGTTTTTGCTTTCTTCCGTGGAGCTTCTGCCATGCTAGCGATCTGGCGTCACCACAGCTGTATTTTTTTTTATTTCTTTTTGCGAGTTGCACACCTCGTATTCTCTTATCTCTGATTGGTCAATTTCATACAGCGTCTGCAACACGCAGAGAGAGATAGAGAGAGATAGAGAGAGAGAGAGAGACGCGTGCAATTTGTGTATTTATTTGTCTCACTTTATATTTTTTTTGGGACAGGGAAAGATCGACAGGGAACGTCTCAAAGATCGACCAGTCGATCAAGATCGACCAGTCGATCAAGATCGACGGGTTGGTGACCACGGCCCTAGACCCTCGCTGCTCTTTCTGAAACGCAGTTGTCTGTCTGCTGTACCTTTAAGATAACGAAAAACATGTTTTACCGTAATCCAGTGCTCCTCTGTGGGATCAGCTAAATGCTGTGACAACTTACTCACTACAAAACATAGGTCAGGGTGAGTACATGTCGTCAAATAGATGAGGCTACCCACCGCTTCCCTGTACATTTTTACATCTGTCAATTTCTGAGCATCCTCCTGGTAGTCCAGTTTTTGATCACATGGTGTATCCCTTGTTCTACATTACTGCATGTCAAAACGTTTCAGAATCTTTTCCACATATCTCTTCTGGGATACTGTTACACAATTGGCAGACTGCTCAAAATCCATACCTAGAAAGTGTTTTAACCTCCCACGGTCTTTCATCTTAAATCTGTTGGAGAGCATCTCTTTCACCTGTGCTAGGCTCCTGGTGTTGTCCGCTGCTATGACGATGATCACTTTTCCCGGCTTCTTTGACTCCCTCGAGTAAACACAGGGGTCTACTGGGTTCTGTAGGAAGTGATCTTTGATAAGGCATGTATGAAGCATCTCGTTCCAATTTCGCCCAGACTGTTTCAGGCATTAAATGGATTTTTCCAGCTTACACACTAGCTTCTCTCCTTCCTTTTCGTAACCCTCAGGTTGTTCCATATATATCTCCCTATCTATGGGTGCGTGCAGATAGGCTGTCTTCACATCCATCTGATGTAGAATCAGATTGTCCTCAGCTGCTTTCTGAACCACTACCCTTACACTGGTCAGATTGGCTGTGGTGGAGAATGTTTCACCATAGTCTATCCCCTCCCTCTGACTGAAACCCTTAGCTACAAACCTAGCTTTGTACTTATCGTGGCCTTCAATTCCCTCCTTGATTGAATACACCCATTTTCCTCCCACTGTCTGTCTGCCCTCTGGTAACTTGGTTAGAGTGAAGGTGTGGTTGTCCTCTAGGGACCTCATCTCCTCGTCCATCGCTCTCTCCCATTTACTTGATTCAGGGGACACTATGGCCTCTTTAAAGGTCTGAGGGACCCCACTAACTACCCTGTAGCAGTAATCAACGGTGATGGGTGTACTGTCCTACTCGTCACTCCTTTTCCGAGCATAGTCTGTCAGATACTTTGGGGGTCTGTGTTCCCTCGAGTGCTTGGGGCACTCGACGTCACCCTCGGGTGCTCCGCATCACCGCCCTCTGGGGGTGGCTGACTGTCTGCCTGCACGACCGTGCCAAGTACACTGGGCTGATGTGTCTCTGTTTCTACACACCTTACTCTGGAGTCCAGCTCTGGCTCCTCTGTCTGTGTCTCGCCCTCACATGTTGTCTTTGTGACAAACTTGACTAGCCTGTGTTTCTGCACTACCCCTTTACCGGGATAATAAACCAGGAAAGCGGGGCTTCCCTTGTCGTGCCCTACAAAGAGTCCTTTTACACATCTGGACTCGAGCTTTCCTCTGTCCTGCAGGTACGCATAACACACTGATCCAAATCGGTGCATTCTGGCTAGATTACACATCTTTCCTGTCAGTGCTGTATACGGGGTGGTGCCCGTGTGCTTATTGAAGCACCTGTTTCTGGTGTAAGCGGCTTCTTGCACCGCATAGTGCCATAGGCTCTTAGGTAAGTTACTACCTACTAGCTTACACCTAGCCATCTAAAAAAAAAAGTGTGCGCCATTCTCTCTCTGCCACTCCGTTCTGGTGTGGGGAATATGGACATGACGTCTCGTGTCTTATCCTGTTCTTCCTCAACAGTGATTGAAACTCTCTGTTTGTGAATTTGGTCCCGTTGTCGGACCTCAAACATCTTACTGTACCATAAGGGGCTATGTCCGCCAGGAATTTTTCCGTGGCCTGGAGTGTGTCACTCTTTGCTTTAAGAAAGTAACCAAACACTTCCCCTGTGCACACGTCTGTAAAAGACTGTAGATATCTAAAGCCTCCTATGGACTCGTTCCTTACTGGACCGGCAAGATCTGTGTTAACCAACGCAAGTGGTACTTTTACTTTTTCTGTGGGATTCCTGTTTCTCGATTGAGCAAACTTCCCCTTTATGCACACGACACATTCTTTATCAGGTCTACGCTTTTCACCTTCAATGTGCATGCCCTCTGTCACTGCTTGCAGCTTCAGTAAATCCTCGTAATTACAATGACCCATAATCTCATGCCATGTCTGAATATCGTGGCTGATGGTTACTTTACACATATCATTGTCATTACACTCTGTTTTCAGGTAATACATTCTCTGATACACCTCTATGTCAAACCGCATACCGTTGGGCTCTACAAGAACATTTGTACCTTCCATGAAGAACACTCTGGCACCGTTCGCAGTAGCAGGTCCTTGTGGGAACGATGGCACATAGAGAGCGTTCTTTAACGTCACTGTACGCCGGCGCCCCCGCTGTCCGTGAGGCATACCTGTGCGTCCCCTCTCTCTTTCGCCAACCCGTAGGTGCGCTTTCCGTCTGCCAGCTCCATGCTGTGTCTCCCCGGGCGGAAAGTTCTGTCAAAGTTCTTGAACAGACTCCTGCCGTTGATGACGTGGGACGACGCACCTGTGTCCACGATCAGACCCTTCCTTTGGGCCTGTTGCAGCTGCATTGGCCTGATGACGTACGCCGTCTGCGCCCTGGGGATTAAGTCCTCTCGTTCTGCTACTCTCCAGTCGTTGCCTCGATCCGTCTCACGCCGACCATCGCCGCCATCTTGTCCATGTGCGTGTCGCGCACCCTGGTCGCGTTTCTTCATGCACGTTCTGCCTGCGTGCCACGTGGATCTGCAGGGGCCACACCAGACAGTCCTTGTGTAGTTACTTCTCCGATGGCCTTTCTCTCCGCATCGCCAACACGCCTGCTCCGTCGTGGTCCTGGTCCTCTCCCTTTAGCGCCCTCTCTCCCGCCTCCGCGGCGGCTGGTTGGGTATCTTCTGAGGCCTTGAAGTTCCCAGCGTCATGTCCGTTGAACCGTGTGTTACCAGGAGTGTGAACGGTTTTTACAGCTCCTCTCATCATCATCGCCACCACTACCATTATTATTTCGCCCCGGCGTTATCTGGGCCCATAACCTGTTAACAGAATTCGGCTATAGGGCGACAATAATGTGGTCAAGAGGCATGGTTTCTATCTTGAGCCTTAACTGGCGTGGTTTATTTATTCACATGAAGAGCAGCAGTTCTACAGGTCTTCTCTCACTGAGAGACATGGGGGGAGAGAAAGAAGTGGGAGGAGACATAGCTACTTATACTCGCCACCTGGTAGTACTCCTGAGTGTCTCCCCTAGAGCGCCCTCTAGTGGAAACAGTTATATATGAAGTTAGACAGTTACTAACAATCATACACAGAACCTCTGACTTCAACAGAATCCTATGTTTAATTCCACGTTTAAATACAGAAATAGGTCCCATGTTTAAGTACAGAGGTAGATGAGTTACCATATTTAAAATACTGAAAATTGTGTGGAGGTATCCCAGAGGAGATATGTGGAAAAGCTCCTGAGATGTTTTGACTGAAGTAAGAAATGTATAGATAAACTGTGGGTAGCTTAATTTTGTTAGACCACCGGTACTCGCCCTGACTTATGTTTTTGTAGTGAGTAAGAGTGTCACAGTATTTTTGCTGACCCCACAGAGAAGCATTGAACTACGTCAAAAATATGTTTTTTCGTTATCCCAGAGGTGCAGCAGACGGACAGCGGTGTTTCATAAAAGACAGCAAAGGTTTAAGGCTTAAAGCCCACAGTGATACTATCAGCCTGTGAAGCTGAGTATATGTTTCTGTCAATGCAAAATGTGTTTATCTAGAACAACTGTTCGAAGTGATGGAGAAAAGATTATGAATATATTGCTCAAAAATGTAGTAGGTAATTGAAATGTACCCTCTATGCTGAATATGGTGCTTTTGTAGATGATGGGCGTTCTGTCAACACCGTTTAAAAATGATGGATATTGTGTATATGGAGACTGTTGTTTATCAGGACAACCAGGGGACCATTGTGATTGCTAGGAACCCAATGTGTCAACATAGATGTAAACATGCCATTATAGAAAATATCATCTCATCAGGTATGTCATCAGAGAAGAAAGAATGACACCGGTTTACTGTCCAATGGACGACAGAGTAGCAGACACTATGAGGAAACCTGTTTCAAATAAAAATTGAAGGGATTTGCAAAGGTCATGTTTAATGTGAAGATATTGACTGTCATACCCTGTTGATGTTTTTGGGATTATATTATTTCCTTTGTAAAATGTTTTTCCAAGAAGTCAGCCAGTATGCTAAACCCTAAGTGGGAGTGTTGAAGGCAGAGGTTCTGTGTAGGATTGTTAGTAACTGTCTAACTGCATATATAACTGTTCACACTAGTAACTGTTTACCTGCATATATAACTGTGTCCACTAGAAGGCGCCCTAGGCGGAGAAACTCAGGAGTACTACCAGGTGGCGAGTATAAGTAGCTATGTCTCCTCCCACTTCTTTCTCTTCCCCCTAGATCTGTATAGTAACTGCTCTGCCATGTGAATAATAAACCACGCCGATTAAAGGCTCAAGATAGAAACCATGCCTCTTGACCACATTATTGTCGTCCTATAGCCGAATTCTGTTATCAGTTTTGGACTTTAGTAATATGTGTGGACTTTGTGCTGGTGGGCTGTCTGTAACCTAGGCTACTACCTTGAGGCATTTGAATTGCCAGGGGAAACATTAATGACAATAATTATACACTGCTTGTGATTATACACTGCTTGCATGTATCAATAGTTAAGGTTGCCATAGTAACATGCCATGGTAACTTCAGTATCCTACTGGTACAGCATGCAGTACATGGTCATGCTTTTTCATAGCTTGTGAATCACCTATTGTCGGCCTGGTATTGGTTTGGTTAAGGAACAGGGTGTTTTTGTATAATGTGTCTCTATCAACAAATGTGTTTTGTCAATGTGACTCCTGAGTTGACCAAGTCTGAGTACCGCTGGCCTAGAGCATCCATTCATTATGCTTATGAGTGGTGGCTGAGCTGCCAGCCATGGACGACCTCTACACACAGAGGTGCAGAAGGAAAACCCGGAATATTCTCTGGGACCACAGCCACCCAGTCACAAATGTTTCACTCTGCTACCGTCTGACAAACGGTACCGGAGCATCCGCACAAGAACCAGCAGGTTCAGGGACAGCTTTTTCCCACAAGCCACAAGACTCCTGAACAAGGAAAAGGACAGGAGATAGACCTATTAAAAAACTCTTGAACACACACACCTCTTAAAAAACTCTTGAACACACACACTCCCTGCACTGCACCCCCCCACCCACCCCCCTCCAATGTACAGTTTCTTCCCCTTCGGATGTATATATTTTTTATAATATCTTTTTCTTAATTAAACAGTACTGTATATTTTTATGTCTTGTATGTCATACATGTATTTTATTTTATTTTATATATATAATTTTTTTGTTGTAACTTTTTCTGTATTTTTGCTCCCATCCCAATTTAGTCGTTATGCCAATTCCCTTCCTGGTTTTTGCGCGCATTGTCCCACTGTCGGCCTAGGGAGGGTGTAGAACTACCACATGCCTCCTCCGAGACATGTGGAGTCAGCCAGCCGCTTCTTTTTACCTGACAGCAAGGACTCTCACTGGGGGAATGTAACGCGTGCGGAGGTTCACGCTATTTCCCCCCGATCCCTTCCCTGCTGGACCGACCAGTAGGAACTGCAGTTTACAACGACCAGGACACATACCCCGCCGGCTTCCCACCCGCTAACACTGCCAATTGTGTTAGTAGGGACGACTGACCAAGCCGGAGGTACCACTGACAGCTGGATTCGATCCCAGAGTCTCTGCGGTGGTAGGTGAGTGCATTCTCCACTGCGCTACACAGCCGCACCTTATGTCATACATGTCTTGATTAATTGAAAATGGAGGACCCTTATGTAAACAAGACAAAAGTATTTTTCTGGTCTGCATCCTCTTAGCAGTTGTTTGTATTGAGCCGTACTGTATTGTAGCCATTCTGCAATCTGTTAATAGAGTTTTCAATCAATCAATCAAACCTACACATGCAAGACACTTTCTGTAAATAATTGACAATTTTTTCTTGCCTAATTGTATTATTGTATTCATTGTTGTTTCTTAACTCAATGGCCGCCAAAAACGATTATATACGTGTTTGGCCATTTTAGCGTGATCCTGCAATGCTTTTGTACCGATCGGGCTGATAAGCGGTTTTAGTGTTCAATACGGATGCCGTTACTGACAATCAAATAATCAGAAACGACCCCCCCCCCCCTCCCTTTCATGCATTCATTCAATGTCAAATGGGCCATAGTATTGTATCCATAGCTATAATATAGAATATAGTTATAGCTCTACAAACAAGGTGATCCACTCCTATCTTTTAAAGCGTGGCAGTGCTCGAGCGGGGGCCCTGGCTAATCCCCGGCAGTCAATGAGTTAATTGTGCACTGCACCTGCAATGCCCCTATATTGTTGTGTATTTGACAAATAAAGAACTTGAACTTGGTATTGAGAGCTGGTGTGATTGTATGCATCCATTGGGCGAGGGTGGTGATCCACGGGCTGGTTGTAGTGGTGGGCCCATCTGGGTCTAAAAGTCCAGGGCCATTTTTCAGTCCCAGTCCGTCCCCGTGTGTGCCCACCTAAACCTTTTCAGGTGATAACGCTCATTTCTGCTCATCCATCTACTTGCTCATCCCTTAATTGCAGCGTGTGTGTGTGCGTGTGTGTAAATCCTTTCCGCAATCTAGGATTTAAAGTGCTGAAATCATATTGTGCTGTCACTGTCATAGATAATAACATGCTCTTAGAGAAACCATTTTATGCATATTTTACAGCCTATAAGTGCTATCAGTGGTTACATGAAGAATATGATATGATGATCAGAAAAACATTATTATCTGTAAAAAACAAACATAGTTGGCTTCAGTGCAGACATTCAACACTATATCAACAGTGTGAATAGAACTAGAAAGGTGCACTGACCGCTCTCCTTAGCATGCTAACGCTAACAAACACACCGACTGCTCTCCTTACATCATTAGCATTAGCATGCGAATGCTAACAACCACACCGACCACTCTCCTTATAGTTATTACCATTAGCATGCTAATGGGGAGCATGCCTATGTTCCCACAGCCCAATGGTCCCACAGCCCTATGTTCCCACATTTCTAAGATTTTTCTCAAAATTAGACACTATGTTCCCACAGCCCAATGGTCCCACATTTCCTTTTTTCATCCCCATTTCTCTTAATTTGGTAGCCAATTACAGCCAACCTATTATCCAATTGTCCGCTGGTAGTAGAGGGTTCGTCCGGGAACATATGGCTGTGGGAACCTAGGGCCTAATTGGTTTGGTAAATTGTTGGTAAATGTTCCTATCAATCCTCTCTTTGTGTTCCTCTGGAACAACAAAATAAAAATGCTACAGTACATAAAACACACTAATCACAATCAAATATTTCACATGTTCTACCTACAGTAGCAACACAGTGCTTCAATAATTTATTCTAAGGTCTCATTCACGTCTAATCAGACAATGCGCGGAAAAACACAAGTTTCCCCTTCTTTTGAATGGGGGTAGTTGCTTCTTTTGAATGGGGGTAGTTGTTTCATTTGAATGGGAGTAGTTGCTTCTTTTGAATGCGGGTAGTTGCTTCTTTTGAATGGGGGTAGTTGCTTCTTTTGAATGGGGGTAGTTGTTTCATTTGAATGGGAGTAGTTGCTTCTTTTGAATGCGGGTAGTTGCTTCTTTTGAATGCGGGTAGTTGCTTCTTTTGAATGGGGGTAGTTGCTTCTTTTGAATGCGGGTAGTTGCTTCTTTTGAATGGGGGTAGTTGTTTCTTTTGAATGGGGGTAGTTGATTCTTTTGAATGGGGGTAGTTGTTTCTTTTGAATGGGGGTAGTTGCTTCTTTTGAATGGGGGTAGTTGCTTCTTTGGAATGGGGGTAGCTGCGTTGGGTTCCGGCAGTTGTTGCCGCATGGGCTTGTCAAAAATGGCGTTCCACGAGAAAGTTTAACTTGAGGGGGTTAAAAAGCTCACAGCATGATGTTACACAAATGGCCCATCCACATCATCACAAGGTGCTGCATTGTCTGATTAGATTATAGCAACACTGAGCTGAGACTTTCAAATGGATATAAAGAGCATGTCATTACATCAATACACTGTACGGTTTATTCATGTCACTCTGTCAGTTGGTGTGTAATTGATGCATTTCCAGAGCACCAGAAGCGGTCAAGTCCTTAAAGGGGCACTTCACCAAACAACATAAACAGTTTTGCACACATTCATTTCATTTGACAGTTATTGAGGGTGAATCTATTTGAATATGGCCACTAGTGATGTCATCAGGGACATTGGAACCTTGTGTTGTGTTAATTGCAGCTCAATGTCTTATAGGGACTGCTACCTTTATCGTTTCAGTGAGCTGTAATTATCACAAGGATTCAATGTCCCCGATAACATCCCTGGTGGCCATATCTAAACTTGGCACGGTGGTGTAGTGGTTAACACTGTCGCCTCACAGCAAGAAGGTCCAGGGTTCGATTCCCGCTTGGGGACCAGGTTTCCGCGTTGCTAGGTACCCAGGTGGGGTATCTCCCAGGCATTTCTGTGTGGAGCATGTTCTCCCCGTGCTCGCAAGGGTCCCCCCCCCCTGATAAGAGAACCCCAATGGAAAAACATGCAGCTTGCTAACGCTGTTGCGTCCCTTGGATTGATCCCTGGGGCGTGGCCCCTAGCCGACGGCCCTATCTGCTCCCGGCTGCCCTTGGGGGGAAGGATGACGGGATGGGTCAAGTGCAGAGACTCAATCGCATCGGCGACCCAACAATTGCAGTTCCTGTGTGTGTGCCGCCCATCGCATGTGTGTCACTGCATGCCAAATAAAGTCTCCAAAGTCCTGCATTATTATTATTATTATTATAAAAAAAATACTAATTTACTATTAAATGCATGTGTGCAAAACGCACAATTCACTAAAAACGTTGTCATTTCTCGCCTGTACACGCTACTATTTTGAAATCACATCTATATTATCGGTATTATGTTTCATCATGAATGCATGAAAGGGGGGGCAGGGGGCGTTTTTTTATGCTTTGATCGTCACCAACGGAATATGTTACACAGTACATTACACACATATGCTCCGATCGCAATGAAGGTATTATTGGATCAAGGCAAGATTGACACCATATAGCCCTTACCTTGACTAGGATGTACCCCAAAAAGAATATTCCAATTATCTGATCGCCATTCCAAGTATTGATGTCGATCGTGTCGCCATCATAATCCACCAAAGAACATGAATCGGGAGTGTTTGATTCATATCAATCCATGCATTATAACCGCTCGTCATGCCCGACAAGGAAAAGTCCACGCGGACCTATATAATCGACGCACACCCAAATACACAGAGTTTCAAAGGATGTGCAATACCGGCCACAACCTACCAGGTGGCGGTATTGGACTTTTGCTATCTCAGACCCATTCCCAATGATAACACCAGGCTCCCTGGATGGATAATGAATGGAAATATTGAATAAAAGAAATAACGACCAAAACCAGAGAAATCTCGGGTCTGGCACCCAACCGCTGGCGAGTTAACCCGAGTTATCTCGGGTTTGGCGGCCCCGAATGATTAACAGTCAAGCATCATTATTGTCCAGTGAACAGAAGGCCACGTCCCCTCAGCCCTAAAACACTTATAACAAATCAAATTATACATCTGAAGCTGGGAACAAATTAAATTATACTCATGATATTAACATTCCACAATAAGCAGTTTATGACTGAACAGTGGCTCAGTATTAGAGTGGTCAACGGGTAATCAGGTGATTAGCAGGTTCCTGGTTCGATTCCGGCTCCTCCCAGCAGCGTGTCGAAGTGTCCTTGAGCAAGACACTAAACCCCTAACTGCTCCCGATGAGCAGGTTGGCACCTTGCATGGTCGCCTCCGCCGTCGGTGTGTGTGTGTGTATGTGTGAGTGAATGGGTGAATGTGAGGCATAAGTTGGATAAAAGCACACTATAAATGCAGTCCATTTACCATTATCGTACTTTACGGGGGGTTTGTATGTAACGTTTCCAGAAGTTCCATACAAACCGCCCCACTAAGGCAGATGACCAGTGTGCCGATGGAGCAGAGTTGGTAGGTGTGGGCGTGCCGCTGGTTGGCATCTCAAGCCATAGTTTCCATTCTGGGTGGCACTAGGTATGCACCCATCCACATGGGAGACACTTTGTGCAGTGATTTGAGTGTTCCACTTTTAGTATATTGTGTGGCTCTTGGGCAGAACAATAATCACACTTTTTTTTAGATCATTGGATAATTGGATAATTGTACATCCAGAAAGTTAATATTGGCACGGTTGAGAAGGTTTTTCTCCCCATCGGTTTAATGGGCTGTTGAGATCTGGAGTAAGCCAACAACTCAGAATATTTTTATTAAAGCGACAATGTGTCTTTTAATTAAAATAATATATATATATTTAATTCATCTCCAAGTTCTGAAGCGTGTACAGAGCTAATTGAGACCACCAGCGCATCGACACAGCGCTCACTTTCGCTGCTCTAGCCTCAAATGGTCTGGTGAGACACAACACTAAGCCTCACGCTTAATTAATTTAATTTATAGAGCGCTTCTCAATATCTGATCTGGTGAGACAATCAGAATCAGAATCAGAAAGGTCTTTATTGCCAAGTAGTTTACACATACAAGGAATTTGATTTGGTCGTTTTTGGGGCGACATTAACCGACAGACAATTACGGTAGAATAAAAAAAAATAACACTAAGCCTCTAGCCTCAAATGGTCTGGTGAAACACAACACTAAGCAGGGCTTGTTCAGTTTATTTTATTTCCGTAATACACAGACAGGCACACACAAACAGACCTTCCTTTATAGTTAGATATGGCCTGCCCAGGAGGAAAATATCATTGTGTGCCTAGATTAGGTCTGGACTATTTCCTTGAAGTTATGTTATCACTGAAGAACAGGATAGGCTTTGTAATGTATGTGGATTAAGTATTATACTGTCTTCTGTATAATGTTCAGAGAAAGGGTTAGTCTGATAAGATACATAGTGAATATCCTGATTAAGTAGAGAGGCAGAAATACTGAATATTATATATGAGAAATAAACATTTACTTGGTTAAGACATTAGTTGTTTTACCTAAGGAGACCGGGTCAGCTCCACCTGTGTGCAGTGCATTTGACAATAGCAAAGTGTGAGGGGAGCAAGTATTTAGTATGAGTCAGTCTGCTGTGTGTGTGTGTGTGTGTGTGTGTGTGTGTGTGTGTGTGTGTGTGCGTGCGTGCGTGCGTGCGTGCATGCGTGCGTGCGTGCGTGCGTGCGTGCGTGCGTGTGTGTGTGTGTGTGTGTGTGTGTGTGTGTGTGCGTGCGTGCGTGCGTGTCTGTGTATGTGTGTGTGTCTTCACTCTAAAAGCTAGACTGCAGGTTTTACCAACTAAGCTGAATATTTCCTGACAGTCACTGTATACACCATGGCATGTGCAGATCATTGAAACCATGTTGCACATCCTAAATGCTAATTACATCCTAAATATAAAATGCTTACAAAGGGCTTTACATTTGTAGGCACAACAGAATTGTGGACTTGATATAGAAATAAATCGGCTCTACCTTTGGGTCCTCACTGTACAAGCACTGTACTGTTAAGCTCAGCATGTTTGGCCTGTGTGACAATGATTCCGAGGTGTTCTGTAACAACAGCCAACACCCCTGACAAGCTTCTTTCTTTCACCATAGGATCGAGGCCTCTGCCAAGAACCTTCGCAAACTGCATGCTACCATGTCCTCCGTCCTCACCCCCCCCCCCTCATCTCTCTCTGCCAAAGACTTTGCGATCTTCTTTGAGGAAAAAGTGGAGAACATCCGCAGCTCCTTCTCCCAACCCCCACCCATTCCAAATACTGAATCGAGAACTTCATCCTTCACTCTGTCATCTTTCTCTCCCATTACAGAAGCCGAGACATTCCATATCAGATATGCATTCTTCGCCAGGTCACCCACACTAAATATACAGTAAAAATATACAGAAGTCTACTGTAAGTGTAATATTGAACAGTGTTGCTTTAAAAGTAAAAGTCCAGGAAGATGGTAACTGTCACTCTGTGCTCAGTGATGCAGTGAGGCACAGTGATGCATTGTAAAGTCTGATGGCTGTCGGAATGAAGGACTTCCTGTCCGGTCAGTGCTACATTTGGGTAGTGTGAGCCTAGCACTGAACATGCTCCTCCCGTCAGCCAAGTCTGTGTATAGTGGGTGGGAGGGGTTTTCCCTGATGGCCTGGAGCTTAGCAAGGCTCCTCCTCTCCACCACCATCGCTAGAGAGAGAGAGAGAGAGAGAGAGAGAGAGAGAGAGAGAGAGAGAGAGAGAGAGAGAGAGAGAGAGAGAGAGAGAGAGAGAGAGAGAGAGAGAGAGAGAGAGAGAGAGAGAGAGAGAGAGAGAGAGAGAGAAGCCAGGTAGGAACCGTGACAATTTGTTTGGCTATTGTGTCACAAAGTAAATATACTCCCTTTGAAATGGTGACCGCTGTGTGATTTATGTTTAATGTAGACCTTTTTATTTATTTGTACGTCAGCTCTTTTACTGCCAGAGTGGAGTGGACTCAACCTTGATGACTTGGACTCGGATAATGGGGACTCGACTCAGGCTCTTCTTTGGTGACTCGGACTTGGACTCAGACTTGAACACTGGGGACTCGAGACTCGACTCGGACTCGAGATTTAGTGACTCGACTACAACACTGATGTCTGGAACTACAATATCATTCAAAATAATTATTCTGAGTTTTTGGACAAATCACAATGTTTCTGTACTGCCTGGTGTTGGCATTTGAAATGTCTTAGAGTAGAGAGGTTCAATACTGTGTCAATAACAGGGTGAATTCATGCGTCAGCTTTAAACTGGCACACTGTTGGAAAAATGGCGCCTGGACTATGTCCTTTCTAGAGCACTATTTTAATCAATCTTAATCAAGCTGAGAGTTCTCTCAGGTCAAAGAGTTAGAAAGCACAGAGTAAACAGTATAGTGTATAACTATAAAGGAAGGAATCTCTGTCGTTTAACATCATGTAAATAGTTATGTATGGTCTTAGTTAGTTATGTCTTTTGAAAAATAAAGAAAGAAAATCTGTTCTCATCAGTTCAATATCTGATACATCCCCTTTCTAGGGACCATATATTAATCGGATCTCTGGACAGAGTACAGTAGTTGAAATAGGAGCTTTCTGGGAATGGTACATGATTGTCTCTATGTCGAATGAAAATAACGTAACTATTTTTGAGCTACAGTACTGTATATCACTAGATGATAAGATACTGTAAAATAGGGTGACCATATTTTGATTTCCAAAAAAGAGGACATGCTGGCCCCAGCCTCGAGATACTTAATGATACTTTGCACAATCGAAGCGGGCATGGCCACCTTCATTTCACTATATGTCTTGTGTATGTATGTGATAAATAAACCTCTTGAATCTTGAATCTCTACTCAAAGTTTACTCAAAGATGCCTTATTGGTTTAACCTCTTAACATGCACCCAGAAAAGTGGCAATTTCTTTAGTTGAACTTGAGGACTGCACACTTTTTTTGCAAAGCGTATCTTTATACGTTATGCTTATAGCACACGCATAAGCCTGGTCTCTTTTGAAAGATAACCTTCTGAAGTTACTAATGCAAAAAAGGTAAATCATGTTTAGTGCTCATGAAATAGAGTAGCATAGGTCTGAACTTGAGTTAAACTTGAACTTGTGTACTCACATTTTTCTATAGTGGTTGCAATATCCCAAATGTAACCACATAACATGCGCCCAGAAAAGTGGCAATTTTTTTACTTGAACTTGAGGACTGCATACTTTTTTTGCAAAGCTTATATTTATACTTTATGCTTATAGCACATGCATAAGCCTGGTCTCTTTTGAAAGATAACATTCTGAAGTTTCTTACACAATAAAGACAAATCACTTTTAGTGCTAATGAGTAACAGGGCTGAACTTGATTTGAACTTGAACTTGTGTACTCATGTTTTTGTGTAGTAGTTGCAATATTCCAAAATAATTGGATTTTGTATAAGCTGGAAAACACCACAAATCCATAGCCTGGTACTTCTCTTGTTGGGACATAATTGGACCCTTATTACTAAATATGATTTTATACTCAGTCAATGAGGGGAACTTCCATAAACACGACAATATTGCACTCATAACAGTCCTCCTTAAAAAAGACAAAGACCCCACCGAGTGCGGTAGTTATAGACCCTTAAGCCTCCTCGGAACCGATATCAAACTGTACTCTAAGGTATTAGCCATCAGCTAACAAAAGCACATGACGTCTTTAATTCATCCGGACCAAACTGGCTTCATAAGAGGCCGCTTGATCACTGATAACATAAGACGATTACTACACGTACTAGATGCTAACAAGGACGACACCACACCTAAGGCGATGCTGTCCCTGGATGCAATGAAAGCTTTTGACAGGTTGGAATGGTCGTATCTATGGGCAGTATTAGAAAGGATGTGGTTAGGTAAAGGATTCATTGATATGATTAAAGTATTATACAAAGACCCATCGGCCATGATTACAACAGGTACAATCACCTCCGAAATCTTTCCGGTATCACGTTCTTCCAGACAGGGTTGCCCTCTTAGTCCCGGACTATTCGATCTATCATTAGAGCCTTTAGCACAATATATAAGACAATCCCAATCCATAGAACCAATCGTAATCAAGGGCACACAACATAAAATTAGTTTATATGCGGACGACGTAATACTGTTCATGCAAAACCCCAACACCGCATTGCCTCATCTTCTCAAGCTGATTGAGGACTTTGGAGATTTATCGGGATTTAGGATAAATTGGCCGAAGTCGGCCTTCCTCCCACTTAACGCCCCTGCAAAAAGAAATATAACCCTCCCAGAAGAGATACCGATGGTAAAACACTTTAGATGCTTAGGAGTTGAAATATTCCCTACCATAAGCCAAACGGTGAAGCACAATTACGTAAAAATCCAAAACAAAATCAAATACGACCTTGACAGGTGGTCAAAACTCAAAAACTCAGTACAGGCACGGGTATCAATAAGATGGACGTCCTACCTAGAATCAACTTCTTCAGCTCAATGCTACCGTTACCCCCTCCAGAGGGTTACTGGAAAGAATTACACTCCTCCACATACAAATTTATTTGGAATAACAAACCACCACGTATAAAAAGATCCACCGCACAGAGAAACAGAGCAGACGGTGGTATGGCATTTCCAGATTTCTACCACTATTTTAAGGCGTACACTTTAAGACCACTGACAACATGGTTTTATCCCCAAGCATCAGTATCCTGGAGAAATTTAGAAGAAAATATAGTAGCTCCACATAGGCTGAAGGACATAGTATACACCAAATTATCAATTAAGCAATGCAAACGGAAATTTGGCCCCATAATTACTCATGCGATCCGGATATGGCGTGAAACACAAAAAAAATATTCTATCCCACAGAAATGGCATAATCATACTCCCTTATTCAATAACAATGCACTCTTGATTGGAAAACAACCTATAAGATTCCCTAGATGGGAAAAGCAAGGCATACACTCATTAGGAGATGTTTTCAACAAACAGGGTTTTTGTAGTTATGATGAAATACGCAAAAAATGTAATCTCACCAAGTCCACATATTATTTTTACGCACAGTTATTGGCATGTTTGAAGGCTCACGTGTTCCATTAAGGATACCAATTGTACACCACAGATACCACAAATTCTTCTATGAAAGAGAGACATCGAGAGGTTTTGTTTCAGATTTTTATCATCAATTACTAACATCCTCATATGAAACCCTCCATCTAGACTCAGTCTGGAGGAGGGATATACCAAACCTGGAGATAGATTTTGACTGGCAAGAAGCCTGGGCAAATGTTCGACTTGCATCAAGGAACCCGGACCATCAACAAATCAATCTTAACTATATTCACAGGACATACTTAACTCCTATAAGACTGAACAAAATGGGTCTTAAACAAGACCCCAAATGCTCCTTATGTACAAATGGGGATGAGGGGACATTTATGCACATGTACTGGGACTGCCCACCAGTTAAGATATTCTGGAAAGAAGTGACCCAACAATTATCAAATCTCTTAACTCTGAATATACCTGTACACCCCTCTGTATTACTGCTGAATGATGTCTTTGAGTGTGCAGTACATCCACAGCTAAAGAGATTGGTTTTATCTGGTATCACAGTGGCTAAAAAGCTGATAGCATCATGATGGTTTCAACCGGAAAAAATGTGCCGGAAGGTCTGGATTCTTACATATCTCGATGTGATTTATCAAGAAATATCTACAGCAAGAATTTTGGGTCTCAATGAATCCAAAATGACAATGTGGTTAGAAGTGGTGGAGAGAATAAAAGCTAGCGTATGAAGGTAGTCAGGCACGTGCACACATAGAGGCCAAGGGGTGCCTGAGCACCTGCCTTTTTGAGCCTCATCAAAAAAGTGCCCCTTTTGAAAAAAATAATTAAATAATTTTTTTTTTATTTTTATTTTTTACCGTTACGCATATAGACTGCCCTTCCAACTGAAAAATGTCAGGATAGAATCGAAATATTAGGTAAAGAGAGAGAGATGCCCCATATTCCATTACAGTTTGCACGGCCTCCTCAGCGTGCCCCTCCGCGGACCTATATGGTGATGATGATGATGATAGAAACCGCTGTTGAATGCTGGTATTACACTCATTGAGGGACACGAAGAAGTCAAGTCCGATGGGATTTGGGAATCTCAAATACAAATCGGGATTGGAATAAAAAATGCATTTATATTAAACAATACAGAATATACAGCACTTCTTGGGGTCTGTAGGGTAAGCACTTATTCCCTCCCCCCTGAACATTTATGGAGATGTATGGGCCTTTTAAGTCAGTGATAAAAGTGTCTTTCAAGGATAAGTGAGCTCCTGCACTGATTATTATAGTTCAATATTCAATATTTGATCACCAAAACCCCCCAAAAAACATAAAAAGGGGGCCCCCCGCCCGAAAAGGGCCCTTAAAAATCGTGCTCGCTCGCTGCGCACGCTCGGTTAATATATACACACAAGTGTAGTGCCCTTTTCAGCCTTTGAGCACCTGCCCCTCTAAAGTCCTGTGCACGTCCCTGAAGGTAGTGTCTGGTAGGAACAAGTTATAATGGATGGATTATCCAATGGGGGGTCCGGGAGGGGGGGGTACGAGCTAGAGCATATGTGTGTAGGGTACTAGATAACAGGTATTAGGGGTATATCCTGTATAAGACATTTAACTAAATGGTGATTTCATTGGATATGCACTGTTAATTAATGCTTGTATATCTTATCGTGTGTTGTCATGTTTGTTTATATGTTTGTTAAAAAAAAAAAAAAAAAAAATCCATAGCCTGAAGTCTTATGTAGTACAGGTCCAAATGTTATAAAAATCCGTCCAGGTAAACCGTGTGCCAAGAAAAAGCTCTCCATCTCTCCATTTCCTCATCCAAGTAAATTCATTTGGAATTTGTATCACTTCCGTCATCTTCGCTTGTAAATTTTCACCTATATCCCTGATTGGCACAGGAAAGATATCACCAGTGGTGCAGTGGTGGTCCCACGCGGTACCACACAGTCCCAGCCGTTTTCTGAGCAGAAGTACGCGCAGGGATGTGCACACGCATGCACGCTCGCTCGCACAAAAATGCATTCACAACTTTCACTCGACTCGTCGCGCCGTGCGCCAAGTACCGGCACTTATCTATCACCTAGACGTTAATAATAGGATACCAATAACATAACAAAGAACGAGAAGTGCAAAACCAAAATACAAGCCCTGTGGGGGTTTGCTTGATCTGTGGAGCTCTCACTATGTGACAAATGGTCCCGACTGGAAGGATGAGGCATTAAGTTGTGCTTCAGAAGGAAACTGTCCTTCTGTAAACTAAGTTACATTGTTAATTTAGTTTGTATTTACTTTTCTAGTTTAAGTTAATTCAATTAAAGAAATTGTAACTACAATTACATTTAAAACATGCATGCGCATGTGGCATCCAGGCAGTTCTGATATTACGACTGCACCCCTGGATATCACTGGAAAGCTATACTCATTGTTTCCTACAAGTTACAACGCTGACCAATAATTTCCGCAATCGGCGGATGAATGACTTCTGGAGCCTCGGGAGTCCGGGGTGATAATATGATGCGCGTGCGTAAAAAGTCGCACGCCTG
The DNA here is from genome assembly GCF_963971535.1 of Notolepis coatsorum. Classification (NCBI taxonomy): domain Eukaryota; kingdom Metazoa; phylum Chordata; class Actinopteri; order Aulopiformes; family Paralepididae; genus Notolepis; species Notolepis coatsorum. The sequence continues at coordinate 113,307,528 of NC_140165.1, forward strand.
ACATATCGGCATGTAACTCGAGAACCGAGGGACGGATTTTGTCGAGTGATGTGGCCTTCGAACGGCAACAAACAGCGCTTTAATTTGGTAATTTATATGTTCAGCGAAAAATGCAGCCCGAGCCTTCAGACGTCCGTGAAACTGAAACTGAAACTGAAAAACAATGAAACCCGGACATTTTCATGAATTGGACACCCCGGACAGGGCGTGAAAAGAGGACATGTCCGGGCAAAAGAGGACGTTTGGTCACCCTACTGTAAAATATTCCTTTATTGATCCCCTTGGGGGAATTCAGGATGGGCAAAATGGGCAACGGTTGATTTGCAGGATAGGGCAACTCTCTGTTCAATCCGCTCTACTTTTTGCCGACATTTTCTTTATGTATTATATACAGTATATATATATATATATATATATATATATATATATATATATATATATATATATATATATATATATATATATATATATATATATATATATATATATATATATATATATATATATATATATATAATATATATATACAGCCTGTGCTTGCGACGATTAAGCTGATTGGTCAGTGGGTGGGACAGTACGTGAGTCAGCATGGATGACAGCAGATAGTGGATGGGATGTTTGGCTGGATGGGATGTTCGCCAGGGGCAGGTGATGACCCTCATCCCCTCAGATGGTGCAGGCCATTATTTTGTGTTGGGTAAATGTAATTGAATTGATTTCCTCATGTATGTTGTCCTGGGCTCTTCCTTTCCTTGTTTAAATGTCGCCCTCATGTCTGGTTGTTGTTTGTGATATTGTTTTTTGTGTCTAGTTTGGTGTTTGATTGTTTCTGTGTTTTGGACTGGCTTTGCCAGGTGTTGCCTATTGTAATTAGTTGTGTATTTAAGTGTGGGTCTGTCCTCACTTCCTTGTGGCGTCATACCTCCGTGTTCCTGTACCTGTTGTGTCCCTGCTGTCGTCTTCCTTGCCCTGTTGTTTGTTTTGAGTCATAGTAAGTTAGTTATGTTAGTATTTCGTTTTGTGCACTTTTATTTTCGTGTAACCAGTTCGTGTTTTCTAAGTGCCAGCTCGGCTGTGCCTTTCGCTTTTGTTTTGTACTTGTAAAATATCCTTGCTCTCGTGGTTCTTAAATAAATAGAAAACAATGTTTGAGAAGAGCAACTACCGTCTCTGTTTCCGCAGTTTGGGTTCTCCTCTGTCATTACGCATATTGGGTTCTCCTCTCCTTCCCTCGCCTCCTAATCCTAACAGAAATGGGTCTGTTAATAGCAAAGGTAGAGCAATAGAGCCCTTCATTCTCTCTCTCTCTCTCTCTCTCTCTCTCTCTCTATCTCTCTCTCTCTCTCTCTCACACACACACAAACTTACATCTAAGCTGAGAAATCGCTCACACTCACACACAAACGTACAACCAAGCTCAGTTTGAGAAATCACTCTATCTCTCTCACACATTAAATAAATACCAGGTTGTGCTGCAACTCCATTGCTTCCTCCTTCAGCCTGTGGTACACACTCCTATCCGAGCTCCAGGAGGGTCATCAAAGAGAAGTCGCCTATTCTCTGTCCTTGCCCCACAATGGTGGAACGAATTTCCCACCACAGTTAGGACAGCCGAAACCCGTCCAATCCTTCGCCGTCGACTAAAGACACACTTCTTCAATCATTATCTGAAATGAAAAAATACGTATATAATAATAATAATAATAATAATAATAATAATAATAATAATAATAATAATAATAATAATAATAATAATAATAATAATAATAATAATAATAATAATAATAATAATAATAATAATAATAATAATAATAATAATAATAATAATAATAATAACAACAACAACAACAACAACAACAACAACAACAACAACAACAACAACAACAACAGCAACAGCAACAACAACAACAACAACAACAACAACAACAACAACAACAACAACAACAACAACAACAACAACAACAATAATAATAATAATAATAATAATAATAATAATAATAATAATAATAATAATAATAATAATAATAATAATAATAATAATAATAATAATAATAATAATAATAATAATAATAATAATAATAATATCTAACCCTAACTAACCTTACTGGCATGCACATGTCCTAATATACCAACCTACATTGTAGCACTCAACACTTTGATGAACATTGTTACTCAGCTGATAGAGTTGTACCCTTCCTGCTGTCTTGTTGTACAAAACTTGTAAGTCGCTTCGGATAAAAGCGTCAGCTAAATGACTAAATGTAAATGTAAATGAAAGCACTTAAAGCACGTAGAGTTTGTACTGAACTTGGGAAATCAGTTTTTAGCTTCTGTGCTCCTGACACATGGAACATCATACAACAAACTCTAAAGCTCAATACCTTGGTATCATTTGGTCATTTCAAATCTGTAATCACCAGCCATTCCACCATAATATGCAGTTGTTTTAATTGATTGTACAAACTCTATTGTGATTTCATTTATTGTATTTTTATTATATTGTATTTATCATGTATTTATTAATTATTACCCTCAACGTCATTGAGAATTAGGGCTTGCCCTTGAAATAAAGTTGAAATAAAGATTGAATGAATGAAGACCGCTTTGCACTGGTCTTGTCTTGGTGGGGCAGTGTTTGAAATCTAGGGTACAATGCTGTGCTCACTAGCAGATAGTTGCAGTATATGTAGTATATGGATCTAATGTATGCCAATAATGCTCTATGGCTGTGTTTCTAATCCACGTCAGACTCAGTGTGCGCATCCAGGAGGTAAAAAGGAACGTAATCCTGGTCAGAACAATGGGGCAGACTACAATGTATTTGCAATTGTTAGCCATGCTAGCGATTTAAACAATCAATCCATGCCAAAGCTAGATATATGTAAAAGGTGAAAGACTCACACTGTGATTTGGCAAAATGACATCCAGCCGCTTTCGCTTGAAACAACGTTTAACGGTGGGGGAGACTTCCTCGTCGGATGCCATGCTCTCCTCTGTCATGTGCTTCAGGGGGACAATGAGAGACCCTGTGGAGATATTTTCATCGCACAGCGTGGTGGTGGCAGTTTTCAGAGGTTTAAGATGCCTCAGCATGTCAGAGCCACCCAGAGTGTTTTTTATTTCACGGGCCGTTTGTCTTATGTCTGCACTCGCTAGAGCTTCTGCTTACTGCTCAGGATAGCATCCAAGCATGTCCAGCATGCTATTGCAGCCAGTCACAACGTCCATGGTTAGCGTGTGCAATGGAAGCTGCAGTAGGTTCTGTTTGGAGGTGAACACAACACAGCGGTGGCTGTGGAACTTGGGTGGAAGAAGGTTGCTACTCGCCTTACTCGACCAAGCAAACGACTGATGCGGGGTGGTCAAACGTAATGTGTGGCACTGGCCCGGCCGCGTGTACCTGTTCCGCAACAGTAAGTGACTTCCGGGGTAGGCCTGATTGGCCCCGACAGGCACGTGACGCGGCAAACTCAGGACGCGCAACGAGGCTGCTGAGAGCTGTCGCGCGGAAATAGGCTGTCTATTGCCATTCTCTAACACAAACTCTAACCTTAACCAGCTCCTTAACAGCGCCTAAACTTAACCGTTCTAACCTTAACCAACTCCGAAACAATGCCTAACCTTAACCTTAACCTTAACCATGCCTAACCTTAACCATAGAAAGAATATTGCCATTCTCTAAGACAAACTCTAACCTTAACCAGCTCCTTAACAGCGCCTAAACTTAACCGTTCTAACCTTAACCAACTCCGAAACAATGCCTAACCTTAACCTTAACCTTAACCATGCCTAACCTTAACCGGCGAAAGAATACATGTTAAAAAAAAAATCACGTTAAGAAAAAAAGTTTTGATGGGATTCGAACTCACCAACAACAGACCGCAGGATCGCAGGACCGCTGCTCTGCCAGGTGAGCTATAGCGCCGAATGAGAGTCATGGCGTATTTGGACGGTTACGTAATTCCGTAAGCTCTGCCGCTCGGCTCCGCGGAGCGTGCCGCGCGGCAGAGAAAGTTGCGCGTCACGTGCCTTGTCGGGGCCAATCAGGCCTACCCCGGAAGTCACTTACTGTTGCGGAACAGTTACACGCGGCCCGGCCGCCTATTCTTTAATCCCAGCCGAAGAGTGCTGCCGAGTGCTTCCGCGTTTCCCCTGATTGGCCGCGACACGCCCCGCGGCAGTCGCGGCATTATGCAGCCGTAATCCCCCCTGTTTTAACATCGATGGTTAGCTCAACTCGTTCGCCGCCTTGCTGTGGAGCCTGCGGTGCGTTGGTGACACGTTCGAATCACTTCAATTTCTTTTTTCTTTTTTTTTTTTACGTTTAATTAATTTATCATCTCTCGCTATAAACGTGCATTATTTCGCCGGTTAAGTTTAAGCATTCTTTCGGAGTTGGTTAAGGTTAGGGTTAAGTTTAGGCATTCTTTCGGAGTTGGTTAAGGTTAGGGTTAAGTTTAGGCATTCTTTCGGAGTTGGTTAAAGTAAGGGTTAAGTTTAGGCATTCTTTCGGAGTTGGTTAAGGTTAGGGTTAAGTTTAGGCATTCTTCCGGAGTTGGTTAAGGTTAGGGTTAAGTTTAGGCATTCTTTCGGAGTTGGTTAAGGTTAAGGTTTGTCGCAGAGCATGGCAATAGAATGCCTGTCTGTCTTTCTTGACGCGGAGGCAGCAGCCTATTTCCGCTCTACAGCTCTGCCGCGCGCCGCGGTCACATGGGCGTCGTGGCCAATCAGAGAAACGCGAAGCACTCTTCGGCTGGGATAAATATAGACGCGGCCCGGCCTCTCTCACTGCTACAGCCATGCTGCATGTATAATCTGTAACGCCAGCAATGCTGCGATTAACCCTTTCAAGCTCCCATTTCAACACTTCAGCTATGGTATGCCATGTTGTCATGTCTGATTGTGACTTCCACACCCCCCACAGAATGCTGCCGGGAGCTTGACGTATGACATTGAAAGAGCTCAGGTCAAAACGTTATAGTATAACAATGATTGCGCCTTCAGCTGTTCATAAAATAAAATTATACAGTGTGTACTGTAGGAGCACTCAATAACATTACATTATTAGTAATAACCGAATGCAGCTATTGCAAACAAGTTTGTTGCATTTCCACGATGCACACGCCACCTTTTTTGCATCGCATATTGCATTGCATGTATCGTGTCACCACTACTCATCCCTACTCACCACTACTCATCCCTACTCACCACTACTCATCCCTACTCATCACTACTCATCCCTACTCACCACTACTCATCCCTACTCATCCCTACTCACCACTACTCACCACTACTTACCACTACTTGTCACTACTCACCACTACTCATCCCTACTCATCCCTACTCACCACTACTCACCACTACTTGTCACTACTCACCACTACTCATCCCTACTCATCCCTACTCACCACTACGTGTCACTACTCACCACTACTCATCACTACTCACCACTACTCATCACTACTCACCACTACTCACCACTACTTGTCACTACTCACCACTACTCATCCCTAATCACCACTACTCACCACTACTTGTCACTACTCACCACTACTCATCCCTACTCATCCCTACTCACCACTACTCACCACTACTTGTCACTACTCACCACTACTCATCACTACTCACCACTACTTGTCACTACTCACCACTACTCATCACTACTCACCACTACTTGTCACTACTCACCACTACTTGTCACTACTCACCACTACTCACCACTACTCACCACTACTTGTCACTACTCACCACTACTCATCACTACTCACCACTACTCACCACTACTTGTCACTACTCACCACTACTCATCACTACTCACCACTACTTGTCAGTACTCACCACTACTCATCACTACTCACCACTACTCACCACTACTTGTCACTACTCACCACTACTTGTCACTACTCATCCCTACTCATCCCTACTCACCACTACTCATCACTACTCACCACTACTCACCACTACTCATCCCTACTCACCACTACTCATCCCTACTCATCCCTACTCACCACTACTCATCACTACTCACCACTACTCACCACTACTTGTCACTACTCACCACTACTCATCCCTACTCATCCCTACTCATCCCTACTCACCACTACTCACCACTACTTGTCACTACTCACCACTACTCACCACTACTCACCACTACTCATCACTACTCACCACTACTCACCACTACTTGTCACTACTCACCACTACTCATCACTACTCACCACTACTCATCACTAATCACCACTACTCACCACTACTTGTCACTACTCATCCCTACTCATCCCTACTCACCACTACTCACCACTACTTGTCACTACTCACCACTACTCACCACTACTTGTCACTACTCACCACTACTCATCCCTACCCATCACTACTCACCACTACTTGTCACTACTCATCCCTACTCACAACTACTCATCCCTACTCACCACTACTCACCACTACTCACCACTACTTGTCACTACTCACCACTACTCATTACTACTCACCACTACTCACCACTACTTGTCACTACTCATCACTACTCACCACTACTTGTCACTACTCATCACTACTCATCACTACTCACCACTACTTGTCACTACTCACCACTACTCACCACTACTTGTCACTACTCACCACTACTCACCACTACTTGTCACTACTCACCACTACTCATCACTACTCACCACTACTTGTCACTACTCATCACTACTCACCACTACTCACCACTACTTGTCACTACTCACCACTACTCACTACTACTCATCACTACTCACCACTACTCACCACTACTCATCACTACTCATCACTACTCATCACTACTCACCACTACTCACCACTACTCATCACTACTCATCACTACTCACCACTACTCACCACTACTCATCACTACTCATCACTACGCATCACTACTCACCACTACTCATCACTACTCATCACTACTCACCACTACTCATCACTACTCATCACTACTCATCACTACTCATCACTACTCATCACTACTCACCACTACTCACCACTACTCATCACTACTCATCACTACTCATCACTACTCACCACTACTTGTCACTACTCACCACTACTCATCACTACTCACCACTACTTGTCACTACTCACCACTACTCATCACTACTCACCACTACTTGTCACTACTCACCACTACTTGTCACTACTCACCACTACTCACCACTACTCACCACTACTTGTCACTACTCACCACTACTCATCACTACTCACCACTACTCACCACTACTTGTCACTACTCACCACTACTCATCACTACTCACCACTACTTGTCAGTACTCACCACTACTCATCACTACTCACCACTACTCACCACTACTTGTCACTACTCACCACTACTTGTCACTACTCATCCCTACTCATCCCTACTCACCACTACGCATCACTACTCACCACTACTCATCCCTACTCACCACTACTCATCCCTACTCATCCCTACTCACCACTACTCATCACTACTCACCACTACTCACCACTACTTGTCACTACTCACCACTACTCATCCCTACTCATCCCTACTCATCCCTACTCACCACTACTCACCACTACTTGTCACTACTCACCACTACTCACCACTACTCACCACTACTCATCACTACTCACCACTACTCACCACTACTTGTCACTACTCACCACTACTCATCACTACTCACCACTACTCATCACTAATCACCACTACTCACCACTACTTGTCACTACTCATCCCTACTCATCCCTACTCACCACTACTCACCACTACTTGTCACTACTCACCACTACTCACCACTACTTGTCACTACTCACCACTACTCATCCCTACCCATCACTACTCACCACTACTTGTCACTACTCATCCCTACTCACAACTACTCATCCCTACTCACCACTACTCACCACTACTCACCACTACTTGTCACTACTCACCACTACTCATTACTACTCACCACTACTCACCACTACTTGTCACTACTCATCACTACTCACCACTACTTGTCACTACTCATCACTACTCATCACTACTCACCACTACTTGTCACTACTCACCACTACTCACCACTACTTGTCACTACTCACCACTACTCACCACTACTTGTCACTACTCACCACTACTCATCACTACTCACCACTACTTGTCACTACTCATCACTACTCACCACTACTCACCACTACTTGTCACTACTCACCACTACTCACTACTACTCATCACTACTCACCACTACTCACCACTACTCATCACTACTCATCACTACTCACCACTACTCACCACTACTCATCACTACTCATCACTACTCACCACTACTCATCACTACTCATCACTACGCATCACTACTCACCACTACTCATCACTACTCATCACTACTCACCACTACTCATCACTACTCATCACTACTCATCACTACTCACCACTACTCATCACTACTCATCACTACTCACCACTACTCACCATTACTCATCACTACTCATCACTACTCATCACTACTCACCACTACTCACCACTATTGTCACTACTCACCACTACTCACCACTACTCACCACTACTTGTCACTACTCACCACTACTCATCACTACTCACCACTACTTGTCACTACTCACCACTACTTGTCACTACTCACCACTACTCACCACTACTCATCACTACTCACCACTACTCACCACTACTCACCACTAATCATCACTACTCACCACTACTCACCACTACTTGTCACTACTCACCACTACTCATCCCTAATCACCACTACTCACCACTACTTGTCACTACTCACCACTACTCATCCCTACTCATCCCTACTCACCACTACTCACCACTACTTGTCACTACTCACCACTACTCATCACTACTCACCACTACTTGTCACTACTCACCACTACTCATCACTACTCACCACTACTTGTCACTACTCACCACTACTTGTCACTACTCACCACTACTCACCACTACTCACCACTACTTGTCACTACTCACCACTACTCATCACTACTCACCACTACTCACCACTACTTGTCACTACTCACCACTACTCATCACTACTCACCACTACTTGTCAGTACTCACCACTACTCACCACTACTCACCACTACTTGTCACTACTCACCACTACTTGTCACTACTCATCCCTACTCATCCCTACTCACCACTACTCATCACTACTCACCACTACTCACCACTACTCATCCCTACTCACCACTACTCATCCCTACTCATCCCTACTCACCACTACTCATCACTACTCACCACTACTTGTCACTACTCACCACTACTCATCCCTACTCATCCCTACTCATCCCTACTCACCACTACTCACCACTACTTGTCACTACTCACCACTACTCACCACTACTCATCACTACTCACCACTACTCACCACTACTTGTCACTACTCACCACTACTCATCACTACTCACCACTACTCATCACTAATCACCACTACTCACCACTACTTGTCACTACTCATCCCTACTCATCCCTACTCACCACTACTCACCACTACTTGTCACTACTCACCACTACTCACCACTACTTGTCACTACTCACCACTACTCATCCCTACTCATCACTACTCACCACTACTTGTCACTACTCATCCCTACTCACCACTACTCATCCCTACTCACCACTACTCACCACTACTCACCACTACTTGTCACTACTCACCACTACTCATTACTACTCACTAGGGATGTCCGATATTATCGGCCGACCGATATTATCGGCCGATATCGGCAGTAAAATGTGATATCGGAAAATATCGGTATCGGTAAAAAAAAAAAAAAAAAAAAAACATTTTTTTTTTTTTTTTTTTTTTTTTTAACATTTATTTAACCTTTATTTACCCAGGCAAGCAAGTAAGAACCAATTCGTATTTTATTTATTGTCAAAAGTATGCATGTTGGTTTAATTCAACAACAAGAGATATGTAATGTTAATTTTTACTTTTTTAATTATCATATTTTGCACAGATAATGCTTACATTTAGAAAGCCTTTTGAATGCATCCAGTGAAATTATTACTTACCTGAAATTATTCAGTTTTTTTGGGGGGAAACCCTGCATATATCGGTATCGGTTGATATCGGTATCGGTATCGGTATCGAAATTAAGAGTTGGACAATATCGGAATATCGGTATCGGTAAAAAAGCCAATATCGAGCATCCCTACTACTCACCACTACTCACCACTACTTGTCACTACTCACCACTACTCATCACTACTCACCACTACTTGTCACTACTCATCACTACTCATCACTACTCACCACTACTTGTCACTACTCACCACTACTCACCACTACTTGTCACTACTCACCACTACTCACCACTACTTGTCACTACTCACCACTACTCATCACTACTCACCACTACTTGTCACTACTCATCACTACTCACCACTACTCACCACTACTTGTCACTACTCACCACTACTCACTACTACTCATCACTACTCACCACTACTCACCACTACTCATCACTACTCATCACTACTCATCACTACTCACCACTACTCACCACTACTCATCACTACACATCACTACTCACCACTACTCACCACTAATCATCACTACTCATCACTACGCATCACTACTCACCACTACTCATCACTACTCATCACTACTCACCACTACTCATCACTACTCATCACTACTCATCACTACTCACCACTACTCATCACTACTCATCACTACTCACCACTACTCACCACTACTCATCACTACTCATCACTACTCACCACTACTCACCACTATTGTCACTACTCACCACTACTCACCACTACTCACCACTACTTGTCACTACTCACCACTACTCATCACTACTCACCACTACTTGTCACTACTCACCACTACTTGTCACTACTCACCACTACTCACCACTACTCATCACTACTCACCACTACTCACCACTACTCACCACTACTCATCACTACTCACCACTACTTGTCACTACTCATCCCTACTCATCCCTACTCACCACTACTCATCCCTACTCACCACTACTCACCACTACTCATCACTACTCACCACTACTTGTCACTACTCACCACTACTCACCACTACTCATCCCTACTCACCACTACTCACCACTACTTGTCACTACTCACCACTACTCATCCCTACTCACCACTACTCACCACTACTTGTCACTACTCACCACTACTCATCACTACTCATCACTACTCACCACTACTCATCACTACTTGTCACTACTCACCACTACTCATCACTACTCACCACTACTCATCACTACTCACCACTACTTGTCACTACTCACCACTACTCATCACTACTCACCACTACTCATCACTACTCACCACTACTTGTCACTACTCACCACTACTCATCACTACTCACCACTACTTGTCACTACTCACCACTACTCATCACTACTCACCACTACTTGTCACTACTCACCACTACTCATCACTACTCACCACTACTTGTCACTACTCACCACTACTCATCACTACTCACCACTACTCATCACTACTCACCACTACTCACCACTACTTGTCACTACTCACCACTACTCATCACTACTCACCACTACTCATCACTACTCACCACTACTCACCACTACTCACCACTAATTGTCACTACTCACCACTACTCATCAATACTCACCACTACTCATCACTACTCACCACTACTCACCACTACTCACCACTACTCACCACTACTCATCACTACTCATCACTACTCACCACTACTCACCACTACTCATCACTACTCACCACTACTCACCACTACTCACCACTACTCATCACTACTTGTCACTACTCACCACTACTCATCACTACTTGTCACTACACACCACTACTCACCACTACTCACCACTACTCATCACTACTCACCACTACTTGTCACTACTCACCACTACTCACCACTACTCACCACTACTTGTCACTACTCACCACTACTTGTCACTACTCACCACTACTTGTCACTACTCACCACTACTTGTCACTACTCACCACTACTCACCACTACTTGTCATTACTCACCACTACTCATCCCTACTCACCACTACTCACCACTACTCATCCCTACTAACCACTACTTGTCACTACTCACCACTACTCATCCCTACTCACCACTACTCACCACTACTCACCACTACTTGTCACTACTCACCACTACTCATTACTACTCACCACTACTCACCACTACTTGTCACTACTCACCACTACTCATCACTACTCACCACTACTTGTCACTACTCATCACTACTCATCACTACTCACCACTACTTGTCACTACTCACCACTACTCACCACTACTTGTCACTACTCACCACTACTCACCACTACTTGTCACTACTCACCACTACTCATCACTACTCACCACTACTTGTCACTACTCATCACTACTCACCACTACTCACCACTACTTGTCACTACTCACCACTACTCACTACTACTCATCACTACTCACCACTACTCACCACTACTCATCACTACTCATCACTACTCACCACTACTCACCACTACTCATCACTACTCATCACTACTCACCACTACTCACCACTACTCATCACTACTCATCACTACGCATCACTACTCACCACTACTCATCACTACTCATCACTACTCACCACTACTCATCACTACTCATCACTACTCATCACTACTCACCACTACTCATCACTACTCATCACTACTCACCACTACTCACCACTACTCATCACTACTCATCACTACTCATCACTACTCACCACTACTCACCACTATTGTCACTACTCACCACTACTCACCACTACTCACCACTACTTGTCACTACTCACCACTACTCATCACTACTCACCACTACTTGTCACTACTCACCACTACTTGTCACTACTCACCACTACTCACCACTACTCATCACTACTCACCACTACTCACCACTACTCACCACTACTCATCACTACTCACCACTACTCACCACTACTTGTCACTACTCATCCCTACTCATCCCTACTCACCACTACTCATCCCTACTCACCACTACACACCACTACTCATCACTACTCACCACTACTTGTCACTACTCACCACTACTCACCACTACTCATCCCTACTCACCACTACTCACCACTACTTGTCACTACTCACCACTACTCATCCCTACTCACCACTACTCACCACTACTTGTCACTACTCACCACTACTCATCACTACTCATCACTACTCACCACTACTCATCACTATTGTCACTACTCACCACTACTCATCACTACTCACCACTACTCATCACTACTCACCACTACTTGTCACTACTCACCACTACTCATCACTACTCACCACTACTCATCACTACTCACCACTACTTGTCACTACTCACCACTACTCATCACTACTCACCACTACTTGTCACTACTCACCACTACTCATCACTACTCACCACTACTTGTCACTACTCACCACTACTCATCACTACTCACCACTACTTGTCACTACTCACCACTACTCATCACTACTCACCACTACTCATCACTACTCACCACTACTCACCACTACTTGTCACTACTCACCACTACTCATCACTACTCACCACTACTCATCACTACTCACCACTACTCACCACTACTCACCACTACTTGTCACTACTCACCACTACTCATCAATACTCACCACTACTCATCACTACTCACCACTACTCACCACTACTCACCACTACTCATCACTACTCATCACTACTCACCACTACTCACCACTACTCATCACTACTCACCACTACTCACCACTACTCACCACTACTCATCACTACTCACCACTACTTGTCACTACTCACCACTACTCATCACTACTTGTCACTACACACCACTACTCACCACTACTCACCACTACTCATCACTACTCACCACTACTTGTCACTACTCACCACTACTCACCACTACTCACCACTACTCACCACTACTTGTCACTACTCACCACTACTTGTCACTACTCACCACTACTTGTCACTACTCACCACTACTTGTCACTACTCACCACTACTCACCACTACTCACCACTACTTGTCATTACTCACCACTACTCATCCCTACTCACCACTACTCACCACTACTCATCCCTACTAACCACTACTTGTCACTACTCACCACTACTCATCACTACTCACCACTACTCACCACTACTCATCACTACTCACCACTACTCATCACTACTCACCACTACTCACCACTACTCACCACTACTTGTCACTACTCACCACTACTTGTCACTACTCACCACTACTTGTCATTACTCACCACTACTCATCCCTACTCACCACTACTCACCACTACTCATCACTACTTGTCATTACTCACCACTACTTGTCACTACTCACCACTACTCACCACTACTCACCACTACTTACCACTACTCATCACTACTCACCACTACTCACCACTACTCACCACTACTTGTCACTACTCACCACTACTTGTCACTACTCACCACTACTTGTCACTACTCACCACTACTCATCACTACTCACCACTACTCACCACTACTCACCACTACTCACCACTACTTGTCACTACTCACCACTACTTGTCACTACTCACCACTACTCACCACTACTCACCACTACTCACCACAACTTGTCACTACTCACCACTACTCACCACTACTCACCACTACTCACCACTACTTGTCACTACTCACCACTACTCACCACTACTCATCACTACTCACCACTAATCACCACTACTTGTCACTACTCACCACTACTCATCACTACTCACCACTACTCACCACTACTTGTCACTACTCACCACTACTCATCACTACTCACCACTACTCACCACTACTTGTCACTACTCACCACTACTCACCACTACTTGTCACTACTCACCACTACTCACCACTACTCACCACTACTTGTCACTACTCACCACTACTCATCACTACTCACCACTACTCACCACTACTTGTCACTACTCACCACTACTCACCACTACTCACCACTACTCACCACTACTTGTCACTACTCACCACTACTCATCACTACTTGTCACTACACACCACTACTCACCACTACTCACCACTACTCATCACTACTCACCACTACTTGTCACTACTCACCACTACTCACCACTACTCACCACTACTCACCACTACTTGTCACTACTCACCACTACTTGTCACTACTCACCACTACTTGTCACTACTCACCACTACTTGTCACTACTCACCACTACTCACCACTACTCACCACTACTTGTCATTACTCACCACTACTCATCCCTACTCACCACTACTCACCACTACTCATCCCTACTAACCACTACTTGTCACTACTCACCACTACTCATCACTACTCACCACTACTCACCACTACTCATCACTACTCACCACTACTCATCACTACTCACCACTACTCACCACTACTCACCACTACTTGTCACTACTCACCACTACTTGTCACTACTCACCACTACTTGTCATTACTCACCACTACTCATCCCTACTCACCACTACTCACCACTACTCATCACTACTTGTCATTACTCACCACTACTTGTCACTACTCACCACTACTCACCACTACTCACCACTACTTACCACTACTCATCACTACTCACCACTACTCACCACTACTCACCACTACTTGTCACTACTCACCACTACTTGTCACTACTCACCACTACTTGTCACTACTCACCACTACTCATCACTACTCACCACTACTCACCACTACTCACCACTACTCACCACTACTTGTCACTACTCACCACTACTTGTCACTACTCACCACTACTCACCACTACTCACCACTACTCACCACAACTTGTCACTACTCACCACTACTCACCACTACTCACCACTACTCACCACTACTTGTCACTACTCACCACTACTCACCACTACTCATCACTACTCACCACTAATCACCACTACTTGTCACTACTCACCACTACTCATCACTACTCACCACTACTCACCACTACTTGTCACTACTCACCACTACTCATCACTACTCACCACTACTCACCACTACTTGTCACTACTCACCACTACTCACCACTACTTGTCACTACTCACCACTACTCACCACTACTCACCACTACTTGTCACTACTCACCACTACTCATCACTACTCACCACTACTCACCACTACTTGTCACTACTCACCACTACTCACCACTACTCACCACTACTTGTCACTACTCATCACTACTCACCACTACTCATCACTACTCACCACGACTCATCACTACTCACCACTACTCACCACTACTTGTCACTACTCACCACTACTCACCAATACTCACCACTACTCACCACTACTCACCACTACTCACCACTATGCATCACTACTCACCACTACTCACCACTACTCACCACTACTTGTCACTACTCACCACTACTTGTCACTACTCACCACTACTTGTCACTACTCACCACTACTCATCACTACTCACCACTACTCACCACTACACACCACTACTCACCACTACTCACCACTACTCACCACTACTTGTCACTACTCACCACTACTTGTCACTACTCACCACTACTCACCACTACTCACCACTACTCATCACTACTTGTCACTACTCACCACTACTTGTCACTACTCACCACTACTCACCACTACTCACCACTACTCACCACTACTTGTCACTACTCACCACTACTTGTCACTACTCACCACTACTTGTCACTACTCACCACTACTCACCACTACTCACCACTACTCACCACTACTTGTCACTACTCACCACTACTCACCACTACTCACCACTACTTGTCACTACTCACCACTACTTGTCACTACTCATCACTACTCACCACTACTCACCACTACTCACCACTACTTGTCACTACTCACCACTACTTGTCACTACTCACCACTACTCACCACTACTTGTCACTACTCACCACTACTCATCCCTACTCACCACTACTTGTCATTACTCACCACTACTCATCCCTACTCACCACTACTTGTCATTACTCACCACTACTCATCCTTACTCACCACTACTTGTCATTACTCACCACTACTCATCACTACTCACCACTACTTGTCACTACTCACCACTACTCACCTCTACTCACCACTACTTGTCATTACTCACCACTACTCACCACTACTCACCACTACTCATCACTACTCACCACTACTTGTCATTACTCACCACTACTCATCCATACTCACCACTACTCACCACTACTCATCACTACTCACCACTACTCACCACTACTTGTCACTACTCACCACTACTTGTCACTACTCACCACTACTCACCACTACTCACCACTACTCATCCCTACTCACCACTACTTGTCATTACTCACCACTACTCATCCCTACTCACCACTACTTGTCATTACTCACCACTACTCATCCCTAATCACCACTACTTGTCATTACTCACCACTACTCATCCCTACTCACCACTACTTGTCATTACTCACCACTACTCATCCCTACTCACCACTACTTGTCATTACTCACCACTACTCATCCCTACTCACCACTACTTGTCATTACTCACCACTAGAGTACTCATCCCTACTCACCACTACTCATCACTACTCACCACTACTCATCCCTACTCACCACTACTTGTCACTACTCACCACTAGAGTACTCATCCCTACTCACCACTACTCATCACTACTCACCACTACTCATCCCTACTCACCACTATTGTCACTACTCACCATTACTCATCCCTACTCACCACTTACTCATCACTACTCACCACTACTCATCCCTACTCACCACTTACTCATCACTACTCACCACTACTCATCCCTACTCACTACTATTGTCACTACTCACCACTACAGTACTTGTCACATCACGTCATAAATCAATCTAATCTCTAGACCAGGGGTCTCAAACTCAATGTATCTGGGGGTAGAGTCTGGGTGAGGCTGGGTCGCATTAAATATTCTGCAAAAAAAAGGTTTTAAGTATTAAAAAAAAAGTACAACTGATCAAATCTTCTCAATCTTTAGCAATAACATTTCAGAACATGAACGGTTCTTCAGAACATGAACGGTTCTTAAGAACATAGGCTTCTCTTACCTACTCCTTGCTGCCAGAGACTTGGCAGCGCTTCCTCTTATGTCTTCCCCCCTTGTGTGTCCTCTCAGGTTTGTCAGGCGCAATACATCTTCAACAAACTACCCCTTTGCCTCATCATAAAACCTCACAAACACCAGCAACGGAGCATTCTCAGTGGTGTCAGTGGACTTATCCACAGCTATGGAAATGCACTGTAAAATGTGTTATCTATCACAAAGCGGTTTAATCAAATCACCAGCCAGTATTTCAGTTATTCTGGTTGCTGTGCTATCTGAGGGGGATTTGCTTTTGTTTGCCTTCAAACATGGTCTCCATCACTTCAGTCATACATTATTTTATTATGTATGCATCAGAGAATGGCTTCTTGTGTTTAGCCAACACCCATGCCACTGAGTGAGGACTGGGCTGCTTTTTCTCGTTGTGACATAGATTTAACAATAATTTTGCTTGCAGCTTGATATGATGATTTCATTCCATTTATTTGTGTGGTTTTAGCACTGAACTTTGAGGAAAGGTTGCATCAAAATAACTGTGTTTTGTTTCGTAGTGGCGTTTCAAATTGCCACTCTTCACAAGAGCTACCGTTTCTTGGCATATTAGGAACATTGGTTTGGTGCTGGGAGGATGAATGGATATTTTTCAGTCCATTCACCTTTGAATTGCAGCTATTTTCACTGATTTTCACTTTTGTTTTACTGGCCATCTTTGAACATGCCATATTTTTCTACTAGCTGCCAGTTGGCGAAACTAGGCTACTCGCTACAGTACCTGCAGATTAGACTATCTGTAGATGCGCTGTCAAATCTCGCCCTGACTCGGACCTGTTGAAAGAGACGACACGCATTCCGTGAAGACCCGCCCTACCCTGCCTCTGATTTGCAGACTGTGGGTGGGGGGAAAAAATGCTGACGGGACGCTGAATGTGATTGGACCAGAGCAGAGTAGACAGACACAGACAGTGGAGCAGTGCAGCCGGACATGCAGAGCACTGCTTGCAGAGGAGATAGCGGAGAATTTTGTGGCAGGATATATTTTCCTTCCACTTGGTATCACTCCGGAATCACGTTTCAACCAAGTCACGTTGCTGTCATGAGCCATAAAATAAATAAAACGTCCAACTTGCACAACGACTCGGCAAAAAGTTGTGCGCGAGCCGCACTAACACTAAACTTTGATGTGAAGTAGGGGGCCACAAAATATCATCCAGCGGGCCGCAATTGGCCCGCGGGCCGCGAGTTTGAGACCCCTGCTCTAGACTGTATGACATTAACAGTTTGAGTGCCAGCCATTAACATTGGAAACATGGTTAAATGCCAGCACCCACTTCAATGATAGCGTTGTGAACGCATAATCTCTCTCTTAAATTATGTGTCTAATCTGCCTGTCGTTTATCAATGACTTGTTTGCAGTTAACATTGTCGAAAAACAGATTGTTTTTTTATCGGTTCATTTTCGTTTTATAGCATTTTGAAAAGCCCTCATTTTCAAGGAAAATATATAGATTCCGTGATAAACGGCATTTACTGGAATATTCTAGCATACACAAAAACGTTGTCATTTTTCGGCCTATTTATGAATCGTTTTCAAATAAACGCTAGATTATTGATGGTTTATGTGTACTTATGCACGCTATAGAGGCGGGCTGAAAAATATATTCTCTCATTTCCTCATCAGCGATCACCACGCACACACACACACACGCATAGGGCAAAAGCTTATATCTCTGTGAAAACAGGTCTGATTATTCTAAGACTGGTAAAATAAATTCCTTACCTGAGATCAGATGTTATCCAAAAAGATTATTCCAATTCGTGATCGCCATTCCAAATATCGATCACGCTTATTGATTACAGTGTTGGTACTGTAAATACATAATCCACACTGTTCTGATGGCCGGTGATCACTTGGTCTCTTCAGTTGGCTTGACGGAAAAGTAAAATGAGCAAACTGACCACTCCCCCTGCATCAGTCTAAAGTAATGGGGTGCAGTTACACAGGGAGAGACGATAGGGGGCGGTATCTTCCCAATTGAGCTCAGAGAGACTCTGCAGCACTAACCCGAGGCTCGATTGATAAAATATAAATTCAAATCGCCAATAAATAAAAGAAACAACAAACAAACGCTATATAGCGTCTGGGGCACTCAAAGGTCGGCATGAACTAACGACAAAAAGCATCCGTGGCACTCAATGTGTTAAGTAGCGTTTTCTTTTCAAATGTATCCAATAGTAAAGACCATAACCATGTCACAACAGCAGTCATAGTGTATATTTTCAGCAATACGTTTGTTTACCAATAGGGAGTGAAAGTGTGACGTAGGGTTATAGAAAAACCGCAAGGCCTTGTGGATTTACGGGTGAGAAGTATGAATGAATGAATGAACGCAGTGGGAAATACGTCTTCGCTCATTTCTTTTTACAGTTCTCCCGAGGTAACGTTACATTAAAATGGTGCGGGACTGCTGTGTTGTGGACTGCCACAATCGGTCTTATGACAAGCATAGGAAACGGGTTGCTAATGGCCTTAGATTTTTCTCCTTTCCAACTTGGAAAACAAACCAGGGACCTCGGATCTCTGTCATAACAAAGAAGCGTCGAATGGCGTGGGTATCGGCTGTAAGACGACCTAACATCACATTCAACACAATTTCTGAAAACATGGTGGTATGTTCACGACATTTTCACTCCGGTAAGTTGTAGAAGAAAAAATAAAGCTATGTTAATGCATGGGTTAACGTTACCCCTTGATCCGCATACATGAGTAGATAGGAATGCTAGCACCAGCCAGCTCATTTAGCACAACTAACATGATGGAAGCAGGCTACTCTCTCATGATGGAAGCAGATGGAATCATGAGAGAGTAGCCTGCTTCCATCATGCTGTCTTTGTAATGTCTGTTCTGTTGTGCTTTTAGTTTTGGCCCAAGAAAAGTATCTTGATTGATTGATTGATTGATTGAAAAGTTTATTAACAGATTGCAGAATGGGTACAGTACAGTACAGCTCAATACATAAAATTGTTAAGGGGATGCAGACCAGAGAAAGACTTTCGTCTTGTTTACATCAGGGTCCCCCATTTTCAATTCATCATAACATCTATACATTTATGACATACAGATTTGCAAATACAGTACTGTTTGTGATACAAAAGTGTCCAGAAAAAGAGTGTATATACATTTGGCGTAGAAACTGTACATTGGAGGAGGTTGGGTGGGTGGGGTGGGGTTGGGTGGGTGAGGGCTGTACATTGGAGGTGGGGGGGGGGGGGGTTGGGTAGGGGACACACACACATTTTACACTGTACATTGGAATACTGACAAAGCCTTACTTGGTCATTTACTGTACAACTAGGTTAGGACATTTGTAGGGGCCAGTTTCGAATTGCAGTCTCACGTAGGTGTTTTTTGAGAGAGCTGATGTTCTGCCAGCTAATGGGGCTCATAATACAATCCCAAGTCCTGCTTAGCTACATAACTAATCAAAGAAATTGTGTGTTTTTCAGGGAAACCAGCATATGAAATGTATGAAACCCACCCAGACTGGGCACCTTCTGTTGACCTTGGGCACACAGAGGTCAAAGCAACACACACTGAGCGCTTTACCCGGAAAACGAAGAGACAGCTACACCGGTATGTCATAAATGTCTAGATGTTACAGTACTGTCTATCTGTATGTCATATATGTTATGATGAATTGAAAATGGGGGACCCTGATGTAAACAAGACTAACGTCTTTCTCTGGTCTGCATCCCCTTAACAACTGTGTGTATTGAGCTGTACTGTATTGTACCCATTCTGCAATCTGGTAATAAAATGTTCAATCAATCTGCTCCTCCCAGACCAGCGATGGATGAAGCTGCAGCTCCACAGAGGTCAGAGGTGCATGAAGCTACACCACCAGTTGAAGCTGCACAGATGTCAGAGGTGGACGAAGCTCCACTACAGGACCACATAGAACAGGAGGAATGCAGTGGGTGTAACCGTCTGCGTGGTGAAATGAAGTCCATGCATGATGAAATTAACTGCTTGTTCGAGGAGAACATGACACTGAGGAAAGAGTTGTCCCAGGTGAAGATGAGTGCGGAGTCCTTGAAAGATGATGATGTGAAGGTCAGATTCTACACTGGCCTTCCATATTGGACCTTGCTGCAGGCTTTGCACACATTAGTTATTCCATGCCTGACAAAGGCAGGCCGAAAACTGTCTCCTTTCCAGATGTTTCTCCTAACTCTGATGCGACTGAGGCTGAATCTGCCGCAACAGCACCTTGCACACATCTTCTGTGTAAGCCGAACAACAGTGGCCACCGTGGTTAGAGAGACCTTATGTGTACTACATCATCACCTCTCAGAGTTGGTACACTGGCCGAGTAGACATTACCTCCAACTAACCATGCCACATCAGTTTGTAGGGGCTTTTGGCAATCGTGTTGCGGTTATTCTGGACTGCTTTGAAATTGGCACTGAGAGACCATCAAATCTGAAAGCGCAGGCACAGACATATTCCCACTACAAGCAAAAGCACACTGTTAAGTACCTGATTAGCATTACACCACAGGGGTCTATCTCTTTCATTTCCAAAGGGTGGGGAGGGCGTGTAAGTGACAAGCATCTGACCGAGAACAGTGGTCTCCTCAATAAACTGTTGCCTGGAGACTTGGTTTTAGCAGACCGTCGATTTGACATTGGGGACCATGTTTCATTAATGTGTGCATCGGTGAAAATCCCTGGATTCACAAGAGGACGTGCCCAGATGGATCCAAAATCTGTAGAAGAGAAACGGCAAATAGCTCACCTCAGGGTCCATGTTGAAAGAGTGATCGGTTTGGTATGCAATAAGTATTGCATGCTACATAATACCATACCAGTCCAACTGCTGGTTCCATTTGAAGGCGAGGACTTTTCTTTCATTGACAAGATTGTGACTGTGTGCTGTGCCTTAACGAATATGTGCCACAGTGTTGTTATGAAACCACCAGACCATGCGTTACCAGATAGTGAGGGAGAGACGGAGTGAGGTACTGAGGGTAATACATCTTTTAGCTAAAGCTAAAATGGAAAATCAAGGCCTCTTAGTTTTACTGATGTGGATTATTTAAATTCAGTTTGTCATGTTTTCAACGTTATTTGAACAATGTTATGTCTGTTCTGTAAATACTAGGGCTGTCAAAAGTTAATGCTTTAACTGTATTTCACAGGAGAGAAACTGTATTCAAAGAAAGCTATTAAAATTGCTTTTGAATCTAAATATACTTTCTTTGTGTTGATTTTACATTAATTCCATGATTTCTCAAAAAAACGATTTCAAACCATTTCAATTATTAACACCTTTACTGCTGTAGCATAAGATTGGTAAAACAGTAACATATGGAAAACAGTGGTAAACATTGGTACAACATTGCTAGATTTGAGTTTATTACTCTTCATTTCTTTTTTTGGCATGCGCTACAGAGCCATGGCTCACTTGAGGCACGACTGTGAGTAAGTCCCACACACGTGAGGTGGTACCACACAATTTTGCAGTTCTCACCATCACAGGCCACCATGTCATCTTGTTCTTCTGACCCTCCGCACACACACCAACAGTCTTTTGTGGCAGACTGCTGTACCCCTGCTAAAAGCTTACGCTTAGGCTTAGCAGCAGGTGGATTTGGCAGTACAGGTGGATCTTTGGAGACTCCTCTGGTGTAGTGACAAGCTACAAGCTCAGGCAGTGAGACTTTAAAAAAAAATCCTGTGCCTTTGCTAGTAGTGTCATCCAGAAGTCCACATCTGGCATGAGTCGCACCACCACACAGTCTTTCGTCGTCCACACAACAAAGTCACAAAAGTTTGACATAGTCACAAAGATCTGAGTTTGTGTTTGCCTGTAGTATTTGTGTGCCCGCTTCAAGCAAAATATCCCGTCTGTACATTCAAGGCAAAAGTTTTTATTTTCAGAAGCCTGCAGGATAGTGTTGTAGCGGTGCTTGGATGGGCATTTCACTTCCAGACAGCCTTTCCCACAACATGTGCAATGGGCAGTCTCCACTTTGCCACTTGAATGGAGGATAACCCATGGCTCGAGTGGAGCTTCCCGTAGCCGCTGAGAGTGCAAAAACCTAAGACATAAATATAATTGAAATTAGTATAGAATAAATGAAAACAACAACACTCATAAGAAGCTTCACTTTAACAGCTAATCACCACCACAGGCTAAAATCAAAAAGTGCAAAAACAGTGCCACTGAAGGGACAATGTACAATGCATTGTACCAGATATAGCTATGAGCTCATTTTCATCTGCAGTCCCTGTACACTACCATTAGGTGAATTGATTGATTGAACATTTTTATTAACAGATTGTAGAATGGGTACAATACAGTACGGCTCAATACACACAATTGTTAAGGAGATGCAGACCGGCCCCGTTCCATGTACCGGGATAACCGAGTTAGCCGGATAACTTTATCAGGCTAACTGTGTTAGCCTGACTTTCCGATTTCATGTACCTGGATTTCCCAAATCACCATGACAACATATCCAAAAGTTTGAGCCTGCTCGAAAGCAGAGTTCAAGTTCAAGTTAGCCTGAACTATCGCCACGCCCCCGCAAAGAAGTGACAGCCCGTTTCCTGAAACTATTCCCACAGTCTACGATCTGCATTATACCATTCTGAATTACGTTTTTGTGCTCCATTCTTCCAGAGGGGGCTTTTGAAATGTAAAATAGACCCAAAATGCTGATATTAAATTCACTTTGTCCTAAATAATGCACGTTATATATACCGTGGCGACGGTGGCGCTCGCTCGTGCGATGTACACATGATGTGGTTATTTTAATTGTAACTGGGATTAAGATGTCTGATGAGATGCGCTGTTTGACGGATTTGAGAAATTGAATGAGCCGTTGACGTCACATTAATGAATGAGGATAAAGAGATAAACTTCATTCAAAACAACGGATATTCTAAACACGGGTCTCTCGTTCATTAATGTATAAACAATGAATTTATCCCATCTGGCCCAGTGGCCCAGCGGTAGTGCTCATCCCTGCCAGTTCAGCGACCGGGGTTCAAATCCCCGTGTTTCCAATATGATTTTTTTGAATATAATATTAATGATTATACGCCAAAGTAGCCTGGTTTTAAGTTAAAATATTATAAATCTACATGCATTGAGGATGTCATTCTTTATATAGCTCTCAACGTGCACCAAATTGAATTATTCCTATATTGCAAAAAGAAGGAAAAGACTAGGGCCTTGAACCCCGGTCGTCCGTGTGAAAGTCAAAAGAAGAACCCGTTACACCACAGAGAAGATAAGTAAAAGATTGACTATACATCAATCAATGGGTAAGAGAGCCGTATCGTAATTCTGTATAACAGTTAACTAATAATTTTCGCTAGCAAGATCTCATTTGATTATTCAATCCAGCAGGCAAGTTTAAAGAAATATAATCTGATTGATTGAGGTAATGAGGGACTTAGAATTAGCCTATAGATAACGCATTTAACTTGTCGGCGAGGCGATTGAGCCTATTGCAATCTGTCAATAAAGTCTTAAATCAATTAATCAATCAATGCCGTTGAGAATCAGGGTCTCTGCCATCGATACGTGCTGGCTTTCCACCTAAAACGGGAGCGCGCATCTAGCCTGACTTGAGCCTGACTCTCAAGTCTGGCTTGAGTTAACGAGACTTAATCCTCCTTTGTGAAACAGGAAAATCCCGGCTTTGAACATCGGGTTAACTGAAGCTGGATAATGGACATGTTGATCGACTTAGTTGAACCACGTACATGGAACGGGGCCCAGAGAAAGACTTTCGTCGTGTTTACACCAGGGTCTCCCATTTTCGACAGTCTCAAGTGACTTACATGGGCACAGCACTAGAGAGAGCTATGGATCTAGTCTGTTTCATTATCAATAAAGATCGCCGTAGATCTACTACATCTAAATTCTAAACTAATCTAATTATTATAGCAGCGTTGCCCAATTTGTGGCCCACGCTCCCTTTGGCCCGCCATGGCATTTGACAAGCTCATGCTAATTCTCGTCTTATTTTTTAAGTGTTGTAAAATCCTAACCATAATAACTACAAAATGTAAATCTTGTGCAAATAGAAAGTACATAATCATCAAAGAAACATTGAGTTTTACGGCAATGTACAGCACAGTGCTACTTCCCTATTAAATGACATAAGTAGTTTACGAGCAATTGTTGGCACACAGGAGTTGGTGCTAACAAGATGCATCCTCATCCTCCTGGACCTTTCTGCAGCCTTCGACACAGTCTCCCACTCCATCCTCCTCAACCGCCTATCCAACAACCTCGGAATCACTGGCTCAGCACTCTCCTGGTTTCAATCCTACCTCACCACCCGGACACAGTTTATCACCATCGGCAATTCCAGTTCCACCCTGGCCCCAGTCAACCAAGGCGTCCCCCAAGGCTCTGTACTTGGCCCAATTCTGTTCACCATTTACATGCTCCCCCTCGGTCAGATCATCCGCCGCCATGGCCTCAGCTTCCACTCCTATGCCGACAACACACAACTCTACCTCTCCACCAAACCATCCACCCATCTCCCCCACACTCCCTTATCAACTGCCTTCATGAAATAAAAACCTGGATGTCATCTAATCTTCTCAAACTCAACAACAATAAAACTGAGCTCATGGTTGTGGCACCCAAGGCCCTGCTCCGGAAGGTTGGGGATCTCACCCTCAACATAGACGGCTGCTCCATCTGCCAATTCCCAAAGGTCCGCAACCTGGGCGTTATCCTGGACTCCACCCTTTCCTATCAAGCCCATGTCAGTTCCGTCACCAAATCCGCTTTCTTTCACCTCAGAAACATCTCCAGACTCCGACCATCACTTTCCGACTCCACAGCTGAGACCCTCATCCACGCCTTTGTAACCTCCCGCCTGGACTACTGCAACGGGGTCCTGTCCGGGGTCCACCCCTACACTCAGTCACGGTCCCTGCGATCCACCTCACAGCTCTCCATCCCCCGAACCAGACTGCGGAACTTCGGGGACAGAGCTTTCAGTGTGGCAGCTCCCACCCTCTGGAACTCCCTCCCCGCAGAACTCCGCACCGCCCCAACTCTGGACTCATTAAAAAAACTGCTCAAAACCCACCTCTTCAACTTGGCCTTTAACCCCTAATTTCTCACTTTATATGTATATGTTGTGTCTGTCCACTATGTTTGTTAATTTGTCATCTCCCCCCCCCCCCTATGTAAAGCGACCTTGCGTCTTCTGAAAGGCGCTATATAAAATGAAGTTATTATTATTATTATTATTATTAAGAGGAGCTTATTGTTCAGTGATGGGAGTAGCAGTCACCTGTAATGAACGTGCACGAGCATGCAATCGGCACAGGTGATAATCCTCACACTGATGGATGGAGACTCCGCACCTGCCTGCTAATCACCATACCACCCTACAAGATACCTGGATCTCCATGCATCAGCATCAGATCTTCGTTTAAGATGGCCTGGCAAGTATCTGTGACATTCCTTCTCGTTATAATGTTTTTTCGTCTTTTCTGTGTCAAGCCTCTTCCCATTGTGTTCCCGTGTATCCACCCTTCCCGTGATTTTGAGGCCTCATGTTAACGTGTTTTTGACAGCGTGTTTTTCCCTGTGTGCCTGACTTCGTTTTTCCTGTGAAGACTTATTTCGTTTTTCTCCCTCTGTGTCTTCACAGCTCCACTCCTGTGCTCTCTACCGATCACGGTTAGGCTTGGGCGGTATTACGGTATACCAGGGTATTTCGAAATCGCGTCGGTAGGATTTGCAATACCGTGACGTCACAGACTGTGTGCCAAATCACAGATGCATTGCTTGTAGTGCACAGCACGTGCCAGCAGAGGGCAGGGTAGTCTGTCTTTCCCTCTCTCAGTCAGAGCTCACGCGCGTGTTCCTGTGGGTCTTCCATCTCGCATGTATGTGTTAATCTGCACGACAAATAAAGACTTATTCTTCTATAGAATGTGGTTATGGGCCGGTGGCCGTCCGTTTATTAAGGTTGAATGGACCATGGGTCCACTTCCACACATTGGATGATTGTGGATTCTGGTATCGGAGCGTTTTTCGAACGTTTTGAGAGTACGGATTCGTGCGTGAATGTGGACCCGGGAACACGTTGTTTGGGTAAGTAAGTTATGTTATGGTTAAGCGTATGGAAGATGAACGTACGAGTTATGAATGCCGGGAGTGTATGTTTGGTAAACCGTCCCATTTCGACTGTGTGTATGCGTATTGGCTTCGGTGATTCACTACAGGGGTTTAACGGCTTAAGCTGGGTTTTGATTATCAGTTAATCAATGCAGATAAAATGTTGTGCATCTGTATGTGTAGTTGTGTACTACTGTCGTGAGTTTGTGGGTCACATTGGTCTAATTTCAGCCTCCATTATACGTTATTTGTTCCGTATGACTCGTTTCATATCTGTGTGTCTCAAATGTGCACGCTGTGCAATTTGTTTACGTTGGTAACACGGGTCGCTAAGGAATTTAGGTTCGAGGTTGAAGAAAGTGCACTTTTAGGTTGAAAGAACGGCCCTAATGTCAACGTGTTTCAATATAAGCGTCTTGTATTATTCTTAAAGGAACACATTTTGGGAAGCTTATTTGCCATCTACCCTGGAGTTAGACAAGAAGATACATACCTTTTTCTTCTCTGTGCATGCAGTAGGAGTAGGAAGACGTTGGGAACTAGGCTAATGGAGGAACCTACTTCCACTGACTGACGCTAAGCTAGGCTAACGGTGCGCGTCTTCCTACTCCTACTGCATGCACAGAGAAGAAAAAAGGTAAGTATCTTCTTGTCTAACTCCAGGGTAGATGGCAAATAAGCTGATTTCCCAAAATGTTGGAGTTTTCTTTTAAGATACCACAGTTATGCTGTGGATGTAAATTAACATGTGCTTGCTTATGTAGAAACAATGCAAGATAACGAGACCTTTCATTATAACGTCTTGTGTAGCACTTGTGTCACTAGCTGTAACAGCTGTTCGCCACGGGCAAAGTTCTAGATTCGAATGAGGAGAGGAGTAATATACACAGTTAAAGGAATGGCAGTGTTAACAGAAATGGCTATGGGGTGACAATAATATGTACAAGATGGTTTCCATCTGTGGCCTTGCTCTGCTGGCAGCGGTTTATTCATTCACATTGACTCATACCACAACAGCTCATGTGTTCTCCTCTCCGGGAGAGGCATGTGTGGGAAGAAGAGAAAGTAGGAGGGAACTAAGACTTATATACTCCCCAACCTGGCGTAGACAGTAGAAGCTCTGCCTATAGCGCCCTCCAGTGGACACAGATATATATGCAGTCATGGGAGTAGTAGAGGACAGTTACAGTTAGTTACAACCATACATACACCCTCTAGATTCAACACTCCCACTTATGGTTGCTTAGTACACTGTATGAACTCTTCAAAACAATTTACAAAGAAAATAACACAGTCTTAGAACATCAAAAAGAGTATGGCAGTCAATATTTACACACCAAACATGACCTCTGCAAATCTCCTCAGTTTAAATTTTGAAGCAGGCTTCGTCATAGCGTCTGCTACCATGTCATCTGTTCGACAATAAACCAGTGTCAACCTTTCTTCTCTGATGACAGATCTGATGAAATGGTACTTTATATCCATATGCTTACACCTCTGTCGACACACAGGGTTTCTCGCAATGGCAATAGTACCCTGGTTGTCCTCATAAACAACAGTGTTCTTATATAAATAGTTATCCATCCCTCCGAGCAGTTGTTCTAGATAAATACACTCCTGTATCGTCATGGCCAGGGCCATGTATTCGGCTTCACAAGTTGACAGTGCCACTGTGGGCTGCTTCTATGTTTTCCATGAAACCAGTGAGCTGTTTGTGTTTAAACTAACACAGTATCCAGTAGTATTCCTTCTATCTGTGATGTCAGCAGCCCAGTCTGCATCACTGTAGGCTTTAAGCCCTAAGCCTCCGCTGCTCTTTCTGAAACAAAGTAGTTTATCTACTGTACCTTTGAGATAACGAAAAACATGTTTTACCATGATCCAGTGTTCCTCTGTGGTATCAGCAAAGTGCTGTGACAACTTACTCACTAAAAAACATAGGTCAGGTCGGGTACATGTTGTTAAGTAGATGAGGCTACCCACGGCTTCCCTGTACATTTTCACATCTGTCAGTTTCTGAGCATCCTCCTGATAATCAAGTTTCTGATCACATGGTGTTTCCCTTGTTCTACATTCCTGCATGTCAAAACGTTTCAGGATATTTTCCACATATCTCTTCTGGGATACTGTTACACAATTTTCTGACTGCTCAAAGTCCATGCCTAGGAAATGCTTTAACCTGCCAAGGTCTTTCATTTTGAATCTGGTGGAGAGCATACCTTTCACCTGATCTAGGTTCCTAGATTTGTCTGCTGCGATGATCAAATCATCCACCCAAATGACGATTATCACTTTTCCTGACTCTTTTGACTCCCTTGAGTAAACACAGGGGTCTACTGGATTATGTAGGAAGTGATCCTCGATGAGGGCCATTTGCTCCTTCCCTTGGTCGCCATCCTCTTGGTTGATGGTAGGCGTAGCTTTAGCTCTTGTTGGCCTAGCGTCTAGCCACGCGGTGCTCCCGGCGCTAACCTAGCCTATACTTCAGCTAAACTTGCTACCCTTATTATTTTGCCCCGGCGTGATCTGGGCCCATAACCTGTTGACAGAATCTGGCTATGGGGTGACAATAACGTGGTCAAGAGGCATGGTTTCTATCTTTAGCCTTTAAGCGGCGTGGTTTATTCATTCACATGGTATGAGCAGCAGCACATGAGGTCTCCTCTCACTGAGAGGCGGGTGGAGAAAGAGGTAGAGGGGGAGGAGACATCTCTATTTATACTCGCCACCTGGTGGTATCTTGAGTGGCTCCGCCTAGAGCGCCCTCTAGTGGAAACAGTTATATATGCAGTTAGACAGTTACTAACAATCCTACATAGAACCTCTAACTTTAACAAAAAGTATAAAAGAAAGTATCTAAAAGATCATAGTACCTTTTATAGGAGTAGCAAATTCTTGAAATGGGTGGGAGAGAGAGAGAGGGAGAGAGGGAGAGAGAGAGAGAGAGAGAGAGAGAGAGAGAGAGAGAGAGAGAGAGAGAGAGAGAGAGAGAGAGAGCGTTTAGGGGGTGTGTACTGTATGCAGCGGGTATTGTGCCTTCACTACGCCCTAGAAAACAGTGTGCAGCAGCCAGCAGGACTCCTCACTACAGAAGCTCTGCTCAACGACACGTCAACAGCAGTGCTCTCCTGCTCTCTGCTGAGAGTCCTGCATTGTGACACAGTGTCCGTTTCCACAGCTCAACACCACCACCTGGTGCCTGCTGTTGGTCAGGACACCACCGCCCCTCCATAAGCAGCATCAGATTCTGACAGCCGCCTAGCCCAGAAGAGGCCAGTGATACAAATTCAAGTGTTTTCCAAAAGATGTGCGTGTGTGGCCATCAAATCATAGCAGACTTGGCCGTGCTCCCAGCCCTTCGATGAGACGTCAAATCAATAATCTGTTCATTAGCCGTTTAAGACTGATCTGCCACTCAAATAGATCAGTAAGGCATGTTGTTACTCGTCGTGCCAAAGCCTTTTGTCCAGCAGTGATAACCTTCCATGTCTATCCATAAACAGCTAAAATGCAACTAATTGACAATATTGTGCCACACAAAAGTACCTACTCTGTGGTACTTGGAATCTTGTTGTAATTTGACAGGAATATAGTCCTGGTGCTGCTTGTCAGGGGGCTGGGAGGTGGACATCTTAGCCATATGATGTCATGTGTATCAACTCCCCTGCAGATCCAATATGGCCCAAATCTCTCTCAGATTCCCTGTTCTCTATTGGAATGGATCCTTGCAATCAAGGTCGCAGTGTAAGATTGCTAACAATGTGTGAGGCTATTTCCTCCCTGCATTCATACTATGTAATTAGCCGCTGTGCCATTCGACGTCCCTCAATTCAGCCTTTTCAGATCAATATCACTCAGGCTGCAGCTAAATGACTGAGCTGGGAGAGGGTTGTTTTTTTCTACAGCTAAATGGCAAAGTATGAATCACAGGTTTAACAGCACTATTCAGAGAGGTAGGAGGCAGTGGCAACACACATGCAAGCATACACACACACACAAACATATATACATATACATTATTATACATATATATATTACATACATACATACATTCATACATACAAATACATACTATACACACACACACACACACACACACATAACAGTCAACCTAAGCAGGTACACGAATGATAAAAGTAAAAGAAAAAATAAGATAATGACAGTCTTGTTAGTACAATTGACTCCCTCGACCCCCTTGCGTATCAGCAGACATCAGGGTGGAGGACACCATCATCTACTGTACATGTTTCACAGAGCCTGGAGAGGCCACTTTAACACTTTACCATCATCGAGCCTCTGCGGCTAGCGGAGAAGCTCACAACAATGTGACTGGACCACAGCCTGGTGGCCTCACCAACAGACCACAGTACGTCGGACTGCAGGACAGCCTGTCCAGATGTGCTGGTGAGCAACACCGGTTCCCCCCAAGGAACTGTGCTGTCATTCTTCCTTTTAACCCCCCTCCCACCCCCTCTATGAGGAGTAGCTAGCCAAGATAAAGAGCACGTTCAGCCATAGACGTATCCCTCCCAACACACCACCTGGTCAATCATTCATGAAAGTCGCCATCAGGCTCCACAACCGCAGGTATGGACTGCTGCCAATAGCTGGAGAGCTAACGGCTGTAGAACTTGAGAACTGTTAGGACTAACTCTTAATACGAAGCACAGACTCTACATAATGGACCATGTATATTATCATCACTAGTATTACTGACTGATTGAATCCTGCCATTCCACTACTATTATTACTATTGCTATTATTACCTCTTCTGCCTGTAACTCCCCTCCCCCACGCTGCTATGACAACTGAGTTTCCCCAAGGGGGTTAATAAAGGAACACTTGAACTTAAACTTGAACACACACACACACATGGTGGAGAAATGTGTTGGAGAGCAGGCACGTGCGCACATAGAACCCAAAGGGTGCTCGAGCACCTGCCCTTTTGTGCCTCATAAAAAAGTTCCCTTTTTATGTCTTTTTTCTTTTTTTACCATTGCGCATATGGACTATAGACTGATGTATGTGTAGAAGGGTGGATTATCCCTACTTTATGAGAGTAGATGTGCACTGTCACCAGGTAGTGGGAACGCAGCAGATCTGAGTCCGGCTGAGTCCCCGACTGTAGTGTAGAATTAGAATTGGGATTTAGCAGAGGGAGCGGATGGGGCCTAGGGTTTACTAACCTAGGGGTGATGCGCTGGTCCTTCTTGCCCTCCAGGGCGACTCACAGTAATTCCCCAAACACCCACACTTCCCCTAATACTTCCCACACCCTCCCACACCCGGTGGCAGTAGTGATAGATGGTATAATTTCTCCCCAAAGCAGTACCTTTCCTTGTTGACGAACGGAGACTTGTCCCAATGGTACATAGGCCGTGGTTAAGAAGGGGTTAAGCAGTAATGTACATTAATCGAAAGGAAGGGGTTAAACAATAATGCACATTAATGGACACGCACACAGTGATCCCATTTGTACGCCTCTCCTTTTATATAAATTAGAATGCAATCACTACAAGGCACAATGCATGGCACTTAGATCTTACACGTGTAGAAGGGTTAATATAATTTGCACTGATCCGCAGGGAGAGAGAGAGAGGGTACTGGCGAGCTCCGCAAGCTACTCAATGGGAATGATTATTATTATACACACGTGCGGTCTGCACGCCTTAACCACACAACACATGTAACCAAAAAATACAGTGGGCCCACAATTGAAACAAAAATCCTATCTAAGCCGGCATTACACAAAACAACAAACGTCGGGGCGCCCCTAGTCACTGGTGCACGTGCCAGTTCAATGTATCTATTCTCTTCGCCTCGAAAAGGAGAATGTTCGCCGATAAAGTTCCAGCACTCGGAGCGCTAACAGTACCTGGCTTGAGTGTACCAACCGAGTGCTGGCCTGCTCCCGCAACGAATGTGCGTGCTGCGAGATGGCCGTCGAACGGTCCCATGGTGGTCACCTGTGATAGCAAGGGGCTGGCTGGACTGACGTTTAGGCAGGCGACAGCTGGACTGGCTGTCGGCTAGGAGAATGCTGGAGGCGGGTGCGGTCCGGCGATGTCTGTTGCGGTGTCCTCTGCGGGGCTGGAAGACGGTGGAGCGACGAGCAATCGAACTGTGCTACTAGGCCTATACTTGAAGCTAAGCTTTGGGTCGGTGCGACCCCCTAGCCTTCCGCCTTTACTTACTACTTTACTAAAACGCAGCGCGTGCAATATCCACAGCACTCTCCGGCAGTAGAGCATCTTCTTCTTGGTTCAAACGTACCCTAAGCACTATTGTAACTGAGGGGTACAATTCCCTGACTGTATGGTTAGATATGATACTTACTACCACTACCTCTTGTACTTTAGACTCTGGCCACCCAGTACTAGGTATGAATATGTTGAACACTCCCACCTGATAAACGGATCCAACACAAATGTACCAAATCGAAAGTTTGAGTTTTAATACATAGCAAAAGGTATGTACAACGATCACTTAATTACATTTATGATTTGAAATAGTATGCACTTTTATGGCAAATGAGTATTCGTAGGTAGATCAATATCGAATGTCCAATCTCTGATTGCGCAGGAAGCAAATATACAACCTGGAATATTTAGGGAACAATAGCGATGATACTTGAATGATTATATAGCTGGATACACTAGGGGAAGGTTCCGACTGCTTGTAGGACAGCTGGAGGGGGGGGGGGTTAGAGAGTCACTGGCTGGATCCCGTCTGGCTGAGGGTATCTTGGGAGAGTCCACAGTTGTGCGACACGGTGCCCAACGATCCTCGATCCACAGATGAATGCAGTTGGACCCTCTGTGGCCGGCGTCCTCCGGTCCACGACGGAGAGACGTGAGGCGACCTCACTGTGCAGAGCGCCGTCTCACCTGTCGTCCTCTCCGGGGGGGGGTATTTCCAACACACCGCAGTGTTGGCCTTTATCCATAGAATAATCAAAGTACTCAAAGCATAATCCAAGCCGGGGAAGGCTAGCCGTCGTCGGTAGAATAATCCAATATACAGGTCCACTCGCTCTTTGGCCTGGAGCTCCTCGGGTGCAGCTTCACGTGGGGTCAACCACCCTGGATAAGCGTCCAGCTGATGCCCGAAACGATGGGGGTGCTGATTACTATAGAACTCTTACCGCACGAGGCACTACATATGAATAGACTATTATTAGCTTAATAGAATACGTCCAACTCGACGATATAGTGCCAAATATGACTATTCAAATATTAATATACACAATGTCTCAATGCCGATACTGGGCCGAATTGGCCTTACTGCCCACACGTGGTTCGCGGGGAGGCTTTTGCGTCTGTCACTCTGTTGGAGGGTAAGGAACTGTTCTAAAAAGAAAGTTCTACTTTAATAGCGCAGTATATATACGCACTATGAACAAATAGTACCATTAGTGGTGCGGTAGACATATTCCTACGCGGAACTAGGACTTGTCCATACATGTTGAGCGGTACGATTGAACTTGGTCTGAGGGGTATGGCGACCTGGCACCAAGGTCTCGTCCAATGGTAGAATGGAGACTATTATGGGATGTTCAGTAGACTAGAAGGGATATTCAATGCATATTGTACAAGGAATATACAAGGGATATCAGGGGATATACAAATACAATTAAATATATATATATAAATAAATATATATATTCGGTTTAATCTGATCCTTCAGAACAGCCGCCCCCTAATTGGTCCCAACCTAATTAGTTAAGCAGAGACAGATTAACCGCACTGTCTACCACTCAAGGGTTCGCTGTAAGGGTCAGTCAACTCACAAAGTCATAGGGTCATGGTCATCATCGATTGTGTCTGGGAGTCGGGGCAGTTCTATGAGCCTCGCCACAGGACGGGTGTAAATGCGCCCTTGGACGAGTACTTCAGCTGCTCGGACCTTGCCATCGGCACCGGTGATCACTTTGCTTACGCGGCCAGCCGGCCACATAGCTCTGGGTAGTGACTGGTCAATAATCATGACGACTGTTCCTTCCGTCAAATTGTCTCTCTCTTTTACCCACTTCTGGCGGGTCTGTAGAGACGGTAGGTAGTGCAGTAGGAAACTGCTCCAAAACTTGTCGGCTAATACTTGGCTGTACCTCCACATTCGTCGGCCGTTCGCTTCTTCAGGCCGGTACATTGTCTGGGGTAACGCGGGATCTAGCCGCCCCATCAGGAGGGTGTTGGGGGTGACTGGGTCGACATCTGCTACATCACTGGAGACGTAACCGAGGGGCTTTGAGTTCAATACTCCCTCAATCTCCGTGAGGACTGTCATTAGGACTTCTTCCGCCACAGTCTGGGCCCCAAGTACTGCGTACAGGGCTGTCTTTATAGAACGTACTTCTCGTTCCCAAGTTCCACCGAAGTGGGGTGCGTTTGGGGGGTTGAATTGGAAGTCAATCTGGGCTGGAGCGAGGTGGGTCTTAAGTTCTGGGCCCATAGCTTGGAAGCTCTCCCTCAGCTCTCTTTCTCCGCCTTTGAAGTTTGTCCCGTGATCGGACAATAATGTAGACGGTTTTCCTTTCCGTGATGTGAATCTTCGGAAGGCCATAAGAAATGAGTCTGTGCTCATGGTCGGAAGGAGCTCGATATGTATCGCTCTGGTGGTCATGCATTTGAATACAATACCCCACCGCTTCTCGGTGCCTCTTCCTTTCTTTATGTGCAGCGGGCCAAAACAGTCCATGCCTGTTGAGTGGAATGGCTTGTCGCCGAGTCGGAGGCGACATGGAGGTAGGTCAGCCATCCGTGGTATGCTGGGCTGCGCGCGCCACTTTCGGCAGTCTAGACAGGTTCGCTGGAAGCGTCGCACCGTCTCTCTTCCTTGAAGTATCCAGTAACGACGTCTGATCTCCGCGAAGACTCTCTCTCTGCTCCTGCGTGGTGTACATCCTCGTCGTATTTCTTTATAATCAGCTCTGTGACCTTGTGTTGGCTGTTCAATACGATCGGGTACTTAATGTCATCCGGTAAATTGGGGGCTCTCCGCAGGCGACCACCCACTCTGATGAGGGTATGTGTGTCACTCTCGGGGGCCAGATGAATCAATCTGCTGTCTGATGGGACGGGCTTTCCTCCCTGTAGACAGTCTAGTTCATCGGGGAACGAGTCTCTCTGGGCTCGTTGCAGTAGAAGCAGTTCTGCTTCCTCGTAGTCAGCTGCTGACATATCAGCAGGGGACTGAATCTCTGGGTGGTGCCGCAGGAATGTCCGTTGCTGCGCACTCTCTATGGTAATGCAATCGTATATGTTGGGGTCTGCGGAGACAACAGTGCTCAATCCACCGAACATAGGTTTCTTATTCTCAGCCTCCTCGTCACTTGCTTCCCTCGGGGTGGGCGTGGGCCAATCTCCTTCCGGGAGCTTGAGGAATGCTGGTCCGTCACTGTAGATGTTACGACGGGTTAAGTCATCTAGGGACATTCCCCGGGTGATGACGTCAGCTGGGTTGTGCTCCGTATCAACACAGCGCCAGTTCGCCTCTCCGGTTAACTCTCCGGTTAACTCCCGAATCTCCCACGAAGACTTTGTATTTGCATGAATCCGATTTGATCCAGGCGAGTACTGTCGTGGAATCTGACCACAGGGTTGTTCTATGCACCGGAATGGTGAGCTCACGTTGGATGAGCGTGGCTAGATGCGCTCCTGCGAGGGCTGCGCAGAGCTCTAGACGTGGGATAGACTGTTGCTTGCGTGGGGCTATTCTCGAGCGGGCGAGGATGAATGCTGTGTAGATCTCTCCCCCCTCTTCTTGGGCCCGCAAGTAGGCTACTGATCCGTAGGCGACCTCGGAGGCGTCACTGAAGACGTGTAAATCCATTTTACATGTCTCTGGCCTCACCGTGGGTGGGAAGTAGCTTCGGCGTATATTAACGCCTGGGAGTGAGTGGAGTTCCATCTCCCACTCTCTCCAGGTGGATGCAAGGTGTGCGGGAATGGGGTCGTCCCAGCCCTGGTCCTTGTCCCACAATGCTCGTACAATCATCTTTGCCCTGGTGGTGTACGGTAGTATACATCCTAACGGGTCATATTGTCGGGCGAGTGTTCTGTACACACTCCGTCTGGTGGTCGGTATTGCCGTCGACCTTCCCTGCTCCGTGGTCAGGGGTTTGTGTCTATAGTGGAGCGAGTCTGTTTTGAAGCGCCACACTAGTCCTAGTGTCATCTCTTGGGCTTCTCCTGGGATTGTGGCCATCCAGGTCTCGCTGCTCGCTTCCTTGTCCTCGGAGGAGAGGCTGCGCAGTACGTGCGGATCGCTGCTGGCCCACTGCCTGAGATCAAAGCCGCCTTTGATCAGAGAGGCGCGGAGTTTAAGTAGGAGAGCCTCGGCTTCTTCCTGGGTCGAAACGCTTTGTAGACAGTTATCTACGTAGAAGCTGTTCTTCACACTGTGTCGGACCTCTTCGTCCGCTGCTGGGTCCTCTGCGACATGTCTCTGTAGTGCAAATGTAGCACAGCATGGGCTGCATGTAGTTCCGAAAGGGAGGACTTCCCATTGGTAGATGGCTGGGTGCTCATCTCCTGGCCTCTCTCTCCATAGGAACCGCAACAGGGGCTTGTCCTCCTCTACTAATCTCACCTGCAGGAACATCCCTTTGATATCCCCGCTGATAGCCACCTTGTCCTGGCGGAAGCGGAGTAGTACGCCTAGTAGGGAGGGGCCGAGTGTAGGACCGGGCAATAGCTCTTTATTCAGATTTTGGGATCCGATCTGGTAGCTGCAGTTAAACACGATGCGGTCTTTGCCGTTGTGATGAACCTTGTGGTGGGGCACGTACCACGATTCAGTCGTCTGGTCGGCCTCTTTAATGTCAATCTTTGTGACGTGTCCCGCTGTGATGAGCTTCTCAATCTCAGCGCGGTATACACTTTCTTGGGCGGGGTCCTTGGCTAAGCGCCGCTCTGTGTTTAGTAGGTACCGCTCTGTGGCGTCTTTCTTTGCGTGAAAGGTAGGCATCCCTTCCCGCCGCAGGAGTGGCGTGGCGTATCTCAACACGCCG
This sequence comes from Notolepis coatsorum, assembly GCF_963971535.1. Taxonomy (NCBI): domain Eukaryota; kingdom Metazoa; phylum Chordata; class Actinopteri; order Aulopiformes; family Paralepididae; genus Notolepis; species Notolepis coatsorum. Next base: position 113,346,681 of record NC_140165.1, read on the forward strand.
CTGACTGGGACTCTCTTTGTTCCCGTCTCGAGGAGGTTAATGGCGTAGATGTCGTCTTTAGAGCGAATGTCTTTCTTTTCGTTCTTAAAGGGCATTTGTTCTAAGGTCCATAGCCTCTCTACATGCTGCAGGAGTGCGGTGTCTCCCTCTGTGACGCGGGAGTGGAGACAGCTAGTGGCTGTGGTTCGGTTGAGAGATTTGGCGAGTGGGCCTTGGAGAGTCCATCCTAGGCGGGTCTCGACTGCTGCAGGACAGCCTCTGGGTCCGGTATGAACCCGGTCTATCGGGACAATGAGGTCTGCATGGTCGGAGCCTATCAACAGTGTCGGGGTAGCACCGTCTATGAGTGGGATCGGTAGCTTGCGTAGATGTACATATTTCTCCATCAGCTTGGCTACGGGGTATGTGTACCGCGACAGTCCTATTTCTTGGCTGGTGAAAGCGTCTGTAATCCTGTACCGTCGCTCGGGCTGGCCGCTTGCTGCGATAGAGAATGAGACATTCTCGGCCTTTATCGTTTTCAAATCTCTTCTTATTGTCCGAATTGTCATTTGGTTTTCGCTCCCCCGCAGCCCTAGCTGGGCCGCAGCGGACGCGAGCAGAAGGGTCTTCTCTGACCCGTCATCAAGGACGGCGTAAGTGTCCATGACTTTATTCTGGTAGCTCAATGTCACACGGACTACCTTTAAGAGCACTCTGGCTCCGCTGCTGCTGGCGGGGTCGATGTACATGACGCTTGCTTTGCTGCTTGATGGTGCGGGTGGAGGCCGCCGTCTGTTACTGTCGTGGAGTATGTCCAGATGGGCTCCATCGCAGTGACTGCACTTTTTCTTTAAGCGGCATTCGGCTGCCATGTGTGATCGCGCACAGCGAAAACAACGTCTGTTGGACTTTATCCATTGACTCGCTTCCTCCGCATTCATCTTGGGGAATGAGTCACATTGTGACAGCCAGTGTTCTTTCTCACAGTAGGGGCACACTATCTTCCACTTCTCCTTTCTTGAGGGGGTACTGTGGCTCCTACTGCTTGGCACTGACTCCGATTGGTGCATGACAGTCACCGATCTTCTTCCATCATTTCGTCTCCTGGTTCCTTCTCTGGAGCCAGGGGTGCTCCGTCCGAATGTATCTAGCCGTAAGCTGCTGACTTCTCTCGCCAGGAAGTCGGCTAGATCGAGGAGGTTCAGTTCGGGGCCATTAGGGTCTCGGTGGTCTCTCTGCCGCCTAAAGCGCTCCTGTCGGGCGGGCGGTAGCTTCTCCAAGATCCTCTCTACATTTGAGTTGGCGTATAGTTCATGCCTACCCTTTTCCCTTTGCGCTCCCAGTATCCCTACCAGGGACTGCACTCTGATGGACAGGTCGTCCAGTGCTCGATTGTCTGTTGCTGGGGGTAGGCGGTCGATGTGCCTGATCTCCTGGATCACGTAATCCCATATACGTCCATATCTCTGGTCCAACGCTACCAGCGCTGCGGTGTATGGGGTCGTGGAAGTGGCGTAGGCGAGCGCTATGTTGTGCGCGCGGGGTACCTTTAAATGCTTCAGTAGTATCGCGTATTTATGGCGTTCATCAATGACATCCACCAACATTGTCTCCAGACACATGCGGAGCTCCGTATACTGGGCCCGGTTGACCCGGTTGATACATCGGCGAGCGTTGGGGGAGAGGCCTCCTAGGCGAGTCTCCTCCTGCTCCTTGGCGTGGGCTGGTACCGGCTGTGTACCATGGCCCGCTGGTCCAGGTGCTGTTCCTCGGTGCGGGTCGTGCGTCGTGCTCACCCGTGAATAGCGTCGGGGGTCTGTAGCGCAGCTCCGCGGGGGTATAGCCTGGGCTGTACTGGACCTCCTGGTCCGGTAGAGTACTGTGCTGTCGTCGGGCGTGGTTCTCCTCCTCTTCCTCTTCGTCTTCCGTTAGATCATTGTTACGACCCCTGTGAGTCTAAGGGTAAAGGGCTGTAACATAACAGTTGGTTGACAGAAAAGATGGACCACGTTTGTAAACAACAATGATATTTATTGAATAGATGCAAAGGAAGCACATGTAGCTCAGGGGTGAGCCCAGGCCAAAACAACAAACAAACACCACTATACTCCAAATAAACACAATCTAATCTATGGTAGAAGAGATTACATTACCTAAACTACTCTTACCTAACCAAAACAGGAGAAAACAATGTCCAAAGGAAATGGCAGCTCACCCCATCTGTGCTTCCTGAGAAAGAGAGAAAAACACATTAATTATACAGAAACAAAAGCAGAATATATACAAAAACAAACTATGGCTAACAATGCTCTCTCTGTGGCCATACACACACAAGGAAATTACTACTAAGCACCAAAGGCCAATAAACGAAATGCAATGCTGTCAAAGTTACAGGTTTACCAAAAACACAACATGCCTAGCCTCATGCCAGAGAGAGAGAAAGACTGAAGTGAGAAGCCATGTTTTAACAGGTGTGGGGTGATCCATGATTGGGTGGTGTGGATTGAGTGTTGGAGTCTGAAGCCATCCACCAATCGGTGCTGTATTGCAATAATGGAAGAATTGACCAATGGTGAAGGGAACAATGGCTGGAGGGAGGAAACAAACAAAATGGAGAACACACACACATGGAGACACACACTGGGGAATATATACATTGGGATGTAACGCCCCCATACATAAGACAAAAAACATGCCTACATAAACTACCAACTAAACATGTTTTTTTTTTCTTTAACAACGAGATAACATCCCCGAGATAACATGCACTCCAAAACAAAGAGCTATGAAAAAACTAGCAGCAACATAAAACGAGTCCACAGCAACATAGACCGAGTAGACAGCAAAAATAGATCAAGTCGACAGCAATATACAGTAGAACGAGTCGACAGCAAAATAGAACAAGTCGACAGCACGAGAGATTTAACTCCAAGATAGAGCATCCGCCAACACATTCTCAGACCCCTTCTTATGCTTTATGCTGAGGTTATAATTTTGCACTATGAGCGCCCAACGCATGAGGCGCTGATTGTGGTTGTACATCCGCGACAGAAAAACCAATGGGTTGTGGTCGGTGTATACTACCACTGGTAATACGCTCGAACCGACATACACCTCAAAATGTTGCAACGCATACAACATAGCCAAAGTCTCCTTTTCAATAGTGGAATAGTTTAGTTGATGTTTGTTAAATTTCCGGGAGAAATAACAAACCGGGTGACTGACACCATCATGATCTTCCTGTAATAACACCCCTCCAGCTCCCACCCCGCTGGCATCCACCTCCAGCTGGAACGGCAGGGAGAAATCTGGAGCAGAGAGAACAGGGGAACTGCATAAGAGAGCTTTAACACTATCAAATGCATTTTGACAATCAGCTGTCCAAATGAATGGTTTGGACGGGCTACACAGGCTAGTGAGAGAAGTGACGACAGAAGAAAAGTTCCGGCAAAAACCACGGTAATACCCAGCCATCCCAAGGAATCTACGCAATTCCCGCCTAGTAGTAGGCACTGGAAAAGTTGTGATTGCAGATATTTTTGCATCCACCGGACGCACTTGGCCTTGTCCTACCTGCTTACCAAGATAGGTAACCGTAGCCTTGCCGAACTCACACTTGGCAAGGTTAAGGGTCAGGGAGGCTCCAGCTAAGCGGTCAAAGACAGTTTGCAAGGTTGTCATGTGGTCACGCCAGTTGGTCGAATAGACAACCAGGTCATCGAGATAGGCATTACAATTTGGAACACCAGCCAGGACTAGGGTCACCAGTCGCTGGAAAGTGGCCGGGGCATTACGCATTCCAAAAGGCATTACAGTATATTGCAAAAAATTGTCAGGAGTAACAAACGCCGAGATTTCCGAGGCACGGGGGGTCAAAGGGACCTGCCAGTAACCCTTTAACAAATCTAGTTTGCTAACATAGGTGGCAGATCCAAGGTTGTCAATACAATCTTCCATGCGGGGCAGTGGGAAGGAATCAGGCACGGTGACAGCATTTACCTTTCGGAAATCAGTACAAAATCTAGGAGTTCCATCCGATTTGGGAGCTAACAAGCAAGGTGAACTCCAGGGACTGCAACTTGGCTTGGCTAAACCATGTTTTAACAAATAGTCAACCTCCTGTTGCATCATGGCCCTCTTGGTGATGTTAACACGGTATGCATGTTGCTTGATAGGCACAGCATTGTTAACATTAATATCATGGGCCAATACAGAAGTACAGGAGGGAACATCACCAAACAGAGCCATGTAGGCCTGAATCAAATTTGTGATGTCCTCTCGCTGCTCCTCAGGTAAGTGTGCTAAATGAGTGGGCAGGTTCAATAACATCTCAGTGTTGGACAATCTAGCACCCTGATGGGCTGCATTGCGCAACTCCAAGCCATCTACATCCTCACCACTAACGTCAGGAGAGTCCGGAACTATTGGAGTTGAGGCAACAGCAGAGACGGCCAGTCCGGCTGTCTGGTCTGAGGTCTTCACCTGCACACTATCTCTGGAAAAATATGGTTTAAGCATATTGATGTGGCAAACACGAGAGTGACGTTTACGATCAGGGGTGCGAACCACATAGTCTGTATCACTTATCTTCTTGTCTATTGCATACGGTCCGGAAAAAAGAGCGGAAAGAGCAGAACCAAGGATAGGTAACAGGACTAGAACCTTATCACCTGGCTGGAAAGATCGAGAAACAGCTTTCTCGTCATAGTGCCGTTTCATAGTTCTCTGGGAAGAAGAGAGCGCTTCTTTTGCGAGAGAGCACGCCTGATGCAGTCGCTCTCGAAACTGGCTAACAAAATCTAGAACATTAGTGGGTGTGCTGGCACCCTTTGACATGAACCGTTCTTTAAGAACTTTCAGAGGCCCTCTAACAGTGTGCCCAAAAACGAGCTCAGCAGGACTGAAACCAAGAGACTCCTGTATGGTCTCTCGCGCAGCAAATAGAACAAGGGGGACACCCTCATCCCAATCTTTCTCTGTGTCTAAGCAATATTTACGCAGCATGGACTTTAAGGTCTGATGCCAACGTTCTAGAGCCCCCTGAGTTTCAGGGTGGTAGGCACTGGACACTATATGTCGGATACCCAGGGACTGTAACACTTGCTCAAATAACCTAGACAGGAAGTTGGTGCCTTGGTCCGTTTGTACTACCTTAGGCAGTCCAAACGTGGAGAAGAACTTCGTCAAAGCCTTAATTATTACAGGTGCTGTAATTCTGCGAAGAGGGATAGCCTCAGGGAAACGGGTGGCGGTACACATTATTGTCAACAAAAACTGATTGCCGGCTTTGGTCCTTGGCAATGGACCAACACAGTCAACTATGACATGTTCAAATGGTTCACCGACCGCTGGTATAGGACAGAGGGGAGCAGGTGGAATTACCTGGTTTGGCTTTCCGGTGATCTGACAAGTACTACAGGTACGACAGTACTGTGCTACATCGGACTTCAAACCGGGCCAAAAGAAATGTTGAAGTATTCTGTTGTATGTTTTAGTGACTCCCAAGTGTCCAGACCAAGGGTGGTCATGGGCCAAGAACAGTACATGCTGACGATAAACTGCAGGGACAACAATCTGATAAACAGTGCTCCAGTCTGGTACCTGATCTGGTAGCCCTATCTCCGATTGTGCATGCTCTGCCAGTCTAGTACCATGGGACCTCCATGTACGCATCAAAACTCCTTCATCCACAAAATAAGAATGCAACTCTCTCCTCTGTTCTGTTTCAAGAGAAGAGAAACATTTTGCAAGAGAAGGGTCAGCCTTCTGGGCAGTAATTAGCATTTCACGAGTAACGGGTAACTTCAAAGCGTCGGAACTAGTTACAGTTGTCTGTGGGGGTACCTTACTATGAGTCGGTGGTTTGTCAGCGGTATCAGAAGTTGGAGCCAGCAACTCCTCCCTGACAAAGGCTGAAGCAAAAACAGAGTCAGACAAATTAATTTCATCACCTCTCCTTTTCAATTGAGCCCGAGTGACAACACTTGCAGAAAAAACTTCAGGGAAGTTCTGTGACAAGTCATCAGGCAGAGAATCTGTGTCTGGGTGATCCAACACTTCCAGCACAGCGTTCACCTGTCCTCCAGCTAAATCATTTCCCATGATAAAGGAAATGCCTTTAACTGGCAAGGAAGGTCTCACCCCTATTTTAAAGAACCCAGTGACCAAATCAGATTGTACATGAATACAGTGTAACGGGGCTGGCACGAAACCCATCTCAATACCTTGAACTAGGACACTAGAACCACAGGAAGATTTCTCAGACAGAGGTAGTACATCAGAGAGGATAAAGGATTGTGAGGCTCCAGTATCTCGTAAGATCTGAACTGTACACTGATCTTTTGGATCCCCTGTCAAGGAAACTAAACCCTTGGAAGTAAATGGCCTGAAACAAGGATCGAGAACATCCTGATCATTGTGCATCTGTTGATCGGAATCAGGTGCCATTTTAATCAGACCAACCCCTTTGGGTTGTCTAAAGTTCTGAGAGGACAGTTGCTGCTTACGTTTCAATGTTAAACAGTCAGAAATAACATGACCAGATTTATGACAGTAGTAACATGTCCGCTCATCTTTTGAGCGTGGAGGTGACATTTTTGGTCGGGGGTGTGTGAATTCTGAATGGTTGGGGACAGAAGGTCTCTGAGAGAAATCATGGGGGAGAAACGAGTCACGCCTATCTACAAACACAGTTTTATGGGTTAGCGCAAACTCATCAGCTAATACAGCAGCTTGCTGCAGAGTGGACACTTTCTGCTCACTCAGGTAAATTACAATACGCTCTGGCAAACGATTCTTAAACTCTTCTAATAGAATGAGTTCTCTGAGAGAGTTAAGATCTGAGGCCTTGCTTGCTGCACACCATTTATCAAAGAGAGTTCCCTTCTCTCTAGCAAACTCTACAAAGGTCTGGTTGACAGCTCTCTTGTGACTGCGAAACCTCTGCCTATAAGCTTCGGGCACAAGCTCATATGCACGAAGGATGGCAGCCTTCACAGTATCATACAGTAAACTATCTTCTAGGGAAAGTGTTGAACAAACCTCTTGGGCTTTACCAGTCAATTTGCATTGAAGCAACAAAGGCCAGAACTCTCTTGGCCAGCGCAATGAAGCAGCAATACGCTCAAACACATTAAAATAAGTATCAACTTCTGTCTCTCGGAACGGAGGCACCAAAGCAATGTGTTTACTTATATCAAAAGTGTGTGATGAATAAGCTGTGGAGGAGGACAAACCCGGGCCTTGTGGAGGAGTCGGTGTAGCAGAGTTGGATTCACTCCTTTGGACTCCCAGCTCCAACTCCCGCAGTCTGAGCTCTTTTTCCACCTCAAGCTCCAACCTACGGATGTTAATAGCCCTTTCATTTTCCGCCTCAAGCTCCATTTTACGAAGCCGATACTCCGCCTCACGTGCGTGTGCCTTCTCCTGAGCCTCCATCTGGAGACGGGCTATTCTAACCTTGACCTGGGCCCCTTCTCGAGACCCAGTTGACACAGGAGAGGTCAAGTGAAAATGTGGCAATGTGACGTTCACACCTGCCTTTTCAGCACCATGGGCTTGCTCCTCAGAAGGCGGTGCTTCTGTAGGTTCACCAGGAGGACTTGCATGTTCATCAGAGACCGCAGGTAAAACAAGCGTCCCCTGCTCCAACAGCTTATCTACCACAAGACACCTGATATCCTGCTTAAGATGCTTTTGTTGAACCGAGAGTTGAAAATGTGTGGCAATCTCCACTAAGTCTGCCTTGCGGCAGCTATCTAGCGCTTCCCAAGTAGGATTGCTCAAGAATTTCCCCAGATCAAAAGTACTAACTGCCATTATCTTTTTCTTACACAAATGCCATTTTTACACAAATTAATTAATAACTATACAAGTGTAAACAAACACAGTTCACCAAATCCATCAACCAACAATTGAACACGGGTTACAAAATCCCGGACGAGCCCCCATTTATGTTACGACCCCTGTGAGTCTAAGGGTAAAGGGCTGTAACATAACAGTTGGTTGACAGAAAAGATGGACCACGTTTGTAAACAACAATGATATTTATTGAATAGATGCAAAGGAAGCACATGTAGCTCAGGGGTGAGCCCAGGCCAAAACAACAAACAAACACCACTATACTCCAAATAAACACAATCTAATCTATGGTAGAAGAGATTACATTACCTAAACTACTCTTACCTAACCAAAACAGGAGAAAACAATGTCCAAAGGAAATGGCAGCTCACCCCATCTGTGCTTCCTGAGAAAGAGAGAAAAACACATTAATTATACAGAAACAAAAGCAGAATATATACAAAAACAAACTATGGCTAACAATGCTCTCTCTGTGGCCATACACACACAAGGAAATTACTACTAAGCACCAAAGGCCAATAAACGAAATGCAATGCTGTCAAAGTTACAGGTTTACCAAAAACACAACATGCCTAGCCTCATGCCAGAGAGAGAGAAAGACTGAAGTGAGAAGCCATGTTTTAACAGGTGTGGGGTGATCCATGATTGGGTGGTGTGGATTGAGTGTTGGAGTCTGAAGCCATCCACCAATCGGTGCTGTATTGCAATAATGGAAGAATTGACCAATGGTGAAGGGAACAATGGCTGGAGGGAGGAAACAAACAAAATGGAGAACACACACACATGGAGACACACACTGGGGAATATATACATTGGGATGTAACAATCATCCAGGGCTTGTAGTCTCTGATTTAGCCTCTCCGCAGTGTATGCTGCTCCTTCCCGGTGGCTGGGTCTCGCTTGGACCGGTTGGGGAAGGGGGTCTACGGGGGGTATAAACCTCGTCTGTTGGTCAAGTTCAGGGTCGCTTACTCGGCTAGGGGATGCCGCACTGGAGTGATGTCTAGACGAGTTCCTGGAGCCTCTGGTGGAGGGAGGGGGTGTTGTCCTTCTGATCAGCTGTTCTATTAGTTGCGCTTGTGCTCTGTCGCGCTCGGCTTCGCGCTTGGTGAGATCCGATTCTCTCTGGGCACCGGTGGCGGCGCGCTGGGCGTCGGCCCGGTCTCTTGCCATATTCTCTTCCATCTGAATGCGTCTTATTTCCAGGCGTATGTGCTCTTCTTCGCTCCGTTGCTGTATCTGCAATCGATCGCGTTCACCCTGGAGTCTATCGCGTTCAGTAGAGGCTTTCAGGCTGACGAGGAATGCCTGCTGTAGTGTCCTCTCTGCCTCGCTGGGAGAAGACGGTTGTATAGGGGGGCCGTCCCTTGGGGTACTCTGTGCGGAGTCTTGGAGCTCTATCTCCACGGTGCTCTCCTCATCGTCTTCCGTGCCGAGTTCTCTCTCGGTAGTGTTGTCTTCCTCCCGGGACTCGTCGGGGACTACTTCTTCGGTATTGGCGGGGTGTAAAGTCATGTCTGGTTCCCCCTGGTCCCCACCGTGAGCTGGGTCAGTTACATTAGAACCCATAGGGGCCTCTATGGTCGGGGTAGCCTGGTCGTTAGGGTTAGACATAATTTTACTTTCTAGTTTTACCGCGTTTACTGTTGGTAGAAGACTAGGTTGTTGACTGACAGCGTAAGCCTCTAGGTACTGAGGGAGCTGTCGTTTGCGCCGCGGGCGTTGTTGGTTAGGAGGATCGTTTCGTGGAGTGTTCATCATAGGCCATTTTAATATTAATAACACTATATTAATATTACACTGATTACCATCCGGTTCGAAGGACCAATTGTAACTGAGGGGTACAATTCCCTGACTGTATGGTTAGATATGATACTTACTACCACTACCTCTTGTACTTTAGACTCTGGCCACCCAGTACTAGGTATGAATATGTTGAACACTCCCACCTGATAAACGGATCCAACACAAATGTACCAAATCGAAAGTTTGAGTTTTAATACATAGCAAAAGGTATGTACAACGATCACTTAATTACATTTATGATTTGAAATAGTATGCACTTTTATGGCAAATGAGTATTCGTAGGTAGATCAATATCGAATGTCCAATCTCTGATTGCGCAGGAAGCAAATATACAACCTGGAATATTTAGGGAACAATAGCGATGATACTTGAATGATTATATAGCTGGATACACTAGGGGAAGGTTCCGACTGCTTGTAGGACAGCTGGAGGGGGGGGGGGTTAGAGAGTCACTGGCTGGATCCCGTCTGGCCGAGGGTATCTTGGGAGAGTCCACAGTTGTGCGACACGGTGCCCAACGATCCTCGATCCACAGATGAATGCAGTTGGACCCTCTGTGGCCGGCGTCCTCCGGTCCACGACGGAGAGACGTGAGGCGACCTCACTGTGCAGAGCGCCGTCTCACCTGTCGTCCTCTCCGGGGGGGGGGTATTTCCAACACACCGCAGTGTTGGCCTTTATCCATAGAATAATCAAAGTACTCAAAGCATAATCCAAGCCGGGGAAGGCTAGCCGTCGTCGGTAGAATAATCCAATATACAGGTCCACTCGCTCTTTGGCCTGGAGCTCCTCGGGTGCAGCTTCACGTGGGGTCAACCACCCTGGATAAGCGTCCAGCTGATGCCCGAAACGATGGGGGTGCTGATTACTATAGAACTCTTACCGCACGAGGCACTACATATGAATAGACTATTATTAGCTTAATAGAATACGTCCAACTCGACGATATAGTGCCAAATATGACTATTCAAATATTAATATACACGATGTCTCAATGCCGATACTGGGCCGAATTGGCCTTACTGCCCACACGTGGTTCGCGGGGAGGCTTTTGCGTCTGTCACTCTGTTGGAGGGTAAGGAACTGGACTAAAAAGAAAGTTCTACTTTAATAGCGCAGTATATATACGCACTATGAACAAATAGTACCATTAGTGGTGCGGTAGACATATTCCTACGCGGAACTAGGACTTGTCCATACATGTTGAGCGGTACGATTGAACTTGGTCTGAGGGGTATGGCGACCTGGCACCAAGGTCTCGTCCAATGGTAGAATGGAGACTATTATGGGATGTTCAGTAGACTAGAAGGGATATTCAATGCATATTGTACAAGGAATATACAAGGGATATCAGGGGATATACAAATACAATTAAATATATATATATAAATAAATATATATATTCGGTTTAATCTGATCCTTCAGAACAACTATACTGGGAAGCTAAACTGTCGCATACGACGTTACTAGCCCACACCGTGGCGGGAGTCGTATTTCGCGTGTCTTTTAGTATCGGGAGCTCCTGCTCCACACGTCTGCTTGCTTCAATGGAAAACGACAAAGAGGTTGTCCCGCTGTAAGAGCTCCACCTTCAGCCAGCCTCTTCTTCACCTGTTGCCACCAGCCCAACGTCGCACCAGCTCCCCCTGGCGACAGTCGAGTTACACAACGTTATCGTGAACACAGTAGAATACAAGGAGTTAGAGTTAGACACATTGAATTACGGTTAGACATATTCAGGTGTCTACATTTCCCCCCACTTTAAACTTGCCAAGTCCCAATGCAAGTTACACAACCCCCCCATTTAGTGGAGTTACTCAATTAGACGTTGCATACATTCACACAGTCCTTAGACCAACAATTTCGCACAACTTTTCACAATTAGCAAACACTGTTCAATGAACACACTCTTGAGCACATAGTCATGACGATACCTGGCAGGTAACCAACCTCTAGTACTCCTCTGTGGCCGGAGTGATCCGACCCCCCCCCCCTTCTCAGACCCCGTGTCTGAATCATCCGTTCCCACCGACAGGTTGTCGGCAGCGGCCTCGTCCTCTTGGACTACAAGCCGTTCGCCTGAATCGGCCTCCTCGCCTCCCTCTACGCCGTCCTCCCCTGACGAGTCCGCCTTCTTGCCCTCCCGGGTAGCAACAAGAGGGGATGTAGGAGGGGTGGAGTAACCAAGGTGGGAATCATCAGACTCGGAAGAGCTCTATGAATGTTCATGCGTCCTCTGGGGAACCCACGCGCGCTTCCTCTCACAGTCCCGTTGGTGCATGTCCTGGGGCCCGAACCTTCGGGAACACGTCTCGAGCCGGGGCACACCGTTTACAATGTTGCATCCAGCCATTCACCTTGGCCGCCATCCCTGTGCAGTAATAGCCCCGCCCCATTAACCCTAGTGTCCCACGTTTGCCAAAATGTCCCCCATGGTCATGTTGAGTCTCCGGCGCCACCAACTGTAGTATCTCCTCTCCATCTCGAGGGTCACTAACTCGCCTGAATAGCACCTCATTCTGCAGACGGAACCGTTCCCACTGCCCGTAGAACTTACGCAGGAGCGGGCTCGCCTCTTACAGTTGCAATCTGGTGGGGCAGATCCCCTTCATCACCGCCTCTCGTACGGGCCCCACCTCCGGGTCTTCCACTTGGAGTTGCCGTAACTTGTCCCAGCTATATCCGCTGTCTCCCTTCTGGACCGCTATCTGCCTTGCGCCGACCACTGGAACCCCTGACGGATCGGTCCGCTGCTCGGGGCTCCGGCGAGCACGGACAGAGGCCGGCAGACCACGCGCAGCCCAGCTCAAGCGAGCACGAACTTCTTCCGCCGCGATCACTAGGAAGCCCTCTTTTTCCGTGTGCACAACCTCTGGTCCAGGTCTCATTGGGATGCGCAACAGGGCACCAGCGCGTCCGTCGGGCCGGCCGCACTTGGCGCCAATCATACGGCACGCCATCACACCTCCATCCTCAGCCCTTCGTCCGGTGGTCGCCAGGTCGGACGACCCACCGGCTGCTGTGTGGGTGGCGCCCTGTACTTGCGTGAGCGAAACCTCTCGGCCCTGTGCTTCCATCAGGCGTGATTCTCCCATCGTGTATGGGCACTCGCGACTGATATTCCCGGGCTGTTGACAGGCGTAACAGATCACTCTCCCGTCCTCGCTCTGGCGGGGTAGTCTACGCGGGGTAGAGGGCACGTCTCCCCTCAGTCGGCCTCCGGCGAAGCTTCTTTGGGGCACGTCCCGTTCTCGCTGCAGGGACCGGAGGAGCTGTTCTTGGCCTGCGACCAGGATTCCTGTAGTGCGGACACGCTAAGAGGGGATTCGCGTCCCTCCGCGACGGCGGCGTGTATCGTGCCCCGGGTGGAACTCTTAGCGGTGGACAGGGCCTCCTCCTCTTCGGACCAGTCGATCGCTGCCAGCATTAATTCGAGGAACGTCAGCGTCCCTTTCTCCCTTGAATATCTTTTCATCTCTCGTCGCAGCACGTCGTCTCTCAGGCCTAGGACAAACTGCTCCTGTAGTAAGGTGATGGGGTCTGGAACCTGTGTGGGCACCCGCCTCTGTAGACGCCGAAGCATCTCTTGTAGATTGTACGCAAATTGCCTCACGGTCTCCCCCACAGCTTGCTTGCGCTCGTAGAACTCCCCCAGACGGACACTGACAGGGGCTTTGTCCCCATAGGTCGCTTCTAGCACCTCGAACAGGGCGTCCGGGTCCGGGGGGGCCTCTTCCATCATGAATCTCACCGTCTGCTTAGCCTCGCTTTTCAGATGTAGTTGTAATACCTCCACCTGGTCATTGGCCGGCACTTTGCTAGCCCGGAAGTGAGACTTTATCTCACGGATCCAATCCTCGACTGACAGCTCTCCCTTCTCTTCCCCCCCCAAACTCACTACATTTTCGGTCCCGTTGGACATACACAGTCGAGGGGGTCGCTTGAGGGGCGTTGGTGCTTCTCTCGAGGACGGCCTTGACCAAGGAGAGGGCTTCCCTCTGGTCACCCCGGGCCTGCTCCATGAGCACCGTAAGTCGGTCCAGATGGCCTGCCTGGTCGTGGTATCTGGCCTTCAGAGCCTGCACCTGTTCGGTCAAGTCCCTCATCGCTTCTGTTTGTTGCTCCAGTAGCGCCACCTGGTACCTCGCCGCCATTTCCTGTGCAGCGCGGGTATGTTCCTCTGACATCCTTGGTCTCTCTACCGGTCAAGTCAAGGAAGTGGGTTAGGATGTTGATCCTGTTCGTGACGACAAATGTCGAAGGGTGGATTATCCATACTTTATGAGAGTAGCACTGTCACCAGGTAGTGGGAACACAGCAGATCTGGGTATTAGTGTAGGGGTATTAGAATTGGGATTTAGCAGAGAGAGCGGATGGGGCCTAGGGTTTACTAACCTAGGGGTGATGCGCTGGTCCTTCTTGCCCTCCAGGGCGACTCACAGTAATTCCCCAAACACCCACACTTCCCTTAATACCTCCCACACCCTCCCACACCCGGTGGCAGTAGTGATAGATGGTATAATTTCTCCCAAAAGCAGTACCTTTCCTTGTTGTCGAACGGAGACCTGTCCCAATGGTACATTTAAGAAGGGGTTAAGCAGTAATGTACATTAATCGAAAGGAAGGGGTTAAACAATAATGCACATTAATGGACACGCACACAGTGATCTGTTCAATCCCAGTTATTAAGCCTTGTACAAGACTACTGAACAGCTCTCCGTTTAAAGGGTCCGCACCGGGAAGCTGGGGGGTCTTACCACCTACCAGCTCTTCTCGGTGTGTTTAAGCTGCGGGGCGTAGATATTCGTCCGACTTCTCACTGTCTCCGTCTCCTGGTCTCTCCCCTTTGCACCCTCGGCGTCTCTCGATAAATAGCCAGTGGATCGAGAGGTCCCCGAGGACACCAGAATTAACGACAGCTATCTACTTATGATTGAATATGATGGTGTGGGTGTCGGAAAAGTAGTGACCACATGTATACTTATGCGGTCGGGGAAATGTTCACTTGTTTTAAGAGTAACCTTTGAGAACCTGTCTTCATGCACGCTATACCTTATACAATTACTTCACCAGCAAGAACCCCCTTCAATGGGTAAAAAGAGTGGAGTTCCACAAAGTCTCTTTTTATTTCAATTATTTTTATTATTATAAAAGCAAAGATTTTATTTTATTCAAGCTTTTATTTTGGTTACATAGATGGGTAAAAAGCCACAGTTCAGGTCGATAAGAGAATAGAACTCGAATCAAAGTAGAAAAACATTCAAAGAAATAAAGAATCAAAATTGAAAGATAAATCGAATTTTAGTTATAATGTAACAGTGAGCTTCCCTGAACTGAGAATGTAGTAATTTCTGGAAGTCCCCAGCTAGAGAGTCCGGAGGAAGCGATCAACTTCCCCTTACCTCTGCTTTGGTCCTGCTCGGATAAATTATCTACCACGGGGCCAGCTCCCAGTACAAGGAACCAACACCGCGCGATATTTATCCTGGGTTTGAGCAGGGAGAGCGATGGACCAGAGGTCTAATCTGCCGTCCGTGCAACAGCCGATGACTCCGAGGGACTCTTAAATCTGGAACGTGTTCCAGCGCCAACACTCCTCGGTTTCGATCAAACCTAGAGCGAGAGAGCTAGCGACACATTCATCTGTGATTTACAGTTCCCCTAGACCAGATGGAGCCTGTTTGTACTCACTTTAGGTCTTAGGTTACTGCTGGGGTTTGAGTCCCTTCGAAGATCTCCGGACAATTGCAGAGAGTTGGCTCCTCTGGTTCCTCATCTGGTTTGAATCAAAAGGTTAGTTCTTACCTTGAGAGCCGTCCCAGCGCTCTGCTTGTTTCTCTGTGTAACTTCCCTTTTTATAGGGGCTTGCGTTCCTGTCCTCTGTGATCCATCCTCTTTCTCTGCTCAGTAAATTCAGTAACCCCTTCCTTGCCAGCCTCTCACTTGTACCTTGAGGTTACTACAGTTCGTCTTCCCCATACATGGTCATGACTTCCCCTATTCACAGTTCCGTGTTGAGTCACTACATACCCAGTTCCAATGTCTCATCTCAAAAGTACAGTACCACTGGTATAAATGATACAGTTCGGTAATCATAAATCATGTTTCTGTTATACTGATTACAAGACATAATTACTGATTTCAAAACATTATAATCATCTTTACATTGTATGCTGAATAATAATACATTTCTTTAATCAGTCATACATGATTGGTTATAATTCATTTGCAGTTATAATCACTCGTTGTCACCCTCTGGAGGTTGCTTCGTATTTTGCAGTTTCTTCTTGGCCCCTTAGTATCTCTCAGTACCAGTTCTCCCAACCATTGTCCTTGTTGTCCGGGGCATGTATTTCCAGTACGTCTGGGCTATCTGCTAGATCTAGGAGATCATCTCCCATCATTGTTTCGGTGTTTGTACCATTGCACCAGGCTCAGGAGAGGGTCCACAAACCTTCTCACCTGCCATCCCTCGGCTCGCACCGTCTCCAGCAGCCCTCCTTGGCTCTGGAGCGTAAGGCAGCCTCGGCAGGTCTCCAATTTTTCTCCGTCCCAGAGGCACATGCATTCCTCACGTGTCTGCGGGGTCTTCCGGAGCTGCCACTGGGAAATGAAGGTTACTCGGGCCGACACTCCTAGTCGGCACTTACCACACACGAACCCGTCGAGTATCTTCACTGGTTTTTCCTCCATCCTTCTCATGGGTCCCGTCTTGGCGTAGATTCTTACAGGTTTATTTTTCCCTGGGCCGCTATATAATTCTTTAAGGCCAGTTGGTTTGCGACAAATTACACAGTCGTTCCCCACTGGTCCCCAGTCTAGCATTTCTTTCTCCTCAAACAGGTATCCTTTCTTTGCGCATTCTAGTTTCCTTAAGGCTCTGCCTGCCCAAAGCCCTTTAATGCTTCTTCTGGTGACAACCACCCCCTTGATAGTAGCCACTCTAACAAAGGGTGGAAGGTTCTGCGTGCTCATGGCCATGGTTTCGGTTCCTGGTTACCTCTTAATTAGGGACTGGCTTCAGCTGCCCTACACCCTGGATTCCACTCTTCTCTAGTAGTACCGTGTTACTATCTAAGATCTTCTTCACTATATCAGACTTCTCGTACTTAGGTTTGACTGCAGCTGCTACTGGGTGATCCCTCACCTTTATCCAGACCCGTTGCCCCACCTCGAACTGATGTTTAACTCCTGCCTCAGGCTTATATACCCCTTGGCTCCGCCCTACTTCCTGTGACGTAAAGGGGCGTTGATTTAGTTCCTCCGATGGGGAGGGTCTGTCTGCTCTTACCCTGTCGTTCAAGGCCCTGCCCACTTCTAGCGCTTGGACGCTCCATTCTTTGGTGTTGGCGTTCTTTCCTATCCAACCTTTTACTAACCATATGGTGCGCTCTACCACTCCGTTTGCTTGGGGGGTGTACGGGGGGGAGTAAACTCTCATCACCCCGTTCTCTTGGCACCATCTGTCCACCTGTGCGTTCTTGAAGTGAGTCCCGTTGTCTGTCCTGAGTTCCCTAGGGATTCCCATCACACTACATGTCTGATCTAACATACTTACTACACTGCTGCCATTAGCCTTCCTTGCTGGTCTAATGACTACATAGCCTGACATAGAGTCTACTAGTACCAATAGGTACTTTTCTCCTCTCTTACCATTTATGCCCAGGGGTCCGGCCACGTCCATGCAGATCGAGCCCCAGGGCACGGTACTCTTGATGGTGAGCCCGGCCACCCTCTGTCCTCTTCTTCCTGCATTGTATTGACCACATACCTTACAGTCCTTCAGGACTTTGCGTATCCGGCGCTCCGGAATCCAAAGCTGCTGCTTCTCCAGTTCCTTTCGTGTGGGGAGGGGGCCTGCATGTCCTAGGCTTTCATGCACGGCTAGCCCCACCTCCTCTACACTTTCTTCTGGGACCACCCTTCCTTTGGGGGTGCTGTCCCATTTCTCGACTCCTATGAAGACAATCTTTCTTACCTGTACGTAGCGGTCCACTTCATCGTTTCCCCGCCAGTACTCACCCTCTCTGACGTGGGCCCTCTGGTGTACCACATCGAGATCCAGCATCAGCCGTAACTCGGCTACCTTTTTCCAGATTTCTTGGTGGGCTATCGGCTTACCTTTAGCCCCTTCAAACCCGTTTTCTACCCAGATACCCAAGTCTTCTTTAAGCGCTTGGGTACAGTAGAAACTGTCGGTTATCACTCTGGCCTTCTTTATTTTTCTTTGTTCCAATTCCAGCAGTCCCTCCAGGACTGCTGTCACCTCTCCTGACTGGGCGCTTCCTGCGATCCAGCCTCTCTGTCGGTGTATTTCCTTACCTTGGTATTTCAGAATAAAGCCCCAGTAGGCTCTGTCGTTATCCTGTCCTTTCTTGGAGCCATCTGTGAAGACTTCCCACTCGTATGGCTCCATCATCACCTCTGGTTTGGGTGGCTTCTTTCAGCTGGAGGGTAGTGCAGGACCTATTTCTAGGTCGGGGTCTAACAGAATATCTTCCCATCTCCCCCAACTAACATTTGTTGCTTTGGTGCTTTCTATAGTTCCTTTTCTTATGAAGCGGTGTACCTGGCTCTCTGTTATTACTTTAATCCCCTGTCCTTGGGCCAATTCTTTCATGGCCCCCCAGTATTTAGCCAATACTGCTAGTTCTTTCTCTTCTGTCTGGTATTTCCTCTCTACTGAGGACAGGGTATAACTCCAGAGTGTTACCAGGCCCCCTCCTTCGTTACTGACCTTTACTACTGCATCTTCTTCCTCACAGTCGATCGTTGCCATTAACCTACATGTTAGGCTTCTTGGTTCTAGTCTTACAGCCTCTTTAATGGCTTGCTTTAGTTTCTCTAGGTTACTTTGATCTGTTGCTGTCCATTCTAGCCTTTTATTTGGCTTTTCCCCCGGTTGCAGCTCTTTCTTTTTGAGTCGCGCATACAGGGGTTTGGCATACCTTTGATAGCTGGGTACATGATCCCTCACGTAGTTACAGAGCCCCAGGATCTTCTGGAGCTCGTTCTCCGTTGTTGGGGGTAGTATTTGGTCCAATTTCTCCCGATACCCGTCCGATAATCCCAGGTCTGTGGAGACCTGAAAACCTAGGTAATTTACCTGGAATCGTCCGAATTGGCATTTCTTCAGGTTCAGCTTTAGCCCAGCTTCCGTCAGTCGTCTCACCACCTGTTGCAGTCGATTTAAGTGCTCGTCTTCGGTGTCGTCTGCTATGAACACATCGTCGATATACACTGTGGCCCCTAGGCCCTCTAATATGCTCATAACGGCACTCTGGAATACATTTGGGCTGTTTTTATAACCCTGCGGGAGCCTCTGCCAAACATATGATCTCCCCTTGTGGGTGAACGCTGTTTTTCCCTGGGACACCCTAGCCAATACTAGGCTAAAGAATCCGTTGGCTAGGTCAATGCATGATTTATATTTCTTGACCTGTAGGGTTTTCAACGTACCTTGGGGGTTGATGAGGCTAGCTCGGTTAGCTATTGTTCTGCGGTTGAGGGCTTTGAAGTTGATCACTGGCCTCCACCCTCCTCCGGCTGCCTCTGGTTTCTTCACTGCTTGGATAGGGCTGTTGGTTATTGGATTTACCTCTGCCCTGATGATTCCTAGGGTTGTTAATTCCTTGACGATCAGATCCATCTCCTGCACCGCTCCCGGGTTCAGGGGGTACTGCCGGACTGGTGGATGCACTCCCCCTTCAATGGTGTGAGTGTATTCCGGTCCCAGCTCCCCACAGTCATTCTTGAAGTAGGCTACTTCTGCCCCTTCTATTATAGTTCTTAATCTTTTCTTACCTTCTGTCGAGAAGTCGCTTTCTGCTATTTTCTGGGTGGTCACCTCCGGAACGTCCACGGGTTTATACCACTCTTTTCCGGTCGATGCTTGTTGTAGGGGACCCAGTCTAATCAGCCTGGACTGGAGTCCCGTCAGTCTCTCATTTATTGTTACTTTACTTTTTGTGAGGCTGTGGAGTTCTTTTAAATCTCGTGGCGTTATTAGGTCGTATGGTCCTAACAACCAGACTATATTCTTCCATATACTGTAGGGTATTTTCCTTATAGTTTTATCTGCTAATTGTATCTTGAGGTGTCCAATCTTTTCTAGCTTTTTGCGGGTCATAGACACCTCTGCCCCGGAGTCTACTAGGTAAGGGGTTTTTCCTACATCAGCATAAATGCTATCCCCCACCCAGTAGGCATGCTCTAGGGTTACCTTTAGATTTGGTCCCGCCATTAGTTATCCTCGTAGTCTCTGTTTGCTCTGCGGGCTTGGATATGGGCTTCTTTTTGCTCAGGAGTCAATGCTTTGAAGTCGTCTGGGGACAAGTAACCTGGGTCCCTTGGGGCCCCTCCTCTTGTGTTCGTTGGTCGGGAGGTTGGTCTCATGTTGCTCGTCCCGGGGGGATTAGACCTGGGTCGTGGCTCTGGTCTTTCTGCCTGCTGGTTCGACCGCATCTGTGAGGGCCCTGTTTGGGGAGGGTTAGGTCTTAGGCCTTCCCTACCGGGATAGCCTCGCTCATTTCTCACCTCTTTGTTGTTATTTGGTGGGTTTGGCTCCCTCCTTTTGGCCCCCTGGATCCGTTTTTTATGATAGTATTGCTGACACAGGTCCCACTTTGCCACCGCTTTCTGCATCTCTGCCATGGTGGTGGTTTGCGGCTGCAATCCCACGAAGTCTCCTTCTCCGCCTCTGCCTTCAACCAGCATCTGTAACACTCGGATATAACGGGTGGGTGCCACCCGTTCTTTGAGTGTGTGCCATACCTGTGCCAGGGGGTGTGCTTCGTCCAGATCCCGGTTGGCTTGTTCCACCCAGTGTTCCTCGTCTTCTGTTTCCCCGAGCACGTATCGTTCGTAATGTGTTCGTGCCGGGTCTGTACTGGGGACTGCTTTCCCTGTAACGTGACACAACCACAATCTCCTACCCCCTTCACTGTCAGTGCAACTCTCTACTATCGGCCAGTGTTTCTTTAGGTATTCTTTTATTGTCTGATTTTCTGGTTTACTTTTGATCATACTTTTTATCTTTTTAAATTCCTGGAAGTCATCTGTGCTCCGTGCAGGACCAAGACTAGAGGCTCGGATAAAAGTCTGGCCTGTCTCCTCGCCCGAGCGGGAGAGGACTGGTATTCTCTTTACCTCTGGTGGCCGCTGAACCTCTTGGTCTTCTTCTGTGGCCTCATCTCCTGATACTTCATCTACCTCGTCACTCAATTTCAACTCATCGTCAGCCAATTTCTTAGCGGCTTTCTTCATTCGTCTTAACATAACATCATGGGCTAGGGTCACAAATCCTACCCTGAAACTGCTGGTTAACTCGCTGCAGGTGGCCAGTTTTGCCCAGGATGGGGTGTCTAGTATATTCGCCCATTCTCCCAGTGGTGCTTTTACTACTAACTCTACTGGTTCTAGTAGCCTATCAGGCCAGCTGTTGGGTATTTTATACCTTACCTGGTTCACTTCTGGTACATATGCCTTCCTGCAGTCTTTCGTTTCTAGGTACCCCAGATCTAAAGTCCTGGCCTTGCTCCTGGAGCCCTTCATTATGTCTACTGGTCGGATGGCATTCTTTGCTCCACGATAAGTGGCCCTCTTTATGACTGACTTCGGACCTTGTAACTCGTACGCATCATCCAGGCTTTCGTCTTCTTCTTCTGAACTTCCTTCTTCTTCATCAAGCTCACCTTTCTGCGTTTGCTGGATTTTGGTGGAGAGGTCTTGGTCAGCTGGGTTGAAGTGTATGGCGTGAACCTGTGGGGTTATTTTCCTTACCTCTGTGGGAGTTCCGTCCCTCAGGTGTGGCAGGTGTGGCGTCATGCTTCCGTCAAGGAGATCCTGGTCTTCCTCACTCGGCTTGGCCTTCTTCACCGTTTTCTCCTTGGTTGCGTCTCTCGGGAGTCCTTCGTTTGTTACGAAGATGATGTGGCCCTTTTTTCGTTCTGTGACTGCTTGCTTCATCAATTCGTAACACAGTGCCTCCACTGCTGGTTGTCCTATGTCCACTAGGTGTATGTGCTTTACCTTTGCTGTTGCATTGGGCCGGCCGTGGTACTCGTAGGCGGCGTTCACTATCGCCTGGGCGCTGGTTTCCACGGGCACTCCGTATAGTCCAGCGCTGATCATTGGTATGGCGATGGAGTCGCAGCCATATTCTTCGGCCATCATGAGGCTGTTCAATACCGCTGTGTACACCAGGGCGGGCAAGTTTTTGTCGTGGTGCTCTCCACTCTTCGGGCCCACTGTATGGATGATATAATCACACGGCATCTTGCCTGCCGCTGTGATTCTAACCTCCCCAACTTCTAGTGGCCCGTCTTCCTCTATCATCTCATTGCAGAGCTCTTGGAACTGTGGCCCTGCTGCCTTTCTGATGGCCCTTGCCAACCCCCCAGCGTTGGTCAGCTGCGAGTTGGCTGGGTTTACCACTGCGTTTACATTTAGCCTGCAGATATTCGCTCTTCGGATTCTGATGGTTGAACCTTGTTTGTTTTTTACACCCTTACATACGTCCCTGCCCCAGCCTTTCGGTTCCTCTCCTGTTCTGGGTTGCTTCTTCTCTGGCCCTTTCCTTTTCGCCTGGTTTTGTTCGAGGGTATATATCAGCCCTACCTGTTCAACTTTTCCAAGGTTAGGGTTTAGCTTGAGCCATCTCTGTAATGCTCCTATCAGTGCTTTTTCTGTCCTTTCCCAGGGGCTGTTCCCCTGCTGCATACCGTCAATGCTAATTAGTACTCTGAACATACCCAGGGTTGCTGCTGTTCTTAGACCTCCCAGGACAGCGTCCCCTGTTTCCTCCATGCACGGTGCTCCCCGTTCTTCGGAGGCTACCCGTATGTGAAGGATGAGGGTATGGCGTGATGTTCCTCCCGTCATGGGCACCGCCTCGTAGTATCGTGTTGGGTCTTTTTTCCATTTCTCCAGTGCCAGCCGGTAGCCTGCTCCGGTTTCTTGTTCCAGTCTTGTCCTGAAATTGTAGTTATATAGTTCCATGTCCTTACCTGACAACACCAGGAGGGCATCAGCTTCGAGCTGCCAGGGGTCGCCTTCCCACGCGAAGATCTGGCCACTACCCCTTTGACCTACCATTCTGACCCAGCTTGGGAGCGGGGGCAACTGGTTCCTTTTCATGTGGGCGGTCAGTTTGTTTTCTTCATTCGGCGCCTGTGGATTAATAGCTCTATCCTCGTACGCTGCAACCACTCTCAGAACTGTACCTGGGTCTGCAGGTTCTGGGGCCAGTGTCGTATGTAGCAGCCCCAGCAGACCGTGGGCTTTCTCCATACTCTCTTCACCTAGGGACCCACCTGGTTGTCTCATGGTCTCCGGTTTCTTAGCCGGGGCGCCTTGTTCTTCGTCCTCGGTATCAGAGTCCTCTTCATTTGACCCGGGGTGGGCCCCGTCCAGGCTGTCATGGACGGACCCCCCCCCAGTTTGTCCATTCCCTCCGTATACCTGTAGGATAGAAGTTAGGGCTGCTGTGTGCTCTTTTTGTTTACTTACTGCCCGAACCGTTCCGATGGTTGATAGCCGTCCCTCCAGTCCTATCGCCCGGGACAGCATCTTTATCATCGGGTCATACTCTTCTCCTGGGCTGTAAAGTGCAGTTACCTGTTCCTCCAGCTCGTGTATCTTGGTGTTCAGGACCTCTCCCAGCCAGACAATCCAACTGGATATGGTTTTAGTTTTTGCTTTATGCTCCTTCGGGCTTGGCACCAGGGATATTCTTCTGAATCCTCCACCTCCCAAGTTCACCCATAGGCCATATGCCTTCTTATTTCCTAGTTGGAGGGTTCTTTTTTCACCTACCTCTGCCAGCGGCACGGTCCCCCTGCACCTGTCTAGATACTGCTGGAGGAGTGGGCTCAACTCTCCCCAAGTTTTTGCCTGGCCCACGGGTATTACTTCATGGTCCTGGTTGAGTTGTACTCTGTTGTCGGTCTGGTTGAATGTAACCAGTTCCCCCTCCGGGGGTGCTTCGTTATCTTCGGCTTGGCTGTCAGCCATCGCTGGGTTGTACCTGTTATCTTACTTACTTGTTGTCTTCGCTTGTCGAGTCGTATTCCTGCCAAAGCCCCCCTTCAACGCCTTGGGTTAGGGATCGCCAGGAACACTGTGGGCTATTTGGACGGGTTATTGTCACTTACCGTCCTCCTCTGCGGCTTCCACCTTCTTCCTTGGTTTCCGCCTGGGTATCTGGCTGGTCCGGCCAGACACCTGTTTTCTGGAAGTTTTCACCTAGAGATTCTCTTACCTCTGTGTCTGCTTCCCTGGAGAGGGTTCCACGGTCTCTCCGCTTGGCCTCTCTCTGGGTATCTGGCTGGTCCGGCCAGACACCTGTTTTCTGGAAGTTTTCACCTAGAGATTCTCTCACCTCTGTGTCTGCTTCCCTGGAGAGGGTTCCACGGTCTCTCCGCTTGGCCTCTCTCCACTCTCTGGGTCGTTCAGGACTATGCGGCTCTTCGTTAGCCGCTTTTCCAGGTTCGGTTTGGCGGCGTTAAGAATAATTAACAAAATCTATTTACTAATTAATTTACTAATTAACTACTCGTTAGCGCCCCACGTTGGGCGCCACCTGTTCAATCCCAGTTATTAAGCCTTGTACAAGACTACTGAACAGCTCTCCGTTTAAAGGGTCCGCACCGGGAAGCTGGGGGGTCTTACCACCTACCAGCTCTTCTCGGTGTGTTTAAGCTGCGGGGCGTAGATATTCGTCCGACTTCTCACTGTCTCCGTCTCCTGGTCTCTCCCCTTTGCACCCTCGGCGTCTCTCGATAAATAGCCAGTGGATCGAGAGGTCCCCGAGGACACCAGAATTAACGACAGCTATCTACTTATGATTGAATATGATGGTGTGGGTGTCGGAAAAGTAGTGACCACATGTATACTTATGCGGTCGGGGAAATGTTCACTTGTTTTAAGAGTAACCTTTGAGAACCTGTCTTCATGCACGCTATACCTTATACCAGGGGTTCCCAAACTTTTCAGGCCGGGGCCCAGAAAATAAGGCATCAGAGAGCCGCGGCCCAATGCACATCGTCTGGCTTCTTTTTTTTTTGCCAGGCGACCGATTTTTAAGCCAAATATCACTTCAATCCTATTAAGTTAGTTCAAGTTAGTTATTCATTTATATGTGCTATTTATGAGAGGGCTAACTTGTTGCAAAATAATAATGATAATAATAATAGCCTCATTAAAATACTATTGTTGCTTCGGTTGTTTTCAGCATTTTATGT
The DNA here is from genome assembly GCF_963971535.1 of Notolepis coatsorum. Taxonomy (NCBI): domain Eukaryota; kingdom Metazoa; phylum Chordata; class Actinopteri; order Aulopiformes; family Paralepididae; genus Notolepis; species Notolepis coatsorum. The sequence goes on from NC_140165.1 coordinate 113,371,571, forward strand.
GCATAATCTGTTATTTGGTTTGAAATGTTCGTTGAAATAAGTAGATTTTTCGTTTTTGTTTATTTATTAAGTTAATATAAAACCATATAGTCACATTTTAGAATACAATAGAAAATAATTTTAGAATACAACTAGAAACACTGTCCTGGCCTGCTTCTAAGTTCAGTGGCCTGACAAAAAAAATAAAAATAAAAAAATAAAAAATAAAAAAATAAAATGTTTTTTTTTTTTTTTTTTTTCTTTTTTTTTAAATCATCTCGCGGCCCATCCGTGGCTGCTCGCGGCCCACCTTTGGGTCGCGACCCCAACTTTGGGAACCACTGCCTTATACAATTACTTCACCAGCAAGAACCCCCTTCAATGGGTAAAAAGAGTGGAGTTCCACAAAGTCTCTTTTTATTTCAATTATTTTTATTATTATAAAAGCTATTATTTTATTCAAGCTTTTATTTTGGTTACATAGATGGGTAAAAAGCCACAGTTCAGGTCGATAAGAGAATAGAACTCGAATCAAAGTAGAAAAACATTCAAAGAAATAAAGAATCAAAATTGAAAGATAAATCGAATTTTAGTTATAATGTAACAGTGAGCTTCCCTGAACTGAGAATGTAGTAATTTCTGGAAGTCCCCAGCTAGAGAGTCCGGAGGAAGCGATCAACTTCCCCTTACCTCTGCTTTGGTCCTGCTCGGATAAATTATCTACCACGGGGCCAGCTCCCAGTACAAGGAACCAACACCGCGCGATATTTATCCTGGGTTTGAGCAGGGAGAGCGATGGACCAGAGGTCTAATCTGCCGTCCGTGCAACAGCTGATGACTCCGAGGGACTCTTAAATCTGGAACGTGTTCCAGCGCCAACACTCCTCGGTTTCGATCAAACCTAGAGCGAGAGAGCTAGCGACACATTCATCTGTGATTTACAGTTCCCCTAGACCAGATGGAGCCTGTTTGTACTCACTTTAGGTCTTAGGTTACTGCTGGGGTTTGAGTCCCTTCGAAGATCTCCGGACAATTGCAGAGAGTTGGCTCCTCTGGTTCCTCATCTGGTTTGAATCAAAAGGTTAGTTCTTACCTTGAGAGCCGTCCCAGCGCTCTGCTTGTTTCTCTGTGTAACTTCCCTTTTTATAGGGGCTTGCGTTCCTGTCCTCTGTGATCCATCCTCTTTCTCTGCTCAGTAAATTCAGTAACCCCTTCCTTGCCAGCCTCTCACTTGTACCTTGAGGTTACTACAGTTCGTCTTCCCCATACATGGTCATGACTTCCCCTATTCACAGTTCCGTGTTGAGTCACTACATACCCAGTTCCAATGTCTCATCTCAAAAGTACAGTACCACTGGTATAAATGATACAGTTCGGTAATCATAAATCATGTTTCTGTTATACTGATTACAAGACATAATTACTGATTTCAAAACATTATAATCATCTTTACATTGTATGCTGAATAATAATACATTTCTTTAATCAGTCATACATGATTGGTTATAATTCATTTGCAGTTATAATCACTCGTTGTCACCCTCTGGAGGTTGCTTCGTATTTTGCAGTTTCTTCTTGGCCCCTTAGTATCTCTCAGTACCAGTTCTCCCAACCATTGTCCTTGTTGTCCGGGGCATGTATTTCCAGTACGTCTGGGCTATCTGCTAGATCTAGGAGATCATCTCCCATCATTGTTTCATAGCTGGCTAGGAATATCTCCAGCGGCTCATCCATCCCTGGTATTTCAAGGACTGGTGGTGCTGGGGGTGGTGCTGGGGGTGGTGTTGGGGGTGGTGCTGGGATCGTTCTGATCCACTCCACCACTGCTTCTCCTCGGACCCTCTCCCTCTCTGTCAACCCTTCTGCCACCTCCCTTATCATGCACTCCAGTACCGTCTCCCCGGGTGGTTCAGCGCAGAGGGGTGTAGGGACTGTTTTATACCATCCCAAAACCGCATCCCATTTCCTTTTGGGGAGTGGGGGGGCTAGGACGGTGGGCTTTGTTGCTGGTGCGACTAGGACGGTGGGCCTTGTTGCTGGTTTGGAGAGGGATAGGTCACCTAGACCACTCCCATCCTTCATCATTTCCCCCATCTCTGGATCTTCTAGTAGCCCTCCTTCAGCAGGGCTATTGTTAGGAGCTGGTGGCAGAGCGTAGGCTGGCAGGGGGGGGGAGTAGTCGTCCCTCTCTATGGCTCCTCCAGCCCCTGGCTGTCTCCTGGGGTCAGCAAGGCGATGCTCTCTCTCTGGCGTGCTGCCTGATGACTCGGACGACCGGTGCCTCCTTCCTTTCGGTGAGGCCTTCTGCGGGTCCCGCCAGTTCACTCGGGCCTTGGTCTTCTGGTACCTAGTTTTACTAACCTCTTGTTGTTCCTCCAAGGATTTGGAGTTGATGTAGGTCTCGTACCAGTCCATCTGGGACCCTGGGGATTCCGGGCTATCGATGCTTTTGTACCAGCTATCGATGCTTTTGTACCAGTCTAGTGTCCCCGGCTGAGGGGGGCTTTGGTTTGGACGATGCTGTGCCCCCACTCCTCCTTCTGCCGGTTCCTCCTGGTATCTCATCCTCTTAGTGTCCAGGCCACAGGGAACTGCACCTGTGGGACTTATGGGGATTATACCTGTAGGATATGTTCTCTTACCCATAGCCTCTCTGGTTAGGTATAGATCTAAAGGCGAGATCCATTTTACCCTGACAGGGAAGGTGGGGATTCTCGAATCATGAGGCTCCTCGACAGATCCCATTTGTACACCTCTCCTTTTATATAAATTAGAATGCAATCACTACAAGGCACAATGCATGGCACTTAGATCTTACACGTGTAGAAGGGTTAATATAATTTGCACTTGTCCGCAGGGAGAGAGAGAGAGAGAGGGTACTGGCGAGCTCCGCGAGCTACTCAATGGGAATGATTATTATTATACACACGTGCAGTCTGCACACCTTAACCACACAACACATGTAACCAAAAAATATAGTGGGCCCACAATTGAAACAAAAATCCTATCTAAGCCGGCATTACACAAAACAACAAACGTCGGGCGCCCCTAGTCACTGGTGCACGTGCCAGTTCAATGTATCTATTCTCTTCTTCGTCTATGCTCTCGAAAAAGAGAATGTTCGCCGATAAAGTTCCAGCGGTCGGAGCGCTAACAGTACCTGGCTTGAGTGTACCAACCGAGTGCTGGCCTGCTCCCGCAACGAATGTCCATGCTGCGAGATGGCCGTCGAACGGTCCCGTGGTGGTCACCTGTGATAGCAAGGGGCTGGCTGGACTGACGTTTAGGCAGGCAACAGTTGGACTGGCTGTCGGCTAGGAGAATGCTGGAGGCGGGTGCGGTCCGGCGACGTCTGTTGCGGTGTCCTCTGCGGAGCTGGGAGACGGTGGAGCCACGCGCGAGCTAACTGTGCTACTAGGCCTATACTTTTTTATATTTAATTTAATTTTATTATATTTTTCCCCCTCCTTCTTTTTCCGATTTTTTCTCCCATCCCACTGTTAGTCGTTATGCCAATTCCCAACCCCCTTCCTGGTTGTCGCACACTCCCCCCTACTGTTGGTCCGAGAGGCCGGAGACTGTCACATGCTTTCCTCCGACGCATGTGCAGCCAGCCGGCAGCCAGCCTGGCAGCTCAGATTGTCACTGGGAGAGTGTAACGTGTGGGAGGTCGCACTACCTCTCTCCAGATCCTACCCTCGCTGAGCAGGCGCCCGACCGAACTGTAGGGGTCGCTGTCCACAATGCCGAGGACCCACCCACGGCTCCCCTCCCCCTAACTCAGCCAAACGAGTTAGTATAGCGATCAGCCCGAGCCAAGGCAATGCTGACTCTCCGGGAGTCGAGACCGCAGCCTCTTGCATTGGTGATGAGCACAATCTCCGCTACGCCACCTGACCGCCTAGGCCTATACTTGAAGCTAAGCTTTGGGTCGGTGCGACCCCCTAGCCTTCCGCCTATACTTTACTAAAACGCAGCGCGTGCAATATCCACAGCACTCTCCGGCAGTAGAGCGTCTTCTTCTTGGTTCAAACGTACCCTAAGCACTATACTGGGAAGCTAAACTGTCGCATACAACGTTACTAGCCCACACCGTGGCGGGAGTCGTATTTCGCGTGTCTTTTAGTATCGGGAGCTCCTGCTCCACACGTCTGCTTGCTTCAATGGAAAACGACGAAGAGGTTGTCCCGCTGTAAGAGCTCCACCTTCAGCCAACCTCTTCTTCACCTGTTGCCACCAGCCCAACGTCGCACCAGCTCCCCCTGGCGACAGTCCAGTTACACAACGTTATCGTGAATACAGTAGAATACACGGAGTTAGAGTTAGACACATTGAATTACGGTTAGACATATTCAGGTGTCTACATATGGGCCAGTGATAAAAGTGTTTTAAAGGAAAACTCAAACATTTTGGGAAATTAGCTAACTTTAGGTTAGTTGTAACGTTAGTTTAGGTTCGTGTTAACGTTAGATAATGTACAAAATAAACGTTTTCCGCTGCTATAGACGTTGCTCTTTTATTTTGAAAACCCCCAGAAAGGAAGTCATTATATTTGCTTTAGTGACCGTCCGGTTCTGTGTTAGCTCCGGTTAGCTTTGTGCAGTAGTTAGTATTATATTATCAATACCAGCCATTGGATTACTGTTTTCTAAATTGGGGAGGCTTTTAATCGTCAAGGTAAGAGGATTTTAAGTCATGGTATCCATAAACTTCAATCGGTTCGGATCCTTTGAATGAATGAGAATGTCCACAAACACGGTTTCACGTAGAAATCACTGACTGCCCGCAGAGACGAGTGCTTAGGCAAAAAAAAATTCCGAGTATATCTGCTTAGAAAACGTAATTATCGAATTCAATTATTTTTTATTTCTCCACGTGGTAAATACACAGGTCACAACATGTTTACAGGAAAGTTTTGGAGTTGTATTTGGAGTGTATTTGGTGACTGTAGGACTCTGTAGGGAACGTCAGGCTATTGCACCCCTCTACTTCCAGTGATGAAGCTAAGCTACGCTAACGGAGCTACTGTTCCCAAAGCTAAATGCACGCACAGAGACAAAAAAGGTATGTATCTTCTTGTCTAACTCCAGGGAAGATGTTAAATAAGCTAATTTCCCAAAATGTTGGAGTTTTCCTTTAAGGATAAGTGAGCTCCTGCACTGATTATTAATTATTATAGTTCAATATTCAATATTTGATCACCAAAACCCCCTAAAAAGCATTGAAAAGGGGGGCCCCCCGCCCAAAAAAGGCCCCCAAAAATCGGGGTTGCGCGCTCGGTTCGCATGCCCACAGGCCAAGTGCCCTTTTCAGCCTTTGAGCACCTGCCCGGCTGCCCCTCTAAAGTTCTGTGCACGTTCCTGCAGGGATGTTGACAGATGAGGGCTCAGCTCTTTTCATGATGAGTAAAGTAAAACATTTAGAATGTTGTTCCTTCCTTACAATGTTAAAGCATTGTTTCAAAAAGAATGTCAAGTCACAGCAATGTTTGTCGTTGTGGGACCCAGGCATCATTGAAACATGTCACAAACCCACCACTGTCCTGTGTGGACCGCCCAGAACAAGGACCACCACCTATCGTTTTAAGAAACCAGGATGTAAAGGATTATTTAATGCTGGGTTTTAAAATGGTCTAAAACATTTGTATGTTGACTATGTGACAACAACGATCCCTTATTGGTTTGACCTTGTCATGCACCTCCAGGCTTCCCATTCCCTGTACCCCATTGGTTTTCCCCCACTCTATCCCACATGACATGACACTCTCAGGTTAAAAACAACAGACAATAGACATGACACTCTCTCAGGTTAAAAACAATGACAGACAATAGACATGACACTCTCTCAGGTTAAAAACAACAGACAGTAGACATGACACTCTCTCAGGTTAAAAACAATGACAGACAATAGACATGACACTCTCTCAGGTTAAATTTTAACCTGAGAGAGTGTCATGTCTACTGTTTGTTGTTTTAACCGTTAAAAAATGCTTTTTTCCTGTATGAGCTCCTGGGAGTGTGCTAGATAAAAAGTATAAAATAGAAAAAAGTCAAAAGTACGTAAACAAAAAGTGCTCAGTCAATACATATACAATATACAATACAGAGTAAAAATAGTAACAGTGGGGTACAATGCAGAAATGGGATGAGGTACATCTTAGCGTAAGGTGCAATGAGGTATGAATTGTAGTGCAAATCTCTTTGCTAATAAATATAAAGTGTGTTAAAGTGAGTAAAGTGGGTGTTACAGTGAGTGTTTATTTAAAGTGAGTGTGTGCGTGTGGATGTGTGTGCTGTGAGTGTAGATGATGGGTTGTTACCAGTGTTGTTCTAGTTATTGAAAAATAGTAACTCAGTTACTTTACTAGTTACTTCATTTAAAAAGTAACTCAGTTACTTTACTAGTTACTTACACCCAACAGGTATGCGTTACTGTGAAAAGTAACTATTAAGTTACTTAAAATATATGTATTTAATTGCTCCCATGAATGCTCTTACAGATTCTTACAGTCAAAATCTGTTGATCAACTTGACAGTTTCCATTAATTTGCATTCACATCACTGAACTCTGCTAAGCAATGTGTTCTATATACTATACAAACACAAACCTGACACAAACACAAAGAATGGGTACAATACAAGAGAGAGAAGGGGGATCCTACTCCTGTCAGACCATATATGGCAAGTTTGATTCATTGAAGCCACGCCCCATTTTGAGATGATGTATGACCCTAAGCCCCGCCCCCCTTTCTGATTGGTCGAGGGGTTCAATGAGGCAGGACTTCCGGTTTCGGAGGGGAGGGACATCCGGTTTTGGAAGGGGAGGGGTTATAGGGGGAGGGACATCCGGTTTCAGATTTTTTTTCAAAATAAATCAACCGTTTGAAATTGGAATTTGTGTGTGTGTGTGTGTGTGTTTTCTTAAAGCCAAATGCGTGTGTGTTTTCTTAAAGCCAAATGCAAGAGAGTGTTTAGACACTTGTGTTCAGAAAAATACAATGTGTCTATAAAGTGTAGAATGTCACAATCTTTAAGCAATTGTGTTCAGAAAATGGTTTCATGGAGAATGCCCCATGGAAGAGTTTGTTTAAGCAAATCTGTCTAGTGCTCTCAGTTTGCATTTTTCCATGCCCATGTGGCCTGCATCTCCCCTCTGAAGGCTGTCAGTTTGCTGTTTCTGAAACGGACAGTCCCCCTTCGCTATGACCGTCACAGGAGGAGGAGGATGAGCTCAGCGAATCAGGGGACTCTAAAACTTCTGTCAGAACCCTGGTGAGTATTGATTTACGACTTGAGGGGCAAACCTGAAAAAAGAGTTCAGCGAATCAGGAAGCCTGAAACTTCTGTCAAGCTGGGGTGTGTATTGATTTACGACCATGTCCGACTTCCCCTTTTCTGGGGAAACCTGAAAACTTCTGTCACTGTCCCTATAAGGGAGATAGTTCAGCGAATCAACGAAGTCGAAAACTACTGTCAATGCCAATAGTTTTACGACTTTGTAAGTCAGACTTCCCCTTTTCTGGGGAAAACTACTGTCATTGCCCCTTTTTATGTCATTTATGGTCCCTAAGGTGTGTGTGTGTGTATGTTTGTGTCTGTGTGTGTGTGATTATTTTTGTTATATTGATGTAATGTGTCTATATTTTAGTTTCTTGGAGAATATCATAATCTTTAGACACTTGTGTTCAGAAAATATATGTGTAAATAAAAGAAAATACAATGTAAGTGAATAATAGGCTGATTTGTTTGAAAATGAGTGATAACTTGTAAACAGGGGTTCTAACTAACCAGACTATGTATGTATGTATGTATGTATGTATGTATGTATGTATGTATGTATGTATGTATGTATGTATGTATGTATGTATGTATGTATGTATGTATGTATGTATATATGTATGTATATATGTATGTATGTATGTATGTATGTATGTATGTATGTATCTATGTATCTATGTATGTAAGTATGTCAGCTCTGCTGACCCAAGGGTTAGTCGTTGAGGGCAAGGGTAATGTTTAAGTCATATGCATGGAGGTTAAGTTATGTTCTGCTAGATGGTTGCCTCTCAAGGGTGGGTGTGAGGGGCTGATTACAACCACCCCCCTAGGTGTCGTAGTAATTAGGTTTCGGTAAAGCGTTTTATTTAAAATAGATTATTTTAAAAAAAAAGTTGCATTACAGTGTTTTGTATTATTGTTCACATTAATTATTACAGTTAAAGATATGAGTATAAAAGTTATACGTGATAGTGTGCTGAAAATATAATCTTCAGAAAATATGTGTCTGTGAGGGTCTGTGTGTGGGGGGTGTGAATTGGGCCCTCTTAGGTGTTAACCCCCCCTCTGTAGAACATTATAGTCATAGCATATTTTCTAGTTCACACAATGGATGGGTTCACATGAACACAATTTAAACCAGGTACTAAAAATGTACGGACGGATTAGATTCCAAGTCCAGTGTAACCTCAGACCTACTCATAATGGCTAAGGATAATAAAACATTCTATTATTCTAACCTATATGGGCTGATGTAACCCTAACTAACCTTACAGTCATGCATTTGTCCTAATAAACTAACCCACACTATAACATGCAACACTTTGATGAATATTATTACACAGGTGATAGAGTTGTGCCCTTCCTGATGACTTATCGTACAGAACTGTTTTGGATAAAAGCGTCAGCTAAATGACTAAATGTTGATGTAAATGTTGTAATACCAACTATTTGACAGTTTTGGGACACAGTGGTGACCATGCAATAGAGATAGCTGCTTATTTCGTAAAACTAATACAATGTATTAAGATATAAATGTACCCTATATTAGAGTATTTTGACAAGGTTAAGAGAATACATACCATAGAAATACTTTTGTCTTGTTTACATCAGAGACCCCCATTTTCAATTCAACAGGACATATATGACATACATGACATACAGATAGACAGTACTGCTACATGCATACATTTAGGACATACCAGATTGCAAATACACCAGTGTTTGTGATACAAAACAAAAGAAAAAAGAGTGATAACTTGTAAGTGTGTGTCTGTGTGTGTGTGTGTATGTGTCTGTCCAAGCTGTTTTAACTGTTTCAATAGAGTATTTCATAGGTCTTAAATTAATAAATTAAGACTTATTTCTGGATATAGGTCACTTCAAAGCACTCTAGCTAAAGTTAACTAACCGTCCATGAATGTCCATAGACTGGTTCAATGGTACACCTGTATTTATAAAGCATTTATAGGTCAACTACCGTTTTTACCACGGTTCAAACCTCAACATAGCATCAAACCCAATTTATATGTCACAGTACCCCTGAAAATAGCACAGAGTTTGGGGGAAAAGACCTTCATGTTCTCTGATAGCTAGGCTTGTAAAGGACTTTAAAAAAATATTGAATATGCAGGCCTTCAATAACCCTTCAATAATCATTTGCAAAATGCACCTCAGACCTAGTGCTGGGGTTTAACCCAAGACCTGTTCAAGGGGGTCTCCCTTCTTAGATGATGCAGCAGTGTTGCACTAAAACAACTAAAAGTCTTAATTTATTAATTTAAGACACATGAAATACCCTATTGAAACAGTTAAGGCGATACACTGCAGGTGAATAGGCAAATATACTTTTTTTGTTGATTTTGAGATTTTGTTATATTTTGCTTCCTAAACATGTCTTCTATGAAACTAGTGACAATAAAACGTCAATAACACACATTTAGTTGTTTATTTTACTTCATTTTGCCTTATTGCATCCATAAATGTACACATATTTAATGGGGAAGTGCCTCATTTGCATATATAAACATACATTTCAGAAAACTTGCAATACATTTTTTCTTAGTTTATATGTACATAACAAACTGGGAAAGTTTCATAGTGATATCTATTTAAATATTTTTTGCCTATTAGGGGGTACTACACTGTACTACACTGTGTAGTTCTGTTCAGTTCAATAACATCATTATTATTATTCAGTTATCAGGCATGTGTTTAGGTTGTCTATTACTAATGGTTTGATTAGATATTGTGTTTGTAAATATCTGTTTAAAAAAGAAAGTATGGCATTTTACAATACAGAACTTTGAAGGCGTTTTCCCAAAAATGAGTTTTAAGAGTTTTTCCTCATACTCTGAGCCAGAAATCTCCACTTCAGTAGCACTCACATACACCAAACCTTCCAGTTCTATTCATATCTATGTTCTGAAGGTATTTACAGAAGGGTTTGTTGATATCGCATTCATACCCTGATTTATATCACATTTTATTCCTAAAAACATGGCGAAATATGGAATTTTACCATAAAAATGGACTGAATGGAGTATTTTCTGATTTATGGAGTGATAAAAAAAGATATCCAAAATCCCCTCTGTAATAACCTTTGGCTCTAATATGTCAACTAAATGAAACTATAATTTTGAAAATGGCTTTATCCAATGTTCAGATTTCTGTCCTGGAATTATATGCAAATTAGTGCATATTTAAGTAGATAATGCCTCATTTGCATATTTAAACATACAATTTCAGAAAACTTGTAATACAAAAAAGTCTTGTCTTAATATAAGTAATCAACTGGGGAAGTTTCATTGTGATATCTATTAGTTAATTTTTTTACCCGTAGTGTCTCCCCTTAAAACAGCTTGGACAGACACATACACACACACAGACACACTTACAAGTTATCACTATTTTTTCTTTTGTTTTGTATCACAAACACTGGTGTATTTGCAATCTGGTATGTCCTAAATGTATGGATGTAGCAGTACTGTCTATCTGTATGTCATGTATGTCATATATGTCCTGTTGAATTGAAAATGGGTGTCTCTGATGTAAACAAGATAAAAGTATTTCTATGGTATGTATTCTCTTAACCTTGTCAAAAGACTCTAATATAGGGTACATTTATATCTTAATACATTGTATTAGTTTTACGAAATAAGCAGCTATCTGTGAGGTTTGGTCCGCTCCCCGCCACACGCTCCGTTCCTTTAAGGTACTATGTTGATTAATGCATTCCCCGCCACGCGCTCCGTTCCTTTAAGGTGCCGTGTTGATTGGTGCTTTCCCCGCCACGCGCTTTTGGAGCAAGTATCAATCTCATCCCGCAGCTGTCACAGCTTGTAATTAGCGCCCCTGAAGGCTTTATATACTCAGACCTCCTTACTATCGATGTTGGGTCGTTCTGAAATACACCTGCATATACCTGCCTTCCCCGTCGCTGTTCCTGTCTTTTTGCTCTCCTGGGCCCTCATTCATCAACGTGGCACAGAATTTAGAATCAGTGCACGCACAGAAATATTGGGATTCATCAACCGTGCGTACACAGGTCCTATGCTCCTCCGTGTTGATAAATACCACTTTGTTCTACCGTCAATGCTCGTGCATGATTATCCATATATGGTCATTAAAGTGATGAAACACCCCCCATGGGATGTGAAATAATGGACTGACCCGAGCGGAACTCTGAGAAACTTCACGGAGATTGTTCACTGCTGTCGAACCAAGAAGACACAACGCGTGTTATGGGATAAATAAAAGGCGGACTTGTAAACGGTGATGTCAGATATCAACGGCTCCCTAAGACCATTGCTGCAATTCTGCCTGGACAGCTCAAAATACTAATAAAGACCGTTCGTTGACCACTGTTTGGCGTTGGTTGTGTGTCATTATAACCGTGCTGTAATATGAATGCCTTTATTAGTTGTGTTCGATTGGCTATATGATTTTTAGAGGCATCTATTTTGTTGTCGGTATTACCGACAACAAAATAGATGCCTCTAAAAATCATATACTATTAGGTAGCCTATATGAATTACATATAATAGCAGCCATAGCCTACATTATGCAACAGTAACTTGCGCATACCAGTGTATGCGACGGACCAGTGTATACCTTATATCATATTCATATAATAGTTTACTCTATCAGCATACCAGCATGTAATATGTTCTTTGTTAGAACTCAACTCGTTATTATTTTGCACATAGATTGCAGAAATACGGGAACGTTTTGATTTACATTAAAAGGCTTTGACATTGTAAAACTAAATACGTGGAATTCTGTAAGCATAATACAAGTCATATCACCCACACGATATGCTCTGTGTCCAGAGCATGTATGCTTTTCATTCATTTAAGACACATTATTGCAAGGGTTTTGTAATACACATACACCCTGGTGTCATTGCAATGCGTTTTTTATTCTTTCTTATACAGTAAAAAGGGGGAAGAACACTATATCGTGGGTGTTCATATGACTTGTATTCTGCTTACAGCTTCGAAATTCCACTTGTTTCGTTTAACGTAAAGCCTTTTAAATATAATCAAAGCGTTCCCGTGTTTCTGCGGTCTGTGCGAAAAATAATAACGAGTTGAGCTACGCGGAGCGCAGTCAGTCAGCACACCCCGTATATTCCGATAACGCTATATAAACCATGCTGCATTCATTCTGAGAGAAAGATCTATTATTCCAAATGCTATTTATAGGGTTTTGACCATAATTACACTACTGTTACTATTTTACAATGAACTATAATGAATTACGGTTCATACAGAACATGCCAGTGTTGAAACTAATGCACAGAAGCTCATTTCCTTGTTGTAATAATATATTCTACCACTGGGCGTCAGCTAAGTGTGCTCAGAGCTGTGCGTACACATAAGCACGAAGTCAAGTTCAAGTTGAAATTGATGAATCCCACTCTTTGCTTAGAAATGGTCGTACGCACAGGTTAAGCACATATCTGTGTGTAAGACACGTTGATGAATGAGGGCCCAGGACCTTTTGTGGAGAACCGCTGTGGAGAACCTGGTTCCCCGTTCGGAGCTGCGCCTCGTTATCTGCCCGCTTTTCGCGTTGCGCTCTGGTGAGTTTTTGGAAACAGTCTTTTTGGATTATCAGTTTTTTGTGTGTTTGGTGAACACCGAAGAAATCCCGTTTTTGTTTGTACTGGACTCACCTAATTTTTGTGTTAGATTAACACTGAAGATTACCGTATTGTTTTTCTCTGGACTCAGCTAACTTGTGTGTGGTACACCGAAGATTAAGTCACTTGGATTAATACTGGACCAGTCACCTCTCTGCCTCTGTGTGTTCGTTGGGCTAACTCTGATTTCTCTCTCTCTCCGTTTCCACCAAGAGTGAAAGCTGGGAGTATCTGCAGAGCTGCTTCAACGTCACTTGCCAATTCCTCACCACTACCTACTGGGAGTATCTGCAGAGCCGCTACATCGTCACATGCCAGATCCCCGTTTGTTCGATTGCTGTACTTCATCCATCTTGTGACTCTGTAAATAAATACGCCCTAGCTTTGGCTAACTCTGAACTTCCTCTCTGTGCCGTTGCGTTTGAGGTCGGTTACAAACCATAACATTACGACCCAACCATGACGACCTCAGCCGACACAGAGAGGATCAGAACAGCGTTGGCGGTCCAGATAGAGTTAACCAACGACCACAGCGTACAGCTTGGTGCGGCTGCGGCTGCTGTACAGTTAAACAGCTAAACAGTTAAAACAGCTTGGACAGACACATACACACACACACAGACACACACTTACAAGTTATCACTCTTTTTTCTTTTGTTTTGTATCACAAACACTGGTGTATTTGCAATCTGGTATGTCCTAAATGTATGGATGTAGCAGTACTGTCTATCTGTATGTCATGTATGTCATATATGTCCTGTTGAATTGAAAATGGGGGTCTCTGATGTAAACAAGACAAAAGTATTTCTATGGTATGTATTCTCTTAACCTTGTCAAAAGACTCTAATATAGGGTACATTTATATCTTAATACATTGTATTAGTTTTACGAAATAAGCAGCTATCTCTATTGCATGGTCACCACTGTGTCCCAAAACTGTCAAAAAGTTGGTATTAAAACATTTACATCTACATTTAGTCATTTAGCTGACGCTTTTATCCAAAACTACTTACAAGTTCTGTACGATAAGTCATCAGGAAGGGCACAACTCTATCACCTGTGTAATAATATTCATCAAAGTGTTGCATGTTATAGTGTGGGTTAGTTTATTAGGACAAATGCATGACTGTAAGGTTAGTTAGGGTTACATCAGCCCATATAGGTTAGAATAATAGAATGTTGGGTGCTCCAGTAGCACACCATGTTACCGCGCTGCGTCGCGGGACTCCGTGCTGCGTCACGGATCTGGTTGACTCCGAGTTCGATTCCCGGACTCGCCGTCATTTGCCGAATGTCTCCCCCTGCTCTCTCTCCCGTTTCACCCTACAACTGTCGGTCATGCTTGACCAGAAAAGCGATAAACGCTAAAAAATAAAGTTTTAAAAAGAATAATAGAATGTTTTATTATCCATAGCCATTATGAGTAGGTCTGAGGTTACACTGGACTTGGAATCTAATCCGTACATTTTTAGTACCTGGTTTAAATTGTGTTCATGTGAACCCATCCATTGTGTGAACTAGAAAATATGCTATGACTATAATGTTCTACAGAGTTTTACTCTAACTCTGCATGTCCCCTAAACTGTCAACCTTCTAGCCACCATGGGGGGGGGGCTTAACACCTAAGAGGGCCCAATTCACACCCCCCCCCCCCCCACACACACCCTCACAGACACATCTTTTCTGAAGATTATATTTTCAGCACACTATCACGTATAACTTTTATACTCATATCTTTAACTGTAATAATTAATGTGAACAATAATACAAAACACTGTAATGCAACCTCTTTTTTAAAGAATCTATTTTAAATAAAACGCTTCACCGAAACCTAATTACTACGACACCTAGGGGGGTGGTTGTAATCAGCCCCTCACACCCACCCTTGAGAGGCAACCATCTAGCAGAACATAACATAGCCTCCATGCATATGACTTAAACATTACCCTTGCCCTCAACGGCTAACCCTCGGGTCAGCAGAGCTGACATACTTACATACATACATACATACATACATACATACATACATACATACATACATACATACATACATACATACATACATACATACATACATACATACATACATACATACATACATACATACATACATACATACATACATACATACATACATACATACATACATACATACATACATACATACATACATACATACATAGTCTGGTTAGTTAGAACCCCTGTTTACAAGTTATCACTCCTTTTCAAACAAATCAGCCTATTATTCACTTACATTGTATTTTCTTTTATTTACACATATATTTTCTGAACACAAGTGTCTAAAGATTATGATATTCTCCAAGAAACTAAAATATAGACACATTACATCAATATAACAAAAATAATCACACACACACAGACACAAACATACACACACACACACACACACACACACACACACACACACCTTAGAGACCATAAATGACATAAAAAGGGGCAATGACAGTAGTTTTCCCCAGAAAAGGGGAAGTCTGACTTACAAAGTCGTAAAACTATTGGCATTGACAGTAGTTTTCGACTTCGTTGATTCGCTGAATTATCTCCCTTACAGGGACAGTGACAGAAGTTTTCAGGTTTCCCCAGAAAAGGGGAAGTCGGACATGGTCGTAAATCAATACACACCCCAGCTTGACAGAAGTTTCAGGCTTCCTGATTCGCTGAACTCTTTTTTCAGGTTTGCCCCTCAAGTCGTAAATCAATACTCACCAGGGTTCTGACAGAAGTTTTAGAGTCCCCTGATTCGCTGAGCTCATCCTCCTCCTGTGACGGTCATAGCGAAGGGGGACAGCCTTCAGAGGGGAGATGCAGGCCACATGGGCATGGAAAAATGCAAACTGAGAGCACTAGACAGATTTGCTTAAACAAACTCTTCCATAGGGCATTCTCCATGAAACCATTTTCTGAACACAATTGCTTAAAGATTGTGACATTCTACACTTTATAGACACATTGTATTTTTCTGAACACAAGTGTCTAAACACTCTCTCGCATTTGGCTTTAAGAAAACACACACGCATTTGGC
This sequence comes from Notolepis coatsorum, assembly GCF_963971535.1. NCBI lineage: Eukaryota > Metazoa > Chordata > Actinopteri > Aulopiformes > Paralepididae > Notolepis > Notolepis coatsorum. The sequence continues at coordinate 113,387,514 of NC_140165.1, forward strand.
TTTAAGAAAACACACACGCATTTGGCTTTAAGAAAACACACACACACACACACACAAATTCCAATTTCAAACGGTTGATTTATTTTGAAAAAAAATCTGAAACCGGATGTCCCTCCCCCTATAACCCCTCCCCTTCCGAAACCGGATGCCCCTCCCCTCTGAAACCGGAAGTCACGCCTCCTTGAACCCCTCGATCAGAAAAGGGGCGGGGCTTAGGGTCATAAATCATCTCAAACGGGGGGGTGGCTTCAATCAATCAAACTTGCCATATATGGTCTGACAGGAGTAGGATCCCCCTTCTCTCTCTAATACAGTATGGCTCAATACAAACAACTGCTAAGAGGATGCAGACCAGAAAAATACTTTTGTCTTGTTAACATAAGGTGAACGATGAATTATCATTTCTCTCTCTCTCTCTCTCTCTCTCTCTCTCTCTCTCTCTCTCTCTCTCTCTCTCTCTCTCTCTCTCTCTCTCTCTCTCTCTCTCTCTCTCTCTCTCTCTATCTCTCTCTCTCTCTCTCTCTCTCTCTCTCTCTTTCTCCTAGTATGTCTCTTGCTCTCTGTCTCTCATTCTCCCCCTCTTTCTCACTCCCTCCCCACCCCTTCCTCCCTCCCTCCCTATCTCTCTCTCTCACACACACATACACACACACACACACAAGGCATTGCAACTTTAGATTGAATCTGGGCTTTAAGTGTAGAGCAAATATCCCACTCGCTCTCTCTCTCCCACTCTCTTTCTCCCTCCCTCACTCTCTCTCTCCCTCCCTCTCTTTCTGAATACACACACACAACCAGGGTGCGAACCATGGGTAAGCTGGGTGAGCCATTGGCTCCCTTAGATCAGACATCAGCTCCCCTGAAAACATGATTTGTGAATTTTTGGGGGGTCTCTAAAATACTGACAATAAATGCTATTTTTGCCATGCATTTCAAATTTTTCTGTAATTTTCTGTATCGGCATCATCGTGTATAATAATAAAATTAGGCTATTTTGATGTATGATTAATGATTTGCGTGTAGTGGCTACTGGGACATAATTCACGGCATTCTAGCCTTTTGTGGTGTTTACTACATCTCCCATGACCCTTAGCGGGGGATGACATAGTTAAAGAGAGACAGACGAGTGAAAGATGAATGGAAGTGTTGTTTGTGCGACAGTAATAAACTAGTGTTTTTGCATCGGAACACGACTCCGTCTACGCTATCATTACTGCATTCCTACATTTGTGACCCTGACGTGATCTTGGACGTATTTCGGAGATTATATCGAACATGTCAACTGAACAACAGAACGCAGATCGCACTACTTTGAACGCAGTTTCACTCAAGCTGCGCAGAGTGCCAACGCTTGGTTTGCGCAAGCCGAAGCCCAATTCGCTCTCAGGGATATTACCACGGATGCCACCAAGTACTACTATGTGGTAGCAGCCCTTACGAACTCAACGGCAGCGAGAGTGGTGAGTTTGCTGGAAAACCCACCTACACATGACACATATGTGACTATAAAAATATGCTCTGAGTTTGTTTTTTTTTGGGCGGAAATGGGTGGATTTTGTAACTATTTTCTTTTTTACTTTATTTCGGTTTTAGGGTTAGGTTAGGGTTATGTTATTTAATTATTTTGGGGAGCCAGCCCCCCAAACTCCTGAAATGCATAGAAATCTATGAAATAAATAAAACAATCTGACATTTATATTAAAAAGAGCTAGCCCCCCAAACCCCTAAAATACATAGAAATCTATGCATTTTGGAACAATTACTATATATATAGTCAAGAAAGCATTTAGTCATACTTAAAGGTTAAAGTGCTTTACTTGCATTGAACATTGCATTGAACATTGAACATTGAGGAGACATCATTAGAAAGCACAATGTATGTTTCCATAGTTACGCAGATGACACACAATTGTACATCTCCGCTGAACCAAATTATCACACAGCTATAAAATCCATTTCCGCCTGTTTCTTAGCAATAAACAAATGGATGACGAACAACTTCCTAAAATTAAATGAGGGCAAAACTGAAATCCTACTAGTCGGTCCTATAACAAAAAGAGAAATGTTACAGAGCAATATGGGGCAACTTACTCCTTGGATCAAACCCGAAGTTACAAGTAAGTAACCTACACTGGCTTCCGGTAACATTTAGAATTGATTTCAAGGTCCTCCTCCTTATATACAAAGTATAAACATTGCGATCATCTACTACTGGTCTATTGAAGGTTCCAAGCCACAGTCTAAAGAAAATCGGGGATGCAGCCTTTGCTAACTATGCACCAAAGTTATGGAACACACTACCTATGGACATTAGGGAAGCTAGATCTCTTAATATTTTCAGAAATAAGCTAAAAACATACCTCTTCACCATAGCCTTCTAATACACCCCGCTGTTGATTGTACTGTAGCACTATTTTACTCTGGCCATTCTATTGCATAATTTTACTATCTATTCTACTATTCTATTATTGCACTGTATTATTGGTGTGCAAACCAGTCAACTTACAAAAAAGAGCCTGTTGGAGGATTTCAACAAGATAAATGCGACAGCAGTGCAAAATATTTCACTATAATATTTCAAAGCGAAGTAAAAAATATTATAATAATTATTTGATCATGTTAAATGATCATTTGATCATGTTAAAAAAGGGAAATAATTTTGTTTTATCAGTGGGGCACAGATGATCATCAGTAGGGCACGTGCCCTACTGATAGTGGTCTAAATACGCCGATGAGCTGTGTTCAACCTCTGAACGAGCCCGCCAGCTTGTTTTCAGGCAGAAAACGGGTCCAGAAATGAACATTTTAATCCACACCACAATATGTAAACAAAGGTTTTAACCATCCACAACAGAATACTGCAGTCCAAATGTATTTCCGATGCTTGATTCTTCTCTCAGACCGACACAATGTCTTGAAACTATTCTGTTTATTGGCGAAGCGAGTGTAGTAGCAGAGTGTAAACAAACACGGCCACAGCGTGTTTCCACAGTCCGCACACAGGAGTCAGAACTGCGATCAAGCTCGCTACCGCTCGCTACCAATCTACATACAAATAAGTAACGAACCATTTAGTAACGGTAACGGAGTTACTGGATTTAAAAAGTAATGCGTTAGAGTACTAGTTACTGCTAAAAGTAACAGCGTTACTGTAACACGTTAGTCCCAACACTGGTTGTTACATAGTGTCATTGTCGTTGAGCATCCTGATGGCCTGGGGATAGAAGCTCCTTCTGAGTCTCTCTGTACTGGCCATGAGACTCCGGTATCGCTTGCCTGACCGCAGCAGTTCAAAGAGGCAGTTGTTTCGGTGACTAGAGTCTTTGATTATTCTCTTAGCCTTGCCCTTGCGACGCTTGTTGTAAATGTCCTGGAGAGTGGGAAGCCCACATCCAATTGTGCGTTCGGCTGAACGGGCCACTCTCTGTAGTCTTCTTGATTTATTGTGATGTTTCTTCTTGACTTGTTAAAGAAGACCTGTCCGGCCCATGGGGACATTAAGCGTGTGTTGTCGGGCCTTACAAATACATTTGATTCGATTTGATTTAATACGGACTATTGATCTACAGTATTAGTGATGTGAAATAAATCTTGATCGGGCTTAAGAGTGTTACGAGTGTGCTTACTCGGCATGGTGATTGGAACCCAGATAGCAGAGTGAATACGAAAAAAGACTTGAAATGAGCAGATAAGAGACGGCGTGGTGACGATAACAATGTTTTACTCACAAGACAGGATACATGACTGACAAACACAGGTAACATTATTTTAGACAATGAACCAGCAAGTCTCTGCTGGTCCAGACACTTAATATACAAACACTAATTAGAGACAAAAGATAATTACAAACAGGACACAAACAGAACACAGAGCACAGAACACAGAGCACACAGGGGAAAACAATAACAATAGAACAAACTGAGACCAACAGACTAAAACACATTTAAAAAACACAGACAGGGAAACACAAATCTAACTAAATGGAAACAACAACGACAACATAGACAACGAACATAACAAACATAAATGGCAGATGACAATGTTAATTAGGGGCGCCCCAGTGGCGAACCACATAGCGCGCTCAGCCGCGACACGGGCGACCCGGGTTCGATTCCCGAATCCGTCGTTATTTCCTGAATGTCTTCCCCCACTCTGTCTCCCATTTCTCCTCTGTCTCTCCCTACTGGACTGCCCAGTAGTAATAAAGCGATAAAACGCCAAAAAAAAATCTTAAAAAATAAATAAAGGGTTAATTAGGTGCGTGAGCTGATGCCAGATCTGCCACATCTGGCTCAGCCCACCGGTTGCCAATGTTGTATTGTGAAGTGTATTGAAGGGGGGTTGTGAGTGTCTGAGTCCTGGACCAACCGAACCGGGCGGAGGTTTGCCGGCTGGTCCCACAGGACCGGGGGAAGTGTTACATAAGAGGTTAAGTAAAAGTAGAAAGGTATTTGCTATTCAATGTACTGAATTAAATTGAAATTAATTGTTTGTCACTAGTGTAGTTTTCCTGTTTTGGAAATACATGGAAGTTAATTAGTCATCAGCTCGTTGAAATGTGTTTGCAGCTGATCAACAAAATAAAGATGTGAAGAGAATACTGGCGAAGGTTTAGGACACCGCAGTCTCAAATGCTCCTTTTTCGTCATCACCTTAATTTATTTTTTGTTTAGTCAGTTTTAGTCAACTACAGGTCTGAGCATTTTAGTCTTTGTTTAGTCAAAAAATATTTAACATAAAAAAATAAAGATAAATATTTTTTTGTTTAGTCTCGCCACTCAGTTACAGCCCCATAAGTTGCTGTGAGCTTTTTCTAAACAAAAAAAGCTAACGTTAGTGCTAGCTGGTTAAACTTATGTAAGCTATTTAATGCAGTGGTCCCCAACCACCGGGCCGCACAGAAAGAATAAATAATTTATATAATTTCCGTTGTATTGATTATTAGAGTCTGAAAGGTGTTTTATTTTGAAAAACTACAGGAGTTTCTCCGACGTAACATTCGCCTGTGCGTGCCTCTTGATATGTCAAGATGCTTGTCTCGGGCAAAGGGGAAATGCCAACTGATGAGGCAGAAGAGGAGCGTACGACCTCCAAGAAAAATTAAGTTTCTTTTAACACACAATACTCATACTTAAAATACGGGTTTATCACAATGTATGTATGTACAGGTGACTCTCACACACCAAGTCCGCTCCCCATAATATGTGGCGAAAAGCTAGCAAACGGCAGTGAAGCCTTCAAAGCTCCTTCGGCACCAAGCACCCTGGATTAAAGGGGAACTATTTTACTATTTCTTTCACTATTTGGGCACTTTCACACAATTCCTGTGAGTCTATGGAACACATCTGTAAGTTTTTTCATTCATTGTTTTGTATTTCTAATCAAGTACTCAAAAACAGCACAAGATAAGCCTTCAGAGTTTTTTGAAAGAGAAAAACGTGACATGGGACCATCTCGTTGGAGAGAAACAAGCCCATGCCGGTTTTTATGCCGGTCGTGTTATTTTACTTTTTGCTGTATTTATCTGCCACAACTTGAAGGCCGGTCCGTGAAAATAATGCCTACATTAAACCGGTCCATGGTGCAAAAAAGGTTGGGGACCCCTGATTTAATGTGTTCTATTGTGGTGGATCAACATAATGTAGCGATCCGTCATGCAGTAATGTAGGGAAGAAAGAGGAGAGTTTTCCTTTTCTGTATGGTGCTTTATTGCCAGCTCAATATGGGGTTTTACAGGTTGACAATTCCCTTCTTATACACAAAACAGCTAACGGCTAATACGCTACTGTAGTGCGGTCCATGCTCCCATATCTCCCGGGGGGAAACAACACCCCCAGCATAACAGTGGTGCCCCCCTACCCACAGAACGATGTGTTGGGGATAAGGGTTCAACACGGACAATTATGTTTGTTACTTTCCTGTCGGCAAACAAGCTCCTGTTAGCTGGGAAGTACAGTCTTGATGTTGAAGTGGAAAAGCTATTTTTTTAATATTAATATAATATTCTTTTTACAAAATGAACACTGCTTTTGTACAATCATAGTCTTTCAGTTGTCTTTCAATGACTGAATCATCTATGACTGTCTGATTACACATAGAGGTCAGGCGTTCCATCTGGCCTCCTCAGCAATGTGATGAAACCTCTGCAGTTCATCAGCTCAGTTGTCAACCGACACTAAACTGACACCGAGCCAGACTCTCGTCAGACCACACGAGGACATTTAGCAGCACGATAGATGGAATGAAATATGAGGCCAGTAACAGGCTGCATGGCACGGCGAGATCAATGTCCTCACGGCGAACTGAGCGCGGGAAGAGATGGGAAGTGGGCAAGCAGAGGCTGACATCGACTTCATCTCTGAGAGTAATGAGATGAGGGATCGACTGGCGAGCTGCTCAGATGGAGGTGCTTAGCATCTCCAATAAATGGACAATCGGTTGACAAGCATAATGGGAAGGGCGTCGTTAAAAAGAAAGTACTTGTCCTATTTCTTTACTGAACTGAGCGTGGTTGCTGTCATGGCGTTGTACTGGAATTACCTTTGTACTAACCCACACCAACATTATGGAAAATGTGCTTACTGTCTTCTCCAGAGTCAGACAAGTAGATACTGTAGATACCTCTCTGTGCGGTAAGTGCATTTCCCATCTTCTTGCCTGACTCTGGAGAAGACCGTAAGTGTATGTCCCTTAATTTAATGTTGGCGTGTTCATTTAAGAAAATGGTTTTTCGAAAAAGGTAGCAAGTACCATGGTATTACCATCAGTATCGTGGTTTAAATGAGATCATATCATGATATTACCATCAGTATCATCGTGTAAATGAAAACATACCATGATATTAACACTATGACGACCGGCGCGGCCCGGCGATTTAGGCCTCAGAGGACAGCAGAAAGTAAACAAACCGATGTACTTTCTAAGAGCTTTATATATCATTTATATTATTGCTATCTGTCCATTCTCATTGTCACTTGAGTGCATAAACCGTGCCTTCATAATGGCTTAAAGAAAATAAAAATCCATCGGTTGGTTGTCATTTTATAGCGTCGTGAATATAAGGTATAACGCACTTTTCATCTAGGCTTTTCTGCAGGAAGCTAGATAATAGGCTAAACGTTGGCGCCGTTATATCAAACGCCATTTCTGCTGTATATATACGAATGAAATAAAACAAACTGCGTAGCATCCGGACTATTAGAGAGCATCTATGGATGAAATGGGGGCGGCGGGGAACGCCGATTACTATTATTGATCCGCAATACAGTGTGCGTTCAATATAGCATTTTCATTGACCGATCACGTTACGTTATAAAACAATGTCCAATCCAGCTGTAATTTGGGGTAATATTATCCTACCGTCAGGCCATGTGATCGCCGGCAGCATTTCCTCACCAGTCATCGGATTCTGGTAGATCGATATGCACATTGGCTAATCATAAATCCCATTATTCCACGCTGAAAAAACCGCTCGCCAAGCTGATCCAAGATGGAGGATGTTAGGCTGGGATCAAGGAACTACGATCCGCCCACAGAACTGTACTTTTTAATTTTTTTTTTATTCACATGATACTGCAGTGGGCCTCTAGTGACGGGGGGCCTCCAACTTTTTTTTTTTTTTTTTTTCTTATTTTGGAGATCGATGTCATACTGTGACACTGAAATGAAAAAATATTTCATCAACTAAAATATTTAGTCAACAAAAATATTTCATCAACTAAAATATACAGTACCGTCTGCAAGTGGCTAATCTTGAGTTTCCGACCCCCCAGTAAGCTAACCATAGATACATCCAAAAAAAGGAAAGTCTGAGGAAAATAGAAGGTGGACAGATTCATTTGCTTTCACGACTAACAATCCAGGCTTAGCTGTAGCCTATATGTGGTGCGAAAAACAATGAAAATTTTACTTTTTATTTGATAGATTTTCCACAAATAAGGGAAGGACTCAAATAGAGCTGCATAGTTCAGGGTTTTATTTCAAAGTAGGTCTACAGATGCCAGTGTTTTTTCTCCTTTTCTGTCTTTTATTTCAAAGTAGACTACACATGGTAGTCTTTTTTTAAAGTGGACTACTTTTTATTTTATAAATGTTCCACAAGTGCCCAGGTATGGACTTCAGGGTCATGTTGAGGGATCTTCAATTATATTATGAAAGTACAGATTCATACCTTCAAAATAAGCCATCACTTGAACATTTTGGTGGGATACTTTTCAAGCTACTTCCTATGAACCATGGTGATATCACAAAACGTATTCAGAGATAATAGCCTTCAAGAGACGACCAGGCTATTCGGTGACAATAGTGAAACAACTACAACACTACCCAGAATTCATTGTAATCCATGGCCCCCCTCTCTCTAGGACAGTTAACACCTGGCAGCTTTCCAGTCTGAGGCCCTTTGTTGTGCAAACACAACACCCAGAGGAAAAAGGAAAAGTCATGATAGTTTATTAAAAAATGTGTATGGTAGTGAAAGGTTAACCTTCTGTAGTATCGTAGTGAAAGGTTAACCTTCTGTAGTGTGGTAGTGAAAGGTTAACCTTCTGTAGTGTGGTAGTGAAAGGGTTAGCCTTCTGTAGTGTGGTAGTGAAATGTTAACCTTCTGTAGTGTGGTAGTGAAATTGTTAACGATAGGTTATGACTATAACCAAGTTCTGTTAATAGTGGTGACGCTCGGCGTCACTCATGCACTGTCCTCGCACACGTGCACGCGCACTGAATAAAGACCACAATGTACCTTTATATCCCAATATTTGTCTGACCACACCCCTATCAGCTTACCTACATAAGCAGGGGTGGGGTCACATACTCGCCTCCTTCCCAAGCTTTCACCACAAGGCGAGATCAAGAGCTGCAGCGGCGTCGGACGCCGAGCGTCACCACTATTAACAGAACTTGGTTATAGTCATAACCTATCGTTCTGTATACATAGTGGCTCCGCTCGGCGTCACTCATGCACAAGGGAGGCCGAGCGGGAGCCACCGGCCGACAAATACACCCCGCTGAAGGCCCCCCACAACCATCAGAACAGGGAGGGCCGAGCCCCCCCGACTCCCCCTAATGGAGGGCACCCCCCCTATTGGAGGTTTCCCGGGAGGGCGACGGACCCGACCGTGCGAAGTGGCACTCAAGCAACTCAACGCACAGGGTGAGCAGACCGTGGCCTGACCCCACGACTACACACACGCACAACCCGCATGCCACCCGGGAACGAACGGAGGGAACAACCTTGTTACTGCCCCCAGAATCACGGGGTCAAGGGCAAACCCAACCCTGTGGCAAGGCCGTAGCAGCGGAGCGCGAAGGAAGGCCCAGACCCACCAAAGGGACTGGACCCCCTGGAACGGGGGCCCGGAGAAGTCCATGATGCCAGCATCAAGACCCCACCAGGTGGGCACTTAGTAACCCCGCCCCCCACATCGCCAGCGTATTCGGACAAAGGCCCCTCAGCCGAGGGGGCCCTGTCCCCCCAATAGTACACCGCCTGGCACACTGACCCTGCAGTACAGACAGTCAGCACGGCCGCAATAACAAGACTTACCACGGAAGCAGGCAGCGCACCGGGGAAAAAACCAGGCAACAGGCTGTTAACCCGAGCCTGGAGACTGCGGACGAGACAGGCGCCAGAGGGGACAGCTGAACACAGCCGCCCCGGCGGAAGGGGCGTATGCTGGCGTTGTTGCATGACCAAGCCTCCATTTAAAAAAAAAACCCACCCAGAGGGGTTGAGGCAGAGAAGGCTGACACGATTGGCAGACGTCATGAACGTGCAGGGGCACCCTCAACCGGGTAACCCGGGAGTTGACACTGCTCCAACACACCAGGGAATCAACCACCTTGGTGTTACCCAATGCGGTGGTTGTTCCTATAACCCCTCAAGAAAAAACTCCAAAACACACCTGCGGGTATACACCGGCTATACCGCAGTACAAGTGTTTCAGTTTTCAAAAAAGGGTTAACCCAGGCCTACGGGTCGACGAAACATTACTTCGGACCGGGCCCGGCGATACGGGAAGCACAGGATCACCAGAGGAGGTCAAAGACCACCCCAACAGGTCCCTCTTCGCCATGCATGAGAGAGGAGCGAAAAGAATGGAGAACCAGCCCCAAGCACACCGTACTTGGTATTCCCAGGCGGTCTCCCAACCAAGTACTAACCAGGACCAACCTGCGTAGCGGCCGAGATCTGACTAGATCGAGCGTGTACAGGTTGGCATGGCCGTAAGCCATTACGACAGTGCAGAGTACAAAATGTACCCAACCAGGGTCTCCATAGCGCTTAACCCTGTGACACCCGGACCGACCTGGCATTTTCCCCCTGAAAAAGCCCAAGTCCCTCAGGGTACCAGAACAGCAGATCTGCATCCCCGGCGGACAACGGGTTTAACTGATCCGGACCAGCGTGACCAGAACCAGTCCCGTGCCCTAACCACGCCGACATGCCTACTCCAGGAGAAGGGGCAGATATGCGTGTTGATCTTAAACATGAAAAGAAGGCGCCACCCAGACGTTCGGTGCGAACCGCGCCCGGTGGCCCACCCCCAGGGCGTGAGACCCCTCTACATATGTTCAGATCCATTCCGTCATCATCCCCCAGATATGAACGAGAATCCGTCGACAACCAAAACAGGTCGTCGGAAGAGGAAAAACCTCCATCCCAGTTGCTTTATAAAAACGCCATTTTAACCTCAAGCAACCAAGGCGTGCCAGTCAGTCGCCTGATTACAGAACACCCCGAGCGAGCACTATACGTGCGTCGGGACACAACCACATCAATGAACAGGCTATTTAGACCTGTCATTGAATCCCCAAGGCGCCCAGGAGAACGACAAGAGGGGTGTGATGCTTCCTAACTCCAACTCTTTTTAATAGAAAAGAAGGAAGCACCAACAGTATGTATCCCAGTCTACACAGCCGGAGGTAAAAAAAATTCACATTTTTACATCCCACCACCCTCCCATAGGGAGGAGACGGAAATCCCCAGAGAGACTTCCCACGCAAGCTGTACAGATTGAAAAGAATATATTGCACCTTGAGCCATGTAAAAGTTTGGATTTAGGGCTCTCCGGGGAGGAGGCACTGAACCCATACACACTCAATAATCGAATTGAATCGAATACACACACAATAGAGTAGGACTCCTTCTTGAGGTTCCACTCACCTTGACAATCTGAGGAGGAGGCTCTGTACTCTGAGGAGGCTCCCTCACATGGAAGGAGAGTCCCAAATCACAGAAGGCCCGAATAGGAGCTTCGTGAGGAGGAGCCCTGACCACCCCCCGAAACAGATCCATCATATGGACCTGAACAGCACACGGAAGTCCTACCAACAGAGACGCGCACAGTGACGTACTCTATGGCGGGGGAATTTCTGCGGTGCACACGCCCAATATTCCAGGGCGTGGGACCAGGAAACTCCCCCCCCCCCCCTCACCCTGTAACGTGCTGAACCGCAACGTGACAGGAACCTTGAAGGACAGGTGGGTTTACCCCTGACCAACAGAAAAAAGGGGGAGAAAAGGTTACCAGTTCACCCCTTTACGACCCCACACCCATGATACGATGTAATGAGAAAAAAGAGTATGACGCAGTCATAGTCAGCCCCATGAAGCGTCTAACAGCTTCACACAGCGCATGTGCCAACCTGCTATCTGATTTTTACTAACGAAAAAACACAGAACAGAGAGGGCCCTCGCAAGAGCCCCGGTACCAGACTTACACATGTGCTTCTGTGGCCAGCCCAACCCAGTTGTAGGTCACACGACACACACAACCCATTATCAACTACAAAAAATGGCAAAAACACTCTACAGAGGAACGCCGTTTTTCATAATGAGAGAATACACAATTCTCGATTAGTATCGGCCACAGGCCTTGCTAAGCACACACGAAAAAGTGACCAAACAATCTTTTCTTTAGGAAAATAAAGTTTCTCAAGCGGTTAGCACAACCCCAACAACTAAGCCAAGGGTTACATCGTATCCCTACAACACAGTGACACAATATAGTGTAACAACATGTCTGAGAGGAGGATGAAGAAGTCCCCAGGGAACCGGGGGGAAACACAACCCTCCTACTTCGTCAGCAAAACAAAGGAGATGATTGTGGACTTCAGGAGGTCGGGGGTCAAGGACTACAGCCCCCTCAGCATCGACGGGGCACCGGTTGAGAGAGTCAACAGCTTTAAGTACCTCGGAGCCTACATATCCGAGGACTTGACATGGACCACACACATTGACAGTGTTGTGAAGAAGGCACGACAACGCCTCTACTTCCTCAGGCGCCTAAGGAAGTTCCAAGTCAGTCAGAAGATCCTTAAGAACTTCTACTCATGTACAATAGAGAGCATCTTGACTGGCAACATCACCTCCTGGTTTGGGAATAGCACTGCACAAGACCGAAGCAGACTACAAAGAGTGACACGTTCAGCCGAACGCACAATTGGAGGGGGGCTCCCCACCCTCCAGAACATTTACAACAAGCGTTGCAAGGGCAAGGCTAAGAAAATCATTAAAGACTCCAGTCACCCGAACAACTGCCTCTTTGAACTGCTGCGGTCAGGCAAGCGATACCGGAGTCTCAAGGCGAGCACAGAAAGACTCAGAAGAAGCTTCTATCCCCAGGCCATCAGGCTGCTAAACGAACAATGAACACTACACAACAACAACCACCAAACGCACATAGCACACACATCCACACGCACACACTCACTTTAAACAAACACACTGTAGCACCCACTCCACACACTTTATAGCACACACCCACTTTAAACAAACACACTGTAGCACCCACTCCCCACACTTTATATTTATTGATGAAGGATTGCACTACAAATTGTACACCTTACTGTAAATTGTACCTAAATTGTACCTCATCCCATTTCTGCTTTGCACTATATAGTACTGTACATTAGTACACTGCATAGTATTGTATATTATATGGTAACTCAGAACATTGTACATATGTCTATACCGAACACTGTGACCTCATTTTCTTCTTCTAAATTACATGCTATACTATGTTATTTGATACTATCTTGTCTAGCACAGTCTCTGGAGCGTAACAGTAAGAAGCATTTTGTATGAAAGTATTCTGTACTTCTGTATGACAACTATTAAAGAAACTTGAAACTTGAAACTTGAAACTACTTTACCCTTAATACGGCCAGTTAAACAGGTAAACCTGTTAATATGTGAACACACTGTTCATTGTCATTACAGGCTGAGAAAAGAATCATTCTTTACTCATATGTCACTAAGCATAGCTTTATAGGTTAGTTTAACCCCCTTAGTTGTGAGTACACGATACATGAACACACAATGTGTCTCAACACAACATTTCACATCTGTAACAATAACCCGATTTGCATGGAGACCAGTGACAAGACAATTCACACATAACTCGCGTCGTATCCTAAATGTAGTGCAGCAACACTCGTTTTGGAAAACATCGTTATTTACAAAACATTTAGAAGGGAAAGAAAGAAGAAGTGTTCAAGGTCTGGTCAGGACCTTGCCTACCAGGAGCGCAGATCAAGCGAATTGCAGTCTCTAACATGGCACCGAAGTAAACACAGCCTCCTGTGTTTGATGACACAGGCAGCTCGCTGCTCCAACCCGCCGCTACGGTGCTCCTTGTTGATGCAGTCCTCGCCGGCTGGCCCCAGGGTAGGTTCGACGAACATCCTCTGTCAAAGATGACGTCGTAGTCAAGAGTGTTAAAAACATGTTATAGTCACAGCACGTTCAACAGTGTAGCATTAAGCTAACGGCCGCTCTCGGCCGATAGCAGCAAGCTAACGTTTACCTAGCCTAGTGACACAACAGGCTCCTGGTAAACACAGCGAGCTAGCGCCGCAGCTAACAGCTGACTGGCTAACACAGTAGGCCACAACTAGCACGCAAGCTAAGCAGCTACCACCTGAACTGGTACACAACGATACAACAAGTCACACTCAGACAGGCCGCCGTTCTGAAACCCTCCTCACCTTTTAAGAGAAAAGAGAAACGAGATGTTAACACAGTTTTACAACGGTGATTTTACCAACATCCGGCGGAGCCAGCACAATTCCCATCTGGGCTGTAGCTGACTTGAACATGGATTTTCCGATAACGAACATCTATGCTCACATTTCATCGTTTAGGGTAAACTCTCATTTGCATATGAGAGACGGGGCCTATACGGTGACAGAGAAGTACCCATGCGTCCAGAGATCCTGGGATCACCAGTTCTACTGGCCGTGGCCCACTAGTTGCTATAATGGGCTTCAAACCAAGGTCCTCCGTCGTCGCCTAAAGGCTGAACAAAGGACCCTAATATGGGGCCGGTTTCCGCAAACATTGTCAACTAGCCCCCATAGCACTAACAGACAAGTGGAGCTCGCAAGCAAAACATTACTCACCAACCTGGAACCCACCACTTCTCACAACAGCGGCGCGTCCTACAGTCCAGCTGTGTCGCTGAAAGGTTTTACCGCAACCAGCCACAGCAAGGAAGACTGCAGTTGGGAGGCATGTAGCGCCGTGCTCCCAATACGAAAACCGGTGGAGGTTTTTAGAATGATCACCATCTTCCAGACACTCCAGTGACGAAGACAATATCGCCGTATTTTCTCGAAAATAGTGAGAGAGAAAATAAAGATATGATGTCAACGTATCTCTTGTTTTCCAACTCTTCTCCTACCATCACATCACGTCAAGTGGGGATCTACCGAGGCACTTCCTTGTGGTGAAAGCGAGAAGGAGGCGAGTATGTGACCCCACCCCTGCTTATGTAGGTAAGCTGATAGGGGTGTGGTCAGACAAATATTGGGATATAAAGGTACATTGTGGTCTTTATTCAGTGCGCGTGCACGTGTGCGAGGACAGTGCATGAGTGACGGCGAGCGGAGCCACTATGTATACAGAACCGTCTGTAGTGAAAGTGTTAACCGTATGTAGTGTGGTAGTGAAAGGTTAACCTTCTGTAGTGTGGTAGTGAAAGGTTAACCTTCTGTAGTGTGGTAGTGAAAAGGTTAACAATCTGTAGTGTGGTAGTGAAAGAGTTAACCTTCTGTAGTGTGGTAGTGAAAGGTTAACCTTCTGTAGTGTGGTAGTGAAAGGGTTAGCCTTCTGTAGTGTGGTACTGAAAGGTTAACCTTATGTAGTGTGGTAGTGAAAGTGTTAACCGTATGTAGTGTGGTAGTGAAATGCTTGTGGGGAAAAGGAACTAAAAAATAATTGATGGCAATGAAAACCTGACTTGTAGAGTCTGGCCATAGAGATGCACATTTCATGCAGACTAGTACATGCATGCACACACACACACACATGCACGCACACACACACACACACACACACACACACACACACACACACACACACACACACACACACACACACACACACAAGATGTGTGACATGGCTTGGTTTCATGTTTTGAGGTACCTTCAATTATCTGTAAATAATACATACATACTGTATCTAAATTAGCCCTTTCCTGTGTGAGTGTTCCGTCTGGTCATAATCACTGATATTATAGATGGAAATAGATGAAATATTATTGTCCCTGAGGGCAAGTTGTGTTGTTGTCTTGATTATTATTTTATAATACAAAGTTTCTGAATGGACGTTTGGATTAAAATCATCCCGAAGACAGCATTGGAACGTTTGTGAGTAGGCTCTTGCCAGAGTATCAATGAAATACGTTGCGCTCAGGAAATGCGCGTCCCAATCATCCCGAAGACAGCATTTGAACGTTTGTCAGTAGGCTCGGGACAGATCTATGCTTAGCTTGCTAACGTTAAGATAGCAGTGTAACTTAAAGTCAATGTTCAATGTTCAGATTCAGCATCATCAAATCCGTGCTGAATTGCGAGCGAGCGTTTGTCTTCAGCAGCAACAACAACAATAATGTTGTTGCTGCGTCCTATAATGATAATGATAATAAGTTGTTTGTTATTTACTTTTAACTGTATTAACAGATTGCAGAATGGGTACAATACAGTACAGCTCAATACACACAATTGTCTTGTTTACATCAGGGTCCCTCATTTTCAATTCATCAGGATGGATGGTGGAGTGTGTGTGTGTGTGTGTGTGTGTGTCGCTATAAGTGAAAACAACAACAACCTCTCTCGCTCCGATGAAAAGCATTGGTTTCCTTATTAAATGAATTTACTTCTTATGCCATTAGGTTGCAATAAATGCACTCTAACGAAATTCGTTCGCTCATAAAATTCGTGACATTCTAAATGTGTTTTAATGGTGTTTAATTTAATGACACCCCGCGTCCCGACACACGTTTTATGATGGCGGCCTTTCTTTTTTTTAATCTTTTTTATTTAGACACTGCGTTTGTTACAAGTTACGTTGCTTATAACTTATAACATTAAGATAGTGTATTAACATTGTTATTCTCTCTCTAAGAAAGGAGAGCGTGTGTCTGTGTGTGTTTCAACACCTCGATAAGTACCTGTACTTAATACGGGGACAGGCCGCACCCAGCGAATAGCCCTCGCGTGTAGTTTTTCCACAGTATTGAGAGACAATACTTGTCGAACTATATAACAATTACCTCATTTACAAGTTGTATTTAAGTTTGCAAATAAGGGCAAATAAGGGAACACATTAATGACATTTCAAAGATGTAAAAAAAAACAAGATTTAAATTTTTTTTGATTTTCTGAAGAGCAAGACATTTGTTCACTTCCTGACACCTCTCTCTGGCCGAATCAAATCGGGTTTGGCCGCGTCGAGTCAATAAGGGAAGGACTCAAATATACCTGAATAGTTCAGGGTTTTATTTCAAAGTCGGTCTACAGACACCAGTGGTTCGTCTCCTCTTCTGTGTTTTATTTAAGGGCCACCCACCTAGATAGGGGGAAAAAATTATAAAGGATGAAATCATTTGCAAACATCTTAATTGTTTACAATAGTCAAAAAAAGAAAGAAAATGTATAATTTTTTTTGGCCGCATCATTTTATTACCCAAAAAGGGGCGTGGTCTATTCAAAATGCCCCTTTTTGCATGTTACCCTAAACAACATTTAAAAGAATTTTTATGATATATAGATATTTTCTCATGGTTTTTCATGTTACTACATTAAATACAGAACTTTTTGCTAGAGGATTTTTTGAAATGCCACCCGAACAGGAATTTATGACCTTTTATGACCCCCTAGTCATAAAGAAAAATCTATTTTTTGCATACATTTTTTGTATAAAATGTTCAAAAAATCTGGATGAGTGATATATCAAAAAATCCTCTAGCAAAAAGTTGTGGTATATGGATAGGAGGAAACGTGGCCAGTTTGGTGTGTGGAGGTACTAGAGAAATTGAGATTTTTTGTTTTATGTGTAATACAAACTCATAAAATCTCGTTTTGAGAAAAATGCCTTTAAAGTTTTGTATTGTCTGTAAATCAGGCTATGTATGACATTTCAACAAACCCTTTGGCACAAAGAAGCAGGATATAGATATGAATAAAGGTGGAAAGTTTGTTGTGTGTAGATGCTAGGGAAATGGTACATGTCTACCCTTTGGGAAAACGCCTTCAAATTTCTGTATTGTAAAATGCCATACATTTTTATTTGAAACCGCTATTTACAAACACAACACCCAATCAAACCATTAGTAATAGACAACCTAAACACATGCCTGATAACTGAATAACATAATAATAATGATGTAGTAGTAGTAACAGTTTAGTAACAAACAACACAACCGATTACTGTACCCCCTAATAGGCAAACAAATATTTGAATAGATATCGCTATGAAACTTTCCCAGTTTGTTATGTACATATAAACTAAGCAAAAATATATTGCACGTTTTCTGAATTTTATGTTTATATATCCAAATGAGGCACTTCCCCATTCGATATGTGCACATTTATGGATGTGTGCACATTTAAGTTTTCTTGTCACTAGTTTGAAAGAAGACATGTAAAGGGGCAACATTATACAAAAATCTCAAAATTGTCCCAAGATCAGGAAAAGAGTATTTTAGGTGGGTGGTCTCCCCTTAAAAATAGGTCTACACAGCCAGTATTTTTTTTCCTCTTCATAAGAGTTTGAGGTTTTCCTTTGTTATAACAGGTAAAAACAGCAATAAATAGTCAAAACTTTTCTTTTTGTTGCTTTATAATTCCATTAATGCAATAAGTATAAAGTATAATAAATCGCATGGGGTATGCTTGGGGATATATAAAACATTATACACTGTGTTATCTTCATTTTAAGGGTAAATAAGTTATGCGGCTCCCTGAGCATTTTATTTTATGGGAGGGGGGAAAAGTGGCTCTTTTGATAGTCAAGTCAAGTCAAGAGTTTTATTTGTCACGGCATACAAGTATACAATGAAATGCGGGTGGTCTTGCCCGCAACGATCTGCAATACAGTAGTAACAACATATAATAGAATCCAATAAAACAACATTGTGCAATAAACAAGTAACATAGTAGGGCATATCGGTATTTGTACATAGTTATTTACATATTTTATACAATCTCAGGTTATGCTATACTATTTTTAAAGTGACCTTTCCTTAGTGGCCATAAGTGTGGGCGTGTGCAGCATGAGTGTGTGCTTGCTCATGTTAAAGTGGCTGCTAGTGTGTGTGGAATAATATATTGATCCCCCAACTCTCATGTAAAGACATTCCCCTCCCCTTTATCCCCTATCCTGTGCCCCCCCCCCCCATTTTACCTATCAAATGGGACCACCCCCCCCCCCCCTTGTAACTATATAAGGCTCCTCCCGACAGCATTCCAGGTCGCTACCTGGGTCATTCAGCTAATCACCTGGGGCGCGAGCCTCAGCCATTCTCTACTATGTATGTTTCTATCTGTCCAGTTAATAAACCTCGTTATTAACTGAACCTCGGTTGACTGAGAACCTTCTTCTTCAGGATATCCACAATATCCCACAATTGGCGTCTACGAACTTTGGCGTGACGGACTCTTTGCGTCCTCCCAGCGTGCTGTATTGTTTCATCTATACAGAGAAAAGTGAATATAATAGACTGGTCGACCAAATATATGGCAAGGAATTAAAACCTTCCCGCTTTTCTCTGTGGCAGGTGAATGCTACGGTATGTTGTCAATATTGAGATCATGGCTGAGTGAGAGTAATGTGCATTAATATATCTGATCTGTATTGAGAATTTCTACGGGGGAACGCGTGTACCCTGGTCTTCCTCAGGTGTGAAGGAAAGATTTGCTGGGTTAATGGTACCTGTTCCCAGAGTGTTATAGACACTAGCTGAAATACGTACTGGGTCAAAGTTGTACTATACCTGAGAAGTGCCACAGAACAAGTGACACTTTTTGACAATGACATCCTGGGTCGTTCCTATATGACCAGTATAAATCTTGGAACTGAACTCTCTCTTATAAAAAATGGAACTGAGCCTTTAAATGTCTCCATAGAAAATGTCTGTGAAAAGCTGTAAAAAGGGAGTGAACCAACAGAATGTGGGCCTCTCGAGAGGAGAGAGACAGGGACGGAGGAGAAAGAGCTGTGTAATGTTAAACCCTTTCAGACGGGGAGGGTTGCTGGTTGAAGTCTTGAATCAGAAGAGGAAGGAGAGGAGAGCAGACTATAATGACTATAATGTAATGTAAACTAATGTAATATAGTACACCGAGTACTGTATTGTACCTGTATATCTCTGTATATGTATGTGGTGGGCTATGTAAGATATATTACGGAAGTCTGCCTCGCCCTCGTCTCAGAACGAAAGAGGCCCCATGCAGTAGAGAAGTGACCGGCTGGAATGCAAGGCCAAGAAGGGGGGGCGCTAGTCAGAGGGGCATTGTATTCTTATAAATTACTTGATTTGATATGTAACTGCAAAGTAACAAATAACTGAAGGAGGGATATGACACGTAATGTACGGTGATTGGAGCTATGTACTGACGATGGCGTGACGTGACGGACCTTATAAAAAGGGCCAACTGGCGAGAGCAGGGTGAGATTTTTACACTGAGCTGGAGAGAGAAGAAGAATGTTACTTAGAGACTTTTTTGAGAGATTTTGAGGAGAGGACTGAAACCTGATATATAGTAAGCTGAAAAACCTGTGTACTTTTATAAATGAAACTGAACCCTTAAATGTAATTTTCTACTGTTAAAAAATAAAAACAATCTTCTTTTGGAAACCACGTTTTTGCCTTCTATTTTTCCCAAAAAGACGGGTAAGGATGGAGATGTATTTTTGCATTGTAACTTTACCAGTAATAATAATAATAATAATAATAATGATAATGTGCACCAATGTGCCTGTATTGTGCCTAATATATGATATAAAAAAGAACTTTTTCCCCAGACGGAGGAGGAGGAGAAAGGCTTTAATACGTTAGAGTAAAAGGAGACCTATGCTTATGCATTAAGGCAAATAGAAGTATGGCTTTAATACGTTAGAGTAAAAGAAGACCTATGCTTATGCATTAAGGCAAATAGAAGTATGGCTTTAATACGTTAGAGTAAAAGAAGACCTATGCTTATGCATTAAGGCAAATAGAAGTATGGCTTTAATACGTTAGAGTAAAAGAAGACCTATGCTTATGCATTAAGGCAAATAGAAGTATGGCTTTAATACGTTAGAGTAAAAGAAGACCTATGCTTATGCATTAAGGCAAATAGAAGTATGGCTTTAATACGTTAGAGTAAAAGAAGACCTATGCTTATGCATTAAGGCAAATAGAAGTATGGCTTTAATACGTTAGAGTAAAAGAAGACCTATGCTTATGCATTAAGGCAAATAGAAGTATGGCTTTAATACCTTAGACGGATTAGGGAAATGGACCTCCTCTGAATATAGAGAGTCCTTCCCAGTGCAAATATAAATTAAAAGATTCCGCAACTGCAATCACTCGACCTAAGGTCGATGACTGACGGGGGTCGGAACGGTGCATTCGCTGTCTCTTGTCGGTCAGTGGTAACAACAACATTTTGTAGACTCGGTTGGTCCTGCGTGTCAACCACTTCACAGGACGCTGTTTGAGGTGTAGATAGGCAGACCAATGAGTTATGAAGTTATCGATCTGACCTAAGAGCGAGCGTGGGCATTCAACATGGCGTCCCTGGCGATGTGCGTTTATACTAACCAAAATAGGTGCTAAAACGGCCGAAGAAGACAGGACTACTGTCAAAATCCTCTGGAGTAAAAATTAAATTACAGATTTGGCAAAATCAAAAAGTAGGAGGTTCTACTTAAACAAAGGATCACGCTTAAAGTATATTTTTGTGATTGCGGTAAAAAAGTTTACTCATGACTAAAAAGTTACGTAATGTTTTCTTACAGTCAAAAAAAAAAGTAGGAGGTTCTACTTAAACAAAGGATCACGCTTAAAGTATATTTTTGTGATTGCGGTAAAAAGGTTTACTCATGACTAAAAAGTTACGTAATGTTTTCTTACAGTCAAAAAAAAAAGTAGGAGGTTCTACTTAAACAAAGGATCACGCTTAAAGTATATTTTTGTGATTGCGGTAAAAAGGTTTACTCATGACTAAAAAGTTACGTAATGTTTTCTTACAGTCAAAAAAAAAGTAGGAGGTTCTACTTAAACAAAGGATCACGCTTAAAGTATATTTTTGTGGTTGCGGTAAAAAGGTTTACTCATGACTAAAAAGTTACGTAATGTTTTCTTACAGTCAAAAAAAAAAGTAGGAGGTTCTACTTAAACAAAGGATCACGCTTAAAGTATATTTTTGTGATTGCGGTAAAAAGGTTTACTCATGACTAAAAAGTTACGTAATGTTTTCTTACAGTCAAAAAAAAAAGTAGGAGGTTCTACTTAAACAAAGGATCACGCTTAAAGTATATTTTTGTGGTTGCGGTAAAAAGGTTTACTCATGACTAAAAAGTTACGTAATGTTTTCTTACAGTCAAAAAAAAAAAAAGTAGGAGGTTCTACTTAAACAAAGGATCACGCTTAAAGTATATTTGTGTGATTGCGGTAAAAAGGTTTACTCATGACTAAAAAGTTACGTAATGTTTTCTTACAGTCAAAAAAAAAAAAGTAGGAGGTTCTACTTAAACAAAGGATCACGCTTAAAGTATATTTTTGTGATTACTGTAAAAATTCTGCTGGGTGAAGTTGCAATGCAAAGATCACTTTCATGCTTTGTTCACAGAAAAGCGAGGGCTTCCTAGCCCAAAGACACTGTTTGTAAGGGGAGACTGGATGTGAAGCGAAGCCAAAACGGCCGTTCACAGAAAGGCGAGGGCTACCTAGCCCAAAGATACCGTATGTGAGTATGGGAGACTGGATGTGAAGCGCAGTCAAAACGACCGTTCACAGAAAGGCGAGGGCTACCTAGCCCAAAGATACCGTATGTGAGTATGGGAGACTGGATGTGAAGCGCAGTCAAAACGACCGTTCACAGAAAGGCGAGCTGGATGGCTACCTAGCCCAAAGATACCGTATGTGAGTATGGGAGAGTGGATGTGAAGCGAAGTCAAAACGACCGTTCACAGAAAGGCGAAGCTAACTAGCACTACATCGGCTAACAAGCCAGTGCTAACACCCATGAGCTGGCTTTAGCCAGAAGGAAGACCCAGGAGCTGGCCGTAGCCAGACCGAAGCTAACTAGCACTACATCGGCTAACAAGCCAGTGCTAACACCCATGAGCTGGCCCTAGCCAGACGGAAGACCCATGAGCTAGCCAGACGGTGCGACCCATGAGCTGGCTAGACGGAAGACCCAGGAGCTGGCCGTAGCCAGACGGAAGCTAACTAGCACTACATCGGCTAACAAGCCAGTGCTAACACCCATGAGCTGGCCCTAGCCAGACGGAAGACCCATGAGCTAGCCAGACGGTGCGACCCATGAGCTGGCTAGACGGAAGACCCAGGAGCTGGCCGTAGCCAGACGGAAGCTAACTAGCACTACATCGGCTAACAAGCCAGTGCTAACACCCAGAAGCTAGCTCAGGAGAAGCTAGCACGAGAGAAGCTAGCTCAAGAGGAGCTAGCACGAGAGAAGCTAGCTCAAGAGGAGCTAGCACGAGAGAAGCTAGCTCAGGAGGAGCTAGCACGAGAGAAGCTAGCTCAAGAGGAGCTAGCACGAGAGAAGCCAGCTCAGGAGGAGCTGGCACGCCAGAAGCTAGCTCAGGAGGAGCTAGCACAAGAGAAGCTAGCTCAAGAGGAGCTAGCACGAGAGAAGCTAGCTCAGGAGGAGCTAGCACGAGAGAAGCTAGCTCAAGAGGAGCTAGCACGAGAGAAGCTAGCTCAGGAGGAGCTAGCACGAGAGAAGCTAGCTCAAGAGGAGCTAGCACGAGAGAAGCTAGCTCAGGAGGAGCTAGCACGAGAGAAGCTAGCTCAAGAGGAGCTAGCACGAGAGAAGCTAGCTCAGGAGGAGCTAGCACGAGAGAAGTTAGCTCAAGAGGAGCTAGCACGAGAGAAGCTAGCTCAGGAGGAGCTAGCACGAGAGAAGCTAGCTCAAGAGGAGCTAGCACGAGAGAAGCTAGCTCAGGAGGAGCTAGCACGAGAGAAGCTAGCTCAAGAGGAGCTAGCACGAGAGAAGCTAGCTCAGGAGGAGCTAGCACGAGAGAAGCTAGCTCAGGAGGAGCTAGCACGAGAGAAGCTAGCTCAGGAGGAGCTAGCACGAGAGAAGCTAGCTCAAGAGGAGCTAGCACGAGAGAAGCTAGCTCAGGAGGAGCCAGCACGAGAGATGCTAGCTCAGGAGGAGCTGGCACGCCAGAAGCTAGCTCAGGAGGAGCTAGCACAAGAGAAGCCAGCCCAGGAGATGCTAGCCCAGGAGAAGCTGGCACGGGTAGCTCAGGAGAGGCTGGCGCGGCAGATGCTAGCTCAGGAGAAGTTGGCACGGGTAGCTCAGAAGAAACTGGCGCAGCAGATACTAGCTCATGAGAAGCTGGCGCAGCAGATGCTCGCTCAGGAGATACAAGCACACGAGACGCTAGCTCGCATGTTGAGACATCTCAAAGGACTAGAGATCCCCGAAAGGGCCTCAATGGACCAACTGATGGAAAGAGAAGTAAGGACCCCCGGTCAAGATCCAGGGTATAAGATGGTGGAGAAACTAATCGCACAGGTGCGAGGCGGGAGCATGTCTCTCAATGATGCAGCAGGATCAGTCATGAATGGAACACCTATGCAAGGATCATGCTCACTGCTTGAAAAGCTACTCAGAGGAGTCCCAGGGGGTAACCCACTGGCAGCCCGATGCGCAGCATGGTCACAAGACCAGCTACGTATCGAATGTATGCTGTATGACCAAGTTAAAATGCTATCTGACAAAGGGGGGGCCTCCCAGGAGCCTCCCCCGAAAACGACCAAGGAGAGAACAAGGAAAAAGGATCCTTCCGGCATCGAATACCTCTCTGCAGACGACTGGGGGGCGTTAACCCCAGAACGGCAAGCGGAGACGAGGGCAAGACGGGAGGAAATTAAATCCCGGAAGATGAATTACATATACCTGTCTCCAGACAAGTGGGCCGCACTAACCCCAGAACAGCAAGCAGGGGTGAGGACCACAAGGGAGGAATTCACAGAACCAAGCAAATCACAATACCCAGAGCTGCCGGCTGTACAGCAAGCCGTAATTGGCACAGGGGAGAAACCTTACTGCTGTGTCCAGTGTGGAAAGAGCTTCAAGACAAAGCATCATCTTAAAAGTCACCACACGGTACACACAGAAGAGAAACCTTACTGCTGTGACCAGTGTGGAAGGAGCTTCAAGGCGAAGGATCACCTTAGACGTCACCACGTGGTACACACAGAAAATAAACCTTACGGTTGTGACCAGTGTGGGAAGACCTTCAAGACGAAGGCAGAACTTAAACAACACCACGTGGTACACACAGAAGAGAAACCTTACTGCTGTGTCCAGTGTGGGAAGACCTTCAAGACGAAGGCAGAACTTAAAAGTCACCACACGGTACACACAGAAGAGAAACCTTACTGCTGTGACCAGTGTGGAAGGAGCTTCAAGGCGAAGGATCACCTTAGACGTCACCACGTGGTACACACAGAAAATAAACCTTACGGTTGCACCCAGTGTGAGAAGGCCTTCAAGACGAAGAGAGAGCTTAGAATTCACCACACGGTACACACAGAAGAGAAACCTTACTGCTGTGACCAGTGTGGAAAGAGCTTCAAGGCGAAGCGTAACCTTACACTACACCACATGGTACACACACAAGAGAAACCATACTACTGTGACCAGTGTTACATGAGCTTCCGGAACCTGCAAGGGCTTCAGAGACACAGACGGCGGAGGCAGCCATGCAAGGTGCCAACCTGCTTAACGGGGGCAGTAAGGGGTGATGTGTCTCGCTCAAGAACACGGCGACGCACTATCAATGACGAGTGTGGAAATGGAAAAAACCAAGAAGAGGAGGATGGCGATATTCAGATGAAGGATCAGAACCCGAGGCCACAGATGACGCCTTCAGGTGAAACTGAGTCTGAGCCTGAACAGGATGGGGAGCTAAATACCTCTGAAACTGAACACAGTTCTGATTACTCAACATATTGAGTAACAGCTAAAGAGAAGCTAGCACAAGGAGACGCTAGCTCACCAACGAGGCTTCAATGGCCCAAATGATGGAAAGAGAGGTAAAGACCCCCGGTCAAGATCCAGGGGATAAGATGGAGAAACTAACCCCCGAGCAGCAAGCAGAGATAAGGGCAACAAAGGGAGAAATTACCTTCTGGGGCCCTGACACATGACACTCAAGCAAGTGCAACCTGGCACAGGACGCTGTGGTGCTTGGGCGGCCAAGTCACTGGTTTATAGGTCTGTCAAAACGGATTGGAGGTTCCGGGGCTAAGAACATAAGTTCAAAATAAGTCCTGCATAAGTCCTGCTACTGTGACGGAAGTGGAACCGGCGTAATAATACAGGCTGGTGTTATCAGCAGGGGCTGAGTCTATAAGAGGCTACATAGCCTGAATCTACAAGCTGGCTAACTAGCCGGAGCTAATACCAGACATAAAAAAGTAACTAACTACCCAGTCTGGACCGAGACAAGCACAACACAGGGTAGACCCCCTGTGCAAGAAGGAAGTGGACGGAAACAACAGTCCGAAAGATCTGTGAACAATGTGCGCTGGTGAGGGGGACAAAACCTGAACCAGTGCCACACTCTTAGACGGGGGGGGGGGGGGGGGCTGTCCCCCGGAGTCAGTGGACGACGCAGCGAATGGCAAGAAGGAATATACTGACTCAGGTCAGAAATCGGAAATGGAGGAAGACCGGGATAGGTCAAGCTACAGAGCATCCTCAGGGTCCTCATCTAGACCTCCCAGACCTCCCAGACCTCCCAGACCTCCTAGACCTCCCAGACCGGACAGAGAGACATCGGCCTGGACCCAGGTTACAGGGCAACGAGAGCCCTGAATGGACCTGAAAGAGAGAAAAGAAATGAGTCCTCTGTGGACTGTATCTGTGATGTCCTGCGAGGCCTACGGACAGGGTCACACGACCAGGCCAACCACACTTCAATAGAGGACTGCTGCTACAATTCTCGGGAACCCGTGGGGGTCGCCCGAGAAGTGACGAATCAACCTACCTCAAACTATGGGAGAGATCCAAGAGGTCAGAGGGGGTGACCCCAAGATGACCAAGTGACCAAGATGACCAAGACGACAACAGCCTGGGTGCATCGGCCGGGAACAACAGATGCAAGTCTTCCCGCCGGATACCAAGCAACAACGTGACCCCTATCCTGTCGAGCCGTCCAGCCAGGGAACAACAGATGCAAGTCTTCCCGCCGGCTACCAGGGTAACAAGGTACCGAGATGGCAGAGGGGGTGTGGAGAGTCACAGCCACGTGACCCCACAATCGCCATCTCGTCCCCCAGTACAGACGCTATTAAGACAATGGAAAATGACCGCCCAGAAAGACAGAGTGGGTGATGTTTGGAATTTTGCCACTTCCATGGTACAGACAGCCAGGGCGGTGATGAGGGGGATAGTGAGATGGGCCCTCCCCTGCATTGTGATAATAGGGGTCATTATTACAATAAATCTACTACGTCGTATGGGCCTCCTCTCCCGGTCAGGGAGGGCCGTAAATTATGCAAAAAAGAGAATTTGGCCTTCAACTATGACGAGCCTCTTCTGAAATGAAGATAAAAGAGGACCAGTGTTGTCTCTCTCACACACTGGTCAGAAACGCTGGAACGAACAGACACCACCGGAGAATGGCGGTTAAGGGATATACCATCTCAGACGAACTTATGTTACATGGTGATAGCGTATTGAGTATTTTGGATCAAGACCCCCTTGATAGATTGAGAGCGGCCCTCGTGTCATCATCACCAAGTCTGGTTTCACCAAAAATGCCTGACCAGGGACAGACAGCAACTGCGATGACAACACCGGAGGATAAATTGTCTCTGGGCCTAGGAGTAACCTGGATGAAGAAAATAACGCTCCAGAGAGGGAAATGGGACGTTGTAGATGACGGCCAACGATCTCAGTTATATACAGGAACTGGCAGAATGATGACAAATGAAGAACTTAAGTCCCCTGCCAGTTGGCCTGACATAGTGGGAATAAAACCCGGGAGAAGACCTTATTCTGACCCTTTCACCAGGATGCAGTACGAGGACTTCTTCTACTTGGACGCTGCGTCAGAAGAGAGATCCAGTGTCGCCCATGTTCTGGTGGGAGGTAACTGGGCCGGTATCCTCCCGGCCTGGGTGAAGATCTACATGGTTACCCGAGAGGGTGACACAAATTTCGGCAAGACATGGGCGACCGTCAAGAGCTGGGGAAACAGCTGCGAATATTATAGAATGGATTTGATCTTTTATCCTAAGATGAGCACGTCCAACATCAAAGTTCAATCTGGAATCCGTTATGC
Organism: Notolepis coatsorum; assembly: GCF_963971535.1. Lineage (NCBI taxonomy): Eukaryota > Metazoa > Chordata > Actinopteri > Aulopiformes > Paralepididae > Notolepis > Notolepis coatsorum. Next base: position 113,415,334 of record NC_140165.1, read on the forward strand.
GCGGAGGGACCCGAAGATTTATCCTGTCCTGCCCTCCACCGAGCACAGTAGTGTGGTCGGTCAAGAAGTCAGGGGAGGTGAAAAAGGTCAAGGCCTGCCAGACCCAAGATCCCTGGCCTCTCGATCCGGGGGGTCAAGACAAGAAGTCCCCGGTACAAGTGCATCGCCACCATCTTCCAGAGGCTGGGCGGACTACGAGAGGCCGAAGAAAGCACGAAAGTCATCAAAATCACCTTACCAATGACATAAAAATGTTGGTAGAAATATAATCAAAAAAAGAAGCAAGAGCCCTGTTCTCTGAGAAAGAACAGTGATTACAATTTTTAAAAAGCAAAAGCCCTGTTCTCTAAAGAAGAACAGTGATTTCTATTTTGAATTTTTTGTTGTTGTTTATGTAACAATATAGCCGTATATACCTTTTTTCACATGTAATTATATGCTTCATTATTCAGTTGATGATGGACAATGACCGCCCAGAATGACAGAGTGGGTGAGAAGTGCCACAGAACAAGTGACACTTTTGACAATGACATCCTGGGTCATTCCTATATGACCGTATATACCTTTTTTCACATGTAATTATATGCTTCATTATTCAGTTGATGATGGACAATGACCGCCCAGAATGACAGAGTGGGTGAGAAGTGCCACAGAACAAGTGACACTTTTTGACAATGACATCCTGGGTCGTTCCTATATGACCAGTATAAATCTTGGAACTGAACTCTCTCTTATAAAAAATGGAACTGAGCCTTTAAATGTCTCCATAGAAAATGTCTGTGAAAAGCTGTAAAAAGGGAGTGAACCAACAGAATGTGGGCCTCTCGAGAGGAGAGAGACAGGGACGGAGGAGAAAGAGCTGTGTAATGTTAAACCCTTTCAGACGGGGAGGGTTGCTGGTTGAAGTCTTGAATCAGAAGAGGAAGGAGAGGAGAGCAGACTATAATGACTATAATGTAATGTAAACTAATGTAATATAGTACACCGAGTACTGTATTGTACCTGTATATCTCTGTATATGTATGTGGTGGGCTATGTAAGATATATTACGGAAGTCTGCCTCGCCCTCGTCTCAGAACGAAAGAGGCCCCATGCAGTAGAGAAGTGACCGGCTGGAATGCAAGGCCAAGAAGGGGGGGCGCTAGTCAGAGGGGCATTGTATTCTTATAAATTACTTGATTTGATATGTAACTGCAAAGTAACAAATAACTGAAGGAGGGATATGACACGTAATGTACGGTGATTGGAGCTATGTACTGACGATGGCGTGACGTGACGGACCTTATAAAAAGGGCCAACTGGCGAGAGCAGGGTGAGATTTTTACACTGAGCTGGAGAGAGAAGAAGAATGTTACTTAGAGACTTTTTTGAGAGATTTTGAGGAGAGGACTGAAACCTGATATATAGTAAGCTGAAAAACCTGTGTACTTTTATAAATGAAACTGAACCCTTAAATGTAATTTTCTACTGTTAAAAAATAAAAACAATCTTCTTTTGGAAACCACGTTTTTGCCTTCTATTTTTCCCAAAAAGACGGGTAAGGATGGAGATGTATTTTTGCATTGTAACTTTACCAGTAATAATAATAATAATAATAATAATGATAATGTGCACCAATGTGCCTGTATTGTGCCTAATATATGATATAAAAAAGAACTTTTTCCCCAGACGGAGGAGGAGGAGAAAGGCTTTAATACGTTAGAGTAAAAGGAGACCTATGCTTATGCATTAAGGCAAATAGAAGTATGGCTTTAATACGTTAGAGTAAAAGAAGACCTATGCTTATGCATTAAGGCAAATAGAAGTATGGCTTTAATACGTTAGAGTAAAAGAAGACCTATGCTTATGCATTAAGGCAAATAGAAGTATGGCTTTAATACGTTAGAGTAAAAGAAGACCTATGCTTATGCATTAAGGCAAATAGAAGTATGGCTTTAATACGTTAGAGTAAAAGAAGACCTATGCTTATGCATTAAGGCAAATAGAAGTATGGCTTTAATACGTTAGAGTAAAAGAAGACCTATGCTTATGCATTAAGGCAAATAGAAGTATGGCTTTAATACGTTAGAGTAAAAGAAGACCTATGCTTATGCATTAAGGCAAATAGAAGTATGGCTTTAATACCTTAGACGGATTAGGGAAATGGACCTCCTCTGAATATAGAGAGTCCTTCCCAGTGCAAATATAAATTAAAAGATTCCGCAACTGCAATCACTCGACCTAAGGTCGATGACTGACGGGGGTCGGAACGGTGCATTCGCTGTCTCTTGTCGGTCAGTGGTAACAACAACATTTTGTAGACTCGGTTGGTCCTGCGTGTCAACCACTTCACAGGACGCTGTTTGAGGTGTAGATAGGCAGACCAATGAGTTATGAAGTTATCGATCTGACCTAAGAGCGAGCGTGGGCATTCAACAATACCCTGACTGAGTTTTAACCAGAAACTAGCTAAAAGTATGTGCACATAGGGAATGTAGATTGAGACTGAGTGTAGCGCGAGCTCACGTTAGCTACTAGCTCTACATACACTGAGTGTAGCGCGAGGCCGCGAGCTCACGTTAGCTATATAGGCTACATACCATAGATATCTATAGAACACAGATATCTATAGATATCTATGCTACATACACTGAGTGTAGCGCAAGCTCACGTTAGCTATATAGGCTACATACACTGCTACAGGCAGAGCCTCACGTTGTCACCAACTGTTCTCATCTCAGGTAATTGTGCAACACATATATAGGCTACATACACTGCTACAGGCAGAGCCTCACGTTGTCACCAACTGTTCTCATCTCAGGTAATTGTGCAACACATATATAGGCAACATACACTGCTACAGGCAGAGCCTCACGTTGTCACCAACTGTTCTCATCTCAGGTAATTGTGCAACACATACTGTATATAGGCTACATACACTGCTACAGGCAGAGCCTCACGTTGTCACCAACTGTTCTCATCTCGGGTAATTGTGCAACACATATATTTTATTATTTATAAGTAATGCGTGCTGCTGATATAAATGCTGTTTTGTCTGTGTTTCAGTGACTAGTCTACTGTAACGTTTGCTCGATAATATGAAACTGGCGGGATCTGTAAACTACAAGCACTACTGCTAGCAGGCCTAGACTGTAGAATACTGACGTTAGCTAACCAATGCATATCACGCAGATCTTTCATGGTTTAATTTAATTATAAAATATATAATTTCATTGTTAATGTAGCAAATACTGTTACAGTGCTGTCTCTCAACAACGACATGAAAGCAGAAGACAGCTCAATAACAACTACCCGTATACTTCAAGTGGTTGTGGTTTTTATTGTGTGTGTGACTGTGTATATATAATATATACTTTTTAATCTGGGACATCATTTTCAAAGAGTCATCCTGTAATGCCTTCTCTCTCTCTCTCCCAAGACGGTCAAGATCTACCAAGTCTTCAAGATCTTCAAGTGGTCATGCTTGTAAGTGATGTATACAATGTTTTATTGTGTGTGTGACTGTGTATATATATACTTTTCAATCTGGGACTTTCATTTCAACAGCTGGAAAGGGTCATCCTGTGTTGATGGATGCTACAGTATGTAGATGTGCATGACATGGACTAAATTAGAGGTCCTAGATATGCAAAATAATATTGAGAATCACTGGCCTTAGACTATCTACTAACGTATTCTCGCTCTCTCTAGGTTCATGGCCACTAATGACTTCAGACCTTCAGAAGGACAGTATGCTGGATGAGGAAGGTCTTGGCCATGCTGCGATGGCTCCTAGAAGACAAGAACGGAGAGGTGCTGGACCTGGCTGTCAAATGGTTTGTAATGCTACAGTATATTTTATGTAGATGTGCATGACATGGACTAAATTAGAGGTCCTAGATATGCAAAATAATATTGAGAATCACTGGCCTTAGACTATCTACTAACGTATTCTCGCTCTCTCTAGGTTCATGGCCACTAATGACTTCAGACCTTCAGAAGGACAGTATGCTGGATGAGGAAGGTCTTGGCCATGCTGCGATGGCTCCTAGAAGACAAGAACGGAGAGGTGCTGGACCTGGCTGTCAAATGGTTTGTAATGCTACAGTATATTTTATGTAGATGTGCATGACATGGACTAAATTAGAGGTCCTAGATATGCAAAATAATATTGAGAATCACTGGCCTTAGACTATCTACTAACGTATTCTCGCTCTCTCTCTTTAGGTTCATGGCCACTAATGACTTCAGAGCTTCAGAAGGACAGTATGCGTGTAGCTTATTGCCAACGGAAGAGTGCAAGAATGCTTCCGCATTTGTCACCGCACGCCAGTACGGTAATGCGCCTTTCCTTTCGCCCCGCTCAGACAAATGCATGTAGTACATTGCAACACAACGCAGCATTTCCGCGTACATTGCAACGAATCACTTGGAGTTTGAAAGTGATATCAGAAGAAACTACTCAACCTCGGCTGTCTTTAACTAGCAGGACGCTAGTGGGCTAGTCGCTAAAATATATATCGTTTTATATATAATTGTACCAACACAGATATTAGGCAGTACACACATTGTCCTGCAATACATACAGTGAATGCACAGCTACATTCGCCATATATTTCTATCGCTGCTGCGGTCTACAGTGAAATGCAATATTATTATTATTATTATTATTGTAAAGATTATCATTACAATCGCAGCCTGGAGAGGCAATGTTACAAGTGTACGAGGGTTGTGTGCAAAGAGCACAGCCTCTCAATTTGCACAACGTGCACAAAATAATAATTGTAATGATCTTTACAATAATAATAATATTGCATTTCACTGTAGACCGCAGCAGCGATAGAAATATATGGCGAATGTAGCTGTGCATTCACTGTACATGTATTGCAGGACAATGTGTGTACTGCCTAATATCTGTGTTGGTACAATTATATATAAAACGATATATATTTGAGCGACTAGCCCACTAGCGTGAAGGGGCTCCTTTCCTCAGAGCAGCCCGCTTGTATCACCACGCTCGGCGCTGCTGCGATGGTGCAGGAGGTTGCCTCGCTAGTGGGCTAGTCGCTCAAATATATATATCGTTTTATATATAATTGTACCAACACAGATATTAGGCAGTACACACATTGTCCTGCAATACATGTACAGTGAATGCACAGCTACATTCGCCATATATTTCTATCGCTGCTGCGGTCTACAGTGAAATGCAATATTATTATTATTGTAAAGATCATTACAATTATTATTTTGTGCACGTTGTGCAAATTGAGAGGCTGTGCTCTTTGCACACAACCCTCGTACACTTGTAACATTGCCTCCAGGCTGCGATTGTAATGATAATCTTTACAATAATAATAATAATATTGCATTTCACTATAGACCGCAGCAGCGATAGAAATATATGGCGAATGTAGCTGTGCATTCACTGTACATGTATTGCAGGACAATGTGTGTACTGCCTAATATCTGTGTTGGTACAATTATATATTTTAGCGACTAGCCCACTAGCGTCCTGCTAGTTAAAGACAGCCGCGGAAATGCTGCGTTGTGTTGCAATGTACTACATGCATTTGTCTGAGCGGGGCAAAAGGAAAGGCGCATTACCGTACTGGCGTGCGGTGACGAATGCGGAAGTATTCTTGCACTCTTCCGCTGGCAATAAGTTACACCCGGACAGTATGCTGGATGAGGAAGGTCTTGGCCATGCTGCGATGGCTCCTAGAGGACAAGAACGGAGGTGCAGGACCTGGCTGTCAAATGGTTTGTAATGCTACAGTATAAATTATTGTATTACATCACACTCACCATCAATGACTCCACCATCACCCCCTCCCCCCTAGTCCGCAACCTCTGTGTCATCCTCGACCCCACCCTCTCATTTGACCCCATGTCCGCTCCATTGTCAAAACTTCATATTTTCACCTCCGCAACATTGCCAAAATCCGTCACTGCCTCTACCCCCTGCTGCTGAATCCCTCATACACGCCTTCATCTTTTCCCTCCTGGACTACTGTAACTCCCTCCTCACTGGCATCACCTCCCGCTCCCTCCATAAACTGCAGATGGTCCAAAACTCAGTTGCCCGCCTCCTCACTAACACCCGGTCCCGCGAACACATCACTCCTGTCCTCCACTCCCTCCACTGGCTCCCGATCAAGGAACGCATTAACTTCAAAACACTACTCCTCACCTTCAAAGCCATCCATAGCCTGGCCTCACCCTGGTCTTAAACTTTTTACACCAAGAGAACGGTGGGGAGAGAATATATACATATGATGGGGAGAGAATATATACATACAGTGGGGAGGAGACTGTACATTAGGAGGGGGTGGTTGGGAGAGAAATATACATATAATAGACAGTCTCCTCCCCACCGTATGTATATATTATCTCCCCACCATATGTATATTTCTCTCCCACCCACCCACCCACCCCCTCCTAATGTACAGTCTCCTCCCCACCGTATGTATATATTCTCTCCCCACCATATGTATATATTCTCTCCCCACCATATGTATATTTCTCTCCCACCCCCTCCTAATGTACAGTCTTCTCCCCACCGTATGTATATATTCTCTCCCCACCATATGCATTTTCTCTCTCACCCACCCACCCCCTCCTAATGTACAGTCTCCTCCCCACCGTATGTATATATTCTCTCCCCACCATATGTATATATTCTCTCCCCACCATATGTATATTTCTCTCCCACCCCCTCGTAATGTACAGTCTCCTCCCTACCGTATGTATATATTCTCTCCCACCCCCTCCTAATGTACAGTCTCCTCCCCACCGTATGTATATATTCTCTCCCCACCATATGTATATTTCTCTCCCACCCCCTCCTAATATACAGTCTCCTCCCCACCGTATGTATATATTCTCTCCCCACCATATGCATTTTCTCTCTCACCCACCCACCCCCTCCTAATGTACAGTCTCCTCCCCACCGTATGTATATATTCTCTCCCCACCATATGTATATATTCTCTCCCCACCATATGTATATTTCTCTCCCACCCCCTCGTAATGTACAGTCTCCTCCCTACCGTATGTATATATTCTCTCCCACCCCCTCCTAATGTACAGTCTCCTCCCCACCGTATGTATATATTCTCTCCCCACCATATGTATATTTCTCTCCCACCCCCTCCTAATATACAGTCTCCTCCCCACCGTATGTATATATTCTCTCCCCACCGTATGTATATTTCTCTCCCACCCCCTCCTAATATACAGTCTCCTCCCCACCGTATGTATATATTCTCTCCCCACCGTATGTATATTTCTCTCCCACCCACCCCCTCCTAATGTACAGTCTCCTCCCCACCGTATGTATATATTTTCTCCCACCCCCTCCTAATGTACAGTCTCCTCCCCACCGTATATGTATATATTCTCTCCCCACCATATGTATATTTCTCTCCCACCCCCTCCTAATATACAGTCTCCTCCCCACCGTATGTATATATTCTCTCCCCACCGTATGTATATTTCTCTCCCACCCACCCCCTCCTAATGTACAGTCTCCTCCCCACCGTATGTATATATTTTCTCCCACCCCCTCCTAATGTACAGTCTCCTCCCCACCGTATGTATATATTCTCTCCCCACCGTATGTATATTTCTCTCCCACCCACCCCCTCCTAATGTACAGTCTCCTCCCCACCGTATGTATATTCTCCCCCCAACGTATGTATATATACCGCCATCTTTCTCCCGGGTTGGTGTGATCACATGACTGACAAAGCCGTGCAGTGATAGGCCAGAAGTCAATTCGATTGCATCCAGGCGCGATTGCTTATCCTGTCTGGGTAGCCCGGATGATGGTTTTTTACATCGAATTTTATACACCGCAATTATGCATCGAATTTTTTTACATTGAATTTTATTATACATTCGAATTTTTTACATTGAATTTTTATTTCACATAGGTAAATTCGGAGCAAAAAAATTCAGATACATGATTTTCAAAGTAATTATTTTCAATGCTATAAATTCGGTGTCTGAAAAAATTCAGATACATTTTTCAAAGTAATTATTTTCAATGCTATAAATTCGGTGTCTGAAAAAATTCAGATACATGTTTTCAAAGTAATTATTTTCAATGCTATAAATTCGGTGTCTGAAAAAATTCAGATACATGTTTTCAAAGTAATTATTTTCAATGCTATAAATTCGGTGTCTGATAAAATTCAAAAATCAGATACATGTTTTCAAAGTAATTATTTTCAATGCTTTAAATTTGGTGTCTGAAAAAATTCAGATACATGTTTTCAAAGTAATTATTTTCAATGCTATAAATTCAATTCAGATACATGTTTTCAAAGTAATTATTTTCAATGCTATAAATTCGGTGTCTGATCAAATTCAAATACTTCTGTCACTCATTTGCTTCCATACTGACTCTTGTTGTATTTTGTTATCTTGCTTTCCTTCTCTCTCTTCTCTCTCTCTTCTCTCTCTCTCTTCTCTCTCTCTCTTCTCTCTCTCTATCTCATCCTCTTCTCTTCTGTCGTTGAATTTGTGGTTTGTTCTTTTTATTTGCCTTTTTCACTTTTCGTGTAGGGCAGTGAGTGGAAGTCCCGTCCCCTCCACGTCGGGGACCAGCACGCCTCGCCGGGGCCGGCGACAGCTCCCCCAGACCCCCGCCACGCTACGCCCCCACGTCACCTATTCCCCCGTGGTCCGTAAGGCTATGCCCACGCCTCCCGGGGTGCCCCAGGGGCGCCTCCCGGCCCGGCCCCCTGGCGCTTTTCTCCGGAGCCCCCCCCAGGGGCCTCCCCCTGCCGGCCCCCCGCCACCCCACCATGGCTCACCTCGTCAGGGTCGCCACCCGCCACCTCGCTGGGGTGACGCGGGAGGAGGGGGGTCTCCATGGAGGGCGACGGTTGCTTCTACAACCAGGACTACGAGCCACGCCACGAGCCGCCCGCCTATGAGCAGAGCCCCGCATAACATTGGGGTCTTGTGCTTGGCACTCCGAGCATGGCACTAACACTGTCACGGTTAGGAGTTTGATTCCTGCTGGGGCCACCCGTTGTGAATGATGTATACAGTCATTCCAAAGCACTTTATGTCCTAGTAATAGAGCTGTGCTATAGAGATGCTGTCATTCATTCATAACTAAACCAAAAGACATTTATAAACAACGTCTTACTAAATGCAGGCTTTCATTTACAACTGAACGGCCATATCACTCGTTTTTGTATTAATTCTCCTAAAAAAATTTGCTAAGCTAGACTAACATGAAAGTTTAAGTGAAAGTACACACTTGAGTAAAAGTCAAAGTTTCTACTTTTAAATGTACTTAAGTAGTAAACTGAACTTTTTTTCTGACTGTCTATATTCTTCTGATAGCAGGTGTTTAATCAAAGATCCCCTGTGGGAGAAGCTGTTGCAGGGGAACAATGGGTTAATTTCATTGGAGGCTTTGTCGTTGGGTTCAGAGAGGAGGATGTGATATTTTTTTGTTAATAAATGTTTAAATATCTATTCAAGTTGTCATTTTTAACTGGAAAAAGTAGCATGTATGGGGGTAATTGTTACTTTACTTGATATTTGAGCTTCACTGCAGAATGGTGTATATTGTGTACAATGTGCACATACACTGAGAATATATTTCAGTGAGGTAGGAGACAGCATGTAAACTTCTGAATTGTTCAATGCGGGACATGCCAATACTCCATTGGTAAAGGGAAGGGTCCTTAAATATGTGGCATTGTATTACTAATCAACCATTTCCTACTGTATTTCCGGTAATGTATGGTCATAGGCAGATAGTGGAGTAGCTCTGGCAGAATACTGGGTACACAGTAAATTCCGCAAAGTAAATTTGACTCAAACTGAGTACATTTCACTCAAACTGAGTAAAATTTCTTTACTCAGTTTGAATCAAATGTACTCAGTTTGAGTCAAATGTACTCTGCGGAATTTACTGTGTAGTACCATTGCATTGGCAGTGTCGGCTAGGCTTCGGGCAACCAAACCTGGCCCAGTGTGTGTGGGTCGCATCTGGGCTGCTTTAGGCAACCCGACGTTCACCGCTTCCGGCAACCCCGGACATGGCCCAGTGTACTCGGGCCGGAATCGGCCAGTCAGTCATTGCCGCCTACTCGGCCGATCCGGACGTTCACTGCTTCCGGCAACCCTGGACCTGGCCCAGTGTACTCGGGCCGGAATCTGCCAGTCAGTCATTGCCGCCTACTTGGCCGACTCTGGCAGCCGGACTTGGGCCGACTAATTTCTTCCGGCCTGCCGGATACAGGCCATTAATGGGCCGGAACTTTTTGGCCACCTGGGCAGTGTTGCACCCCCTGCATAGGGGGAAGTGAAGAATCAAACACAGGCCCTGCTGTTGCTGAAATGTTTCCATATATGTATAATGTGTGTATTTACGAATAGACTCTATTTTGATAGGTCATTCCTTTGGTCATTGTGGAACAATAAATTCAGGCGCCGTGATGCTATTTCCTGTCAAGTCATTAACTACCAGGTGTATATAACCACCATCTTGACTGTAATTTCATTGCTAGCCATAACACTGATGAAGGAACAAGAGTTCCGAAACATGTTTGTTTCCACTTCAGGCTGCTATTAAATACTTGAACCTGAGAGTGCTGGTCCAGCTTCCCTGCTTTTTTATATATCACTTTAAGGGATTTCAGCACCCAGTGTTGGACTTTGAGAGCGCGTTCTAACTTGACATATATAGACTCAATTCAATCAATTATCTTTAATGACCACCCAGCCAGGCTGGTGGAATTTGATTTCAGTGCAGCATGTTACAGCATTGTTCCAACATAGAACATAGAACATATAACATCACTTACAATACGTGTTTCGTCAGGCCGACCACGAAACACCTGGCGCAGAGACTTGGAAGATGATGCCAAGAAGATGGGACACACCTGGGGCCAGCTTGAGAGGTTGGCTCAGGATCGGGATGCTTGGAGAACCCTTGTTGACGGCCTATGCCCCAAACGGGGTAAAAGGCGTAAGTAAGTAAGTAAGTACAATACGTACATACTACATGCAATTAAATACATAAATTAAATACACAATTACAGTTCAGAGTTTATGTCCATGTCCATAGCAACAGAGGTAGGGGGGGTTGCGGGGGTTCAGTGTCTGTATGGCAGTGGGGAAAAAGCTGTTTTTAAAGCGGGGTTGTTTTGGTGGCGCCTCCCGAGGGCAGCAGCTGGAAGATGTGGTGTGCTGCTGGGTGAGTGAATGAATGAATGAATGAAAACTTTATTTAACAGATTGCAGAATGGGTACAATACAGTACGGCTCAATACATACAATTGTTAAGGGGATGCAGACCTGAGAAAGACGTTTGTCTTGTTTCCATCAGGGTCCCCCATTTTCAATTCATATAGTGGGGTCAGAGATAATTTTTCTAGCTCTTCTAATTGTGCTTTGGCGGTGGAGTGATTCGAGAGAAGGGAGGGGGGTGCGGATTATTTAGATTTATTGATTATTCTTTGGAGTTTGTTTTTGGAGTGAGTGTCCAAATTGCTGTACCAAACAGTTATGGAGATGGTGAGGATGCTTTGAATGATAGCCTGGTAGAAGCGGAGCAGGAGATGTTTTCTGACTCTGTATTTTTTGAGCTGGCGGAGGAAGAAGAGACTGATCTCAGATCTGTGGCGAGCAGCACGCTGTGATAACGTGACGAGTGGAACCACGAGGGTGGCTCGGTGTTGGTTACAGTATGTTGAAGCCCACATCGCCGGGTGACAGGCAATACTTACGCCAATCAACTATTACTAAGCTATATTAGTATATGGCGTGTCAAATCAACTAATCGTAACAAACGAATCGATCCCTAACTTGTCCCGTATCTATGTTGCTATTGCTAAGTTCTAACGTGTGTCAAGCTAGCGAGTTAGCGAACAAGTGGTTGAAGTGGGAGATGACAATTTGTTCTAAACGTTTACCTGCGCTGGCCTTTGTTGAAATCAAATCAAATACCGTTTAAACGTGTGTGACCTTAATGGTAAAAGTAGTGTAATAGTGTCGATCACTACCATTTCTTAAAAATAAATGTTAAAACCCAACTAATTTCGTTAAGTAATAAGACTCACCGACGTTCTTCAGGTTCAACCTAGGATGGTTTAGAGAGAGTGAGACACGCCACGCCACGCCCCTCTGAATACAACAGCACGTGACACGTTTTTAAATAAATCTGTGGGGGTTAACTTGTGGAACAATGCTGATATACAGTTAAGAATGAGTCATTCGCTTTTGGTTTTTTAAGAAAATGGTTTGTAAAGCTATTTTTGAAAACTACAAGGGTGAATAATACTGTTTTATTTTTTTACTATTTTCTTTTAGAATACTGTTTTGGAATGGGCGGTTAGGTGGCCGAGCGGAGATTGCGTTCGTCACCAGCCCCGGAGCTGAGCTGGATTTGCCTGTTCGAATCCAGCTCACAGCTCCGGGGTTGTCACCAGCTTGGCTGGCCGTCTGCACTGATACAATTGGCTGTATCAGAGGGTGGGAGAAGCTGGCGGGGTGGGTCCGGGTCGTTGTAAACAGCGACTCCTACAGTTCGGTCGGGGCGCCTGTTAAGCGCGGATTGGACGTGAGGGGGATAGTGTGGTCCTCCCACACGCTACGCCCTCTCAATGAGAATCCGCGCTGCCAGGTGAAAAGAAGCGGTGATTGGCTGGACGTGTGTCGGAGGAAGCACGTGGTAGCCTCCACTCTCCCAGATGATCTGACTGTGGGGGGTAAGTGCGCAGCGACCAGGAAGGGACTGGGAATTGTCATACGACTAACATTGGGATGGGAGAAAATCGGAGGAAAATGGAGGGGGAAAAAGACCAAAAAAAAAAAAAAAAAAATACTGTTTTGGAGTCTTAATTTTTGTTAAGAATATAGGACAGGCATATATATGCATTATGCTTCAGTCTGTACCTTTTCAGTCACTGTAAAATCAAATAGGGTTAAATTATGGTGTATATTGTATTGTGTGAGATGATGACTGAATAAACTACTACTCTACTACTACTACTACTACTACTACTACTACTACTACTACTACTACTACTACTACTACTACTACTACTACTACTACTACTACTACTACTACTACTACTACTACTACTACTACTACTACTACTACTACTACTACTACTACTACTACTACTACTACTACTACTACTACTACTACTACTACTACTACTACTACTACTACTACTACTACTACTACTACTACTACTACTACTACTCTACTACTACTAGGCTACTACTACTACTACTAGGCTACTACTACTAGGCTACTACTACTACTCTACTACTACTACTACTACTACTCTACTACTACTACTACTACTACTACTACTACTACTACTACTACTACTACTACTCTACTACTACTAGGCTACTACTACTAGGCTACTACTACTACTACTACTACTACTACTACTACTACTACTACTACTACTACTACTACTACTACTACTCTACTACTACTACTACTACTACTACTACTACTACTACTACTACTACTACTACTACTACTACTACTAGGCTACTACTACTAGGCTACTACTACTACTACTACTACTACTACTACTACTACTACTACTACTACTACTACTACTACTACTACTACTACTACTACTACTACTACTACTAGGCTACTACTACTACTACTACTACTACTACTACTACTACTACTACTACTACTCTACTACTACTAGGCTACTACTACTACTCTACTACTACTACTACTACTACTACTACTACTACTACTACTACTACTACTACTACTACTACTACTACTACTACTACTACTACTACTACTACTACTACTACTACTACTACTACTACTACTACTACTACATTTACATTTTACATTTAGTCATTTAGCTGACGCTTTTATCCAAAGCGACTTACATGTTCTGTACGACAAGCCATCAGGGAGGGCACAACTCTATCACCTGAGCAACAATGTTCATCAAAGTGTTGAGTGCTACAGTGTAGGTTAGTTTATTAGGACAAGTGCATGACAGTACGGTTAGTTAGGGTTAGGTCTTTTTTTTCTTCTTCAGATAATGGTTGAAGAAGTGCGTCTTTAGTCGACGGCGAAAGATTGGACGTGTTTCGGCTGTCATAACTGCGGTGGGTAGTTAATTCCACCATTGTGGGGCAAGGACTGAGAATAGGCAACTTCTCTTTGATGACCCTCCCGGAGCTTGGATAGGAGTAGGTCTGAGGCGGCCAGAAGATGCAGAGCGTAGGGGTCTTGAGGGTGTGTAGTATGCTAGGTCGAGGGCCTTGAAGCGGATTCGTGCAGCAATGGGGAGCCAGTGCAGGTCCCTAAGAAGTGGGGTGACATGGGCCGACTTCGGTAGGTTTGAGATCAGGCGGGCCGCTGCGTTCTGAATGAGTTGAAGAGGCTTAGTGGCAGTGGCCGGGAGGCCAGCGAGCAGTGCGTTGCAGTAGTCGAGGCGGGAGATGACTGTTGATTGGACGAGGAGTTGGGTGGCTTTTTTTGTCAGGAAGGGGCGGATCCTTCTGACGTTGCTCAGGAGGAATCGGCAGGTTCTGGTTGTCGCTGCGATGTGAGCAGAGAAGTTCAACTGGTCGTCGAGGACAACACCAAGGTTCTTGGCGGTCGGGGACGCGGTCACAGCTGCATTCTCGACTGTGATGGAAAGGTCGGTCAGGGCGGAGGATTTGGCCGGCAGGTGGAGCAATTCTGTTTAGCTTAGGTTCAGTTTGAGGTGGTTGGTCGTCATCCAGGCGGAGATGTCGGACAGACAGACCAAGATCCGCTCAGAGACGTGGATATCTGAGGGAGGGAAGGAGAGGAAGAGTTGAGTATCGTCGGCATAACAATGGTAGGAGAAGCCATGAGACGTGATAATGTTACCCAGTGATTTAGTGTAGAGGGAGAAGAGAAGGGGTCCTAAAACCGAGCCCTGGGGGACACCCGTCCGCAGGGGGCGGGTGGCCGACAGGGTCCCTCTCCATGACACTTGGTAGGAGCGGTCATTGAGGTATGATGACAGCCATGTCAGCGCAGAGCCAGCCACTCCCATTCCTGCGAGGGCCGCGCGGAGGATCTGGTGGTTGACTGTACTACTACTACTACTACTACTACTACTACTACTACTACTACTACTACTACTACTACTACTACTACTACTACTACTACTACTACTACTACTACTACTACTACTACTACTACTACTAGTAGGATGGCTTAGAGTAGACAGAGTACAGCAACTTGCAATGGGCCTGGTCTACAAGATACACTACACCATTAAGGTACCCATGTACATGTCGAAATACTTCCCAAAGGTCAGTGAATACCACGACCACAACACCAGAGGGAGTTCCACTCATAGATATCTATAGAACACTAGATAGCTTAAGGCGGAGTCACCAGCGTCACTGAACCGCCGCCATCTTGCGTAGGTCAGCCTTGCGTGAGAGTGAGTGAGCTGCACAGACAAAAATACTCATAACTCGCTGAAATATTGACGGATTTACAAACGGGTTGGTTTGCTATAAACATCAAAGATGTAGTTATGATACTGCATACGTATAAAAAAAATTAAGATGTTTTTTTTACAAACCGCTTGAATCATAGCCACGTTAATAATGCTTGTAATAAACCAAACCGTTTGTAAATCCGTCAATATTTCAGCGAGTTATGAGTATTTTTGTCTGTGCAGCTCACTCACTCTCACTCAAGGCTGACCTACGCAAGATGGCGGCGGTTCAGTGACGTCGCTCTCCATTGGCCGGCAGCGCGGGCAAGCTATCTAGTGTTCTATATATATCTATGGTTCCACTAATCATGTTCAACCCCGATTCGGCTCAAACAAGGGACTAAACACGTCGCAATTATGCCACAACAATGTGGAACGCCCTACCCACAGCCGTAAAATAATGTGAATCCCTACTTACCTTCAAAACCGCTCTAAAAAAACCACCTACGGGAGGCCGCAATTCTAAACTGGCCCCGGTAAATGTCCAAACCCCCCGCCCCCCCCCCCCCCCCCCCCCCAGTTTCCTCCCCCTCAAATGTATATATTCTCTTTTATAAACTCTGTCTGTAAATAAACAGTACTGTATACTTGTATGTCGTGTATGTCATAAATGTTAATGAATTGAAAATGGGGGACCCTGATGTAAACAAGACAAACGTCTTTCTCTGGGTTAGGGTTAGGGTTAGGTTTATTGAAATGAATTGAAATGGGAAAAAATCTAATTGTAACTGAGGGGTACAATTCCCTGACTGTATTGATAAGTATGGTATCATTAAACACACCGCTTTATGTACTTAATTACTGGCCATACAGTACATGATATATAAATATGATGAACACTCCCACAATAAATCGGTTCCACACAAATTATAATTAATATCATATAAACTTGTCTATTATACTTAATCTCTATAAGCAGCAAATGTGCGTAGGCAAATCAATAATGAATGTCCATTCTCTGGTTACGCAGGAGGTAATTATACGACCTGAATCTTAGGGAATTATATCTATGGTGCACTGGTAATATATAGCGGGAGATACTGAAGGGTCCCCCCGGTTGTAAGCCAGCAGGGGTAGAGGATCTGTCGGTAGTAGAGAGTCTGGTCAACGATGACTAAGGAGACTCCAAGTACAGGAGACGGTGCAATAGTCTCTTGATCCACAGACGAATACAGCTGTTCTCCGTAGACTGTAGCTCCACAGTGAAGAAAGCTAGCCTGCCTCAGGCTCTCTGAGGCGCAGACTCGACGTGGCTCCTCACAGGGTAAATCCCACACACGTGTAGGCGTCGGCGATTCTCCGCTCCATAAATCACAGGACCAAAACAAATATAATCCAGCCGTAAATGGCTATGCAGTCGTCGGGTAGATTAATCCAGTGTACATGTCCACACGATCCTCGTCTAGGTCTCCTCGGGTGAAAGCGCCATGAAAGCAGCCCAGCCTGGATAAGCACTCTAGCTGGTACGAGGAAGCGTTGGTGATGCTGGTCACTGTAGAACTTTAGCCGCACGATACACTATACACAAATAGACTATTACTGACTTAATAGAAATATGTCGCACTCGACGGTATAGCGCCAAACTCTGACACTTCAGTTATTAATTCGCACGCGGTCTCAATGCTCTATTTGGGGCCAAAACAGGCCATACTTCACCGCACGTAGTATCGTGGGTGAGGCTCCAACTTATTGGGTAACTCTGTTTCTCTAAGACTAACGGCTAAGACTTCTGACTAAGTGCTTCTGTATTCACCTGCGCCATATTTATATGCACGGCGAACAATCTAGTGCCAACCTCATTTCTGTCTCGTATTCTTGGGCAAGGCCGGGCATGTACAGACATGTCTTGACGGTGGCTTTGAACCTGACTCTGGAGGCATGGCCCTGGCGCCTGTGGACCGCTGTCCAATAGGAGAATGAAATATTATGGTCTGTACTAGGCTAAAGGGATATTCCGTGTATATGTACAAGGAATATACAAGGGATATCAAACGATATACAAATACTATGCAATATATATCAATCAATAAATATATATATTCGGTTTAATCTGATCCTTTGTAACACTAATAATAACAAAAATAATAATAAAAACAAAGAATATAGGAAGTTGTCTCACCAGAATAACATTGTAATGTATGCTTAAACACCACAATTATATTCAGCCTTCACCTCAGAGAATAATATTACACTATTAGTCCTATACTTGTTAAATCCCTGACATCTAGTGGCAATTTAGAGGTTACTACTGCGAATACAAACGAATGAATTTCCCATTAGATTATATTCAAATGTATTGTCATCATACAAGTACAGTACAACAAAAATACGTTTGGCATCCAACCAGAGTGCAAATGTAACAGTAAAGTGCAACAGTAATATAAAATGTACAGGTGATTAAACTGGGTAGAAGACATATAAATGAGTACTACTGGGTACAGAGTTTTAATGCCAATATGTACAGTGATACAGGTATAAAGACAATATGGTCATAGACTCGTAGTCATGTGTAACTAGTAAGAGTAGGTAAGGAATATGTACAGATATAGATATAGAAGTATCTAGATATAGTAGTATTACATATATGTAGTATCTACAGATATGTAAAAGGATTATGTGCAGGTATGTACAGACAGGTGTATATATATATATGGTCAAACTAAATATTACGGTATATACAGCATTATTGTACATGCTATCGTAGTTATATGCAGGTGTATAAGTAGATATATAGAACTATATGCACAGATATGGATATGTATATATGTGGTAAATATAAATATATAATGTATATGCAGTATGTACAGCACTGTTGTACATGCCATCATACAGAGTATATTGGTAGCCTATAGATTATTATGATCACTATAATTGCAGTGTAGGGCAGTTGTAGACAGTGAAAACACTAGGTAAATTGTTAGGCAACAGAGTTCAGAGTTGTACATTATGGGTAACAGAGCCTAGGGTGTCACCCACTACACCCAATAATTATCTTCTGCAGATTTGGGGTCACCGGCCAGGTATTTTCTGGTACGTTTGAGTTTTCCGTCAACATTGGACAGAAGAAAACAAAATTACACCAATAATAAAGACTCCAGTTTACAAAAAGGTAAATGTGACTCTCCCATCTTTATTTTGCTATCAAGGCATCAAGAGGTGGGCCCATCACTCATTTTGGAAACCCAAGCGCTTATAAAAAGCTATAAAACTGTTTTTAAAACAGTTTTTAAAAGAAATCTTAAGTCACATTTTTTGCATTGCTTTTATTCATTTTATTACTATTGTTGTGTTTGTTTCTTGCCTTTAAATAATTTGTGCAGTTATTTTCTGTGAAGCACATCGAGTTGAATAGAATAGAATATAAATACTTTATTTATCCTGAGGGAAATTTGCACTTACTGTATGATGTGACTGTAAATGAGGGAAACCTCAGTTGCCTTTTGTGTTTAAATAAAGGTTTGAAATTAAATGTGCTATATCAATAAAGTTTGATTGTTCCAACCAAGTCATTTGATTGGACAAGAGGCATTCCATGAGTGCTGATATTCAGTATAACAGCACTGGGACTTTTAACTATTATGTATCACTCCGCCGCACAGGTGTTCCATTAACTGTCGAAGCCTTTAAGGTGAGTGTTTGTTGTGAGTGTGTCACCTGACCCCCACAGGAAGTATCCAGGTCTAAGGCTAAGGTGTGCACATGCACGGATACTCTTCCCAAAGGGGCCAGCCGACCTACCACCATGAATTTCCCCAGGACCACAAACAGACACGGGAGAATGCGCCGAGAAACAGTAAGAAAGCTTTTATTGCAGGAAAATAGATATTTAATACAAGGGTTATACTTCTATATAAATAATTGGTCGTTTAGCCTATTTAAAAGACTCACACCTCTTAAGCCTAGGGTAGTTAAAAGGAGGAAGCGCTCAATGCCCTGTAAACCCACCCCCAGACTGTTACTCCCACCCATGCCACCTATTCCCTAACAAACTATCATTACACATGGGCAAAACAGAGTCCATTCTCTTCGGTTCAAATAACAAACTCAGCAAGACCGACGGCTTCTCAGTTACAGTGGGTGACAATATTGTCACAAGGAAAGATGAAATTACCTACCTGGGTTCCATCCTAGAGGCTAATCTTTCCTGTGACAAAATGGCATCCAATGTAATAAAAAAAGATTCTTGTACCGGATCTCCTCTCTGGTAAACAAGAATACCCTGAAGACTCTGGCAGGAGCACTCATTCAAGGGTACTACGACTATGCTTGCACCTCATGGTACCAAAGCACCTCAAAGGCACTAAAAACCAAATTACAAACATCTCAAAACAAACTAGTCAGACTACTGCTTGACCTGACTCCTAGAACCCACCTCACCCCTGCCCACTTTGACAACCTAGGATGGCTTAGAGCAGACGACAGAGTACAGCAACTTGCAATGGGCCTGGTCTACAAGATACACTACACCACCAAGGTACCCATGTACATGTCAAAATACTTCCCAAAGGTCAGTGAATACCACGATCACAACACCAGAGGGAGCTCCACAAATCATGTAAAACCCAGATTCGGCTCAAACAAGGGACTAAACACGTTTCGCAATTATGCCACAACAATGTGGAACGCCCTACCCAAAGCTGTAAAGGAATGTGAATCACTACCCACCTTCAAAAACACTCTCAAAGAACACCTACGGGAGACTGCAATTCAAAACTGGCCCCTACAAATGTCCTAACCCAGTGTACAATAAAGACCAAGCATGGCTTTGTCAGTATTCCAATGTACCCAACCCCCCCCCCCCCCCCCCCCCCCCCCCCCCCCCACTGGTACAAAATGCGGCTGCCCGTCTTCTTTCCGGTACCAGGAAACGTGACCACATCACACCAGTCCTGGCTTCACTCCACTGGCTCCCCGTCTGTTTCCGTATCGATTTTAAACTTTTACTGACTGTTTTTAAAGCACTACACGGGCTGGCTCCACTGTATTTAGTGCCTAGGACCAGGCTCAAAACTAGGGGAGATAGAGCCTTCGCTGCCCCCCGGCTCTGGAACAGCCTCCCCCACATAAGATCTGCCCAGAGCCTAGAGGTTTTTAAATTATTGCTCAAAACACACCTCTTCTCCCTGGCCTTTGACCAGTTAGCCTGCCACTTGCATATGACGTCCACTGTTACTCTGGACTTTTTATCCAATTTTCTTGTCTCTTTTATATTGCACTTTGCCCTTGCTTTCTTAAATGTACTGTACAATACCTTTTTCTGTTATTTCCGTGTATTCTTTATTGCATTGTATGTGTTTTTATCATGTGAAGCACTTTGGTTTAGCTTAGTCATTTGTAAATGTGCTATACAAATAAAACTGACTTGACTTAATCATCTGCCCTTTATTAATTTGCTTAGATTTTTTGTACATGTGATCTCAAGAAGGTGCTGAATGAGCTCAGCAAAGTGTTTAATGTCTGGTCAATTCTAGCATGGTGTTATTCACTGTCAAAGATTAAAAAAAAATATATATATATATATATATTCTCCTTTGGTTTATTACAATTTACTCAAGCCTAGTAACAGACACAATATTTCTGACACTGGGAATACATTCCCTGAGATCCAAAGATGTCCCTAGATACCAAGAACTCAAGCCTAGTAACAGACACAATATTTCTGACACTGGGAATACATTCCCTGAGATCCAAAGATGTCCCTAGATACCAAGAACATGCAAATTAACTTTGTAGAAGTGGAGCAATCTTCCATTTACTTAGGTAGGCCTATGTATTTTTAGGCACATTTTCTGAAAATAAGGCTTGGGTTTAAGAGGTTGGGTTACTTTGAGGGGCATATTCTCTCGTGTGTGCCTTTGTTTCCAGACTGAGTGAATCGCTTCGCACAATATTGACAGCTATAGTGCTTCTCTCCTGTATGTGTGTACGTGTGTTTTAGTAAGACGTCCGATCTAGAGAAACCCCTCTGACACTCGGGGATGTCACAGATATGGGTATTGTTAGGATGATGGAAGGTATCCTCGTGTTCCTTTCAGGAGTCCGCTCCAATGAAATTCTTCTTACACGTCTTACAGGTTTTGTTCTTTTTTTTTTGTCCGCATGCTTATTTTTCTTGTGTTTCTGTAAGGTGTCCTTTCTACTGAAGTCCTTGGAACACTGGTCACATGCATGCCTCACATTCATCTCTGCTTGTTGTTGGGGAGCAATGCAGCAATTGTACCTGGAGAAGAGAGAAGTACACCAATGAAGAGTTCAGATCTTGTGTGTTTTGTTCAGTTTGTATTTCTAAAGTTCTAGCCAACATTAATAAAATACTGAGATAAAACCCAACAGGCCTGCAATATGACATTGTGGTTGTATCTGTACTTGTAACAATATCAATGTTGTTCCTAGTTTGTGTTCTTCTGGGGAGCAATTAAGAGTACACAGACCACTAGTACAGACAAGTCAGTCTGAAATGATATATTCAATGGCATGGATATTATATTAGCAATATCAATTACATGTCAATTACGTGTGTATTGTTTAGCCAAAGAGTAGCCTATTGATCATTTGTTTGTAATATCTTTATCAGATCTAGATCATGAATTAAGATCACTTTTTGCCTGTTTCCTTCAACAGTCTTATAGTATCCAGCATAGTGCCACCCTATAACCTTCCAGTCTGCCCAGTGTTGCACCCCCTGCATAGGGGGAAGTGAAGAATCAAACACAGGCCCTGCTGTTGCTGAAATGTTTCCATATATGTATAATGTGTGTATTTACGAATAGACTCTATTTTGATAGGTCATTCCTTTGGTCATTGTGGAACAATAAATTCAGGCGCCGTGATGCTATTTCCTGTCAAGTCATTAACTACCAGGTGTATATAACCACCATCTTGACTGTAATTTCATTGCTAGCCATAACACTGATGAAGGAACAAGAGTTCCGAAACATGTTTGTTTCCACTTCAGGCTGCTATTAAATACTTGAACCTGAGAGTGCTGGTCCAGCTTCCCTGCTTTTTTATATATCACTTTAAGGGATTTCAGCACCCAGTGTTGGACTTTGAGAGCGCGTTCTAACTTGACATATATAGACTCAATTCAATCAATTATCTTTAATGACCACCCAGCCAGGCTGGTGGAATTTGATTTCAGTGCAGCATGTTACAGCATTGTTCCAACATAGAACATAGAACATATAACATCACTTACAATACGTGTTTCGTCAGGCCGACCACGAAACACCTGGCGCAGAGACTTGGAAGATGATGCCAAGAAGATGGGACACACCTGGGGCCAGCTTGAGAGGTTGGCTCAGGATCGGGATGCTTGGAGAACCCTTGTTGACGGCCTATGCCCCAAACGGGGTAAAAGGCGTAAGTAAGTAAGTACAATACGTACATACTACATGCAATTAAATACATAAATACACAATTACAGTTCAGAGTTTATGTCCATGTCCATAGCAACAGAGGGGGGGTTGCGGGGGTTCAGTGTCTGTATGGCAGTGCGGAAGAAGCTGTTTTTAAAGCGGGATGTTTTGGTGGCGCCTCCCGAGGGCAGCAGCTGGAAGATGTGGTGTGCTGCTGGGTGAGTGAATGAATGAATGAATGAAAACTTTATTTAACAGATTGCAGAATGGGTACAATACAGTACGGCTCAATACATACAATTGTTAAGGGGATGCAGACCTGAGAAAGACGTTTGTCTTGTTTCCATCAGGGTCCCCCATTTTCAATTCATATAGTGGGGTCAGAGATAATTTTTCTAGCTCTTCTAATTGTGCTTTGGCAGTGGAGTGATTCGAGAGAAGGGAGGGGGGTGCGGATTATTTAGATTTATTGATTATTCTTTGGAGTTTGTTTTTGGAGTGAGTGTCCAAATTGCTGTACCAAACAGTTATGGAGATGGTGAGGATGCTTTGAATGATAGCCTGGTAGAAGCGGAGCAGGAGATGTTTTCTGACTCTGTATTTTTTGAGCTGGCGGAGGAAGAAGAGACTGATCTCAGATCTGTGGCGAGCAGCACGCTGTGATAACGTGACGAGTGGAACCACGAGGGTGGCTCGGTGTTGGTTACAGTATGTTGAAGCCCACATCGCCGGGTGACAGGCAATACTTACGCCAATCAACTATTACTAAGCTATATTAGTATATGGCGTGTCAAATCAACTAATCGTAACAAACTAATCGATCCCTAACTTGTCCCGTATCTATGTTGCTATTGCTAAGTTCTAACGTGTGTCAAGCTAGCGAGTTAGCGAACAAGTGGTTGAAGTGGGAGATGACAATTTGTTCTAAACGTTTACCTGCGCTGGCCTTCGTTGAAATCAAATCAAATACCGTTTAAACGTGTGTGACCTTAATGGTAAAAGTAGTGTAATAGTGTCGATCACTACCATTTCTTAAAAATAAATGTTAAAACCCAACTAATTTCGTTAAGTAATAAGACTCACCGACGTTCATCAGGTTCAACCTAGGATGGTTTAGAGAAAGTGAGACACGCCACGCCACGCCCCTCTGAATACAACAGCACGTGACACGTTTTTAAATAAATCTGTGGGGGTTAACTTGTGGAACAATGCTGATATACAGTTAAGAATGAGTCATTCGCTTTTGGTTTTTTAAGAAAATGGTTTGTAAAGCTATTTTTGAAAACTACAAGGGTGAATAATACTGTTTTTTCTTTTTTACTATTTTCTTTTAGAATACTGTTTTGGAGTCTTAATTTTTGTTAAGAATATAGGACAGGCATATATACGCATTATGCTTCAGTCTGTACCTTTTCAGTCACTGTAAAATCAAATAGGGTTAAATGATGGTGTATATTGTATTGTGTGAGATGATGACTGAATAAACTACTACTCTACTACTACTACTACTACTACTACTACTACTACTACTACTACTACTACTACTACTACTTACTACTACTACTACTACTACTACTAGGCTACTACTACTACTACTAGGCTACTACTACTAGGCTACTACTACTACTCTACTACTACTACTACTACTACTACTACTACTACTACTCTACTACTACTACTACTACTACTACTCTACTACTACTAGGCTACTACTACTACTACTACTACTACTACTACTACTACTACTACTCTACTACTACTAGGCTACTACTACTACTACTACTACTACTAGGCTACTACTACTACTACTACTACTACTACTACTACTACTACTACTACTACTCTACTACTACTAGGCTACTACTACTACTACTCTACTACTACTACTACTACTACTACTACTACTACTACTACTACTACTACTACTACTACTCTACTACTACTACTACTACTACTACTACTACTACATTTACATTTTACATTTAGTCATTTAGCTGACGCTTTTATCCAAAGCGACTTACATGTTCTGTACGACAAGCCATCAGGAAGGGCACAACTCTATCACCTGAGCAACAATGTTCATCAAAGTGTTGAGTGCTACAGTGTAGGTTAGTTTATTAGGACAAGTGCATGACAGTACGGTTAGTTAGGGTTAGGTCTTTTATTTTTTTTTCAGATAATGGTTGAAGAAGTGCGTCTTTAGTCGACGGCGAAAGATTGGACGTGTTTCGGCTGTCATAACTGGGGTGGGTAGTTCATTCCACCATTGTGGGGCAAGGACTGAGAATAGGCAACTTCTCTTTGATGACCCTCCCGGAGCTTGGATAGGAGTAGGTCTGAGGCGGCCAGAAGATGCAGAGCGTAGGGGTCTTGAGGGTGTGTAGTTAGAGACCATTGACCGGAGGTAGGCGGGAGCGGTTCCCTTTGCCGCACAGTATGCTAGGTCGAGGGCCTTGAAGCGGATTCGTGCAGCAATGGGGAGCCAGTGCAGGTCCCTAAGAAGTGGGGTGACATGGGCCGACTTCGGTAGGTTTGAGATCAGGCGGGCCGCTGCGTTCTGAATGAGTTGAAGAGGCTTAGTGGCAGTGGCCGGGAGGCCAGCGAGCAGTGCGTTGCAGTAGTCGAGGCGGGAGATGACTGTTGATTGGACGAGGAGTTGGGTGGCTTCTTTTGTCAGGAAGGGGCGGATCCTTCTGACGTTGCTCAGGAGGAATCGGCAGGTTCTGGTTGTCGCTGCGATGTGAGCAGAGAAGTTCAACTGGTCGTCGAGGACAACACCAAAGTTCTTGGCGGTCGGGGACGCGGTCACAGCTGCATTCTCGACTGTGATGGAAAGGTCGGTCAGGGCAGAGGATTTGGCCGGCAGGTGGAGCAATTCTGTTTAGCTTAGGTTCAGTTTGAGGTGGTTGGTCGTCATCCAGGCGGAGATGTCGGACAGACAGGCCAAGATCCGCTCAGAGACGTGGATATCTGAGGGAGGGAAGGAGAGGAAGAGGTGAGTATCGTCGGCATAACAATGGTAGGAGAAGCCATGAGACGTGATAATGTTATCCAGTGATTTAGTGTAGAGGGAGAAGAGAAGGGGTCCTAAAAAAAACTTATTTTTGAAAACTACAAGGGTGAATAATACTGTTTTTTCTTTTTTACTATTTTCTTTTAGAATACTGTTTTGGAGTCTTAATTTTTGTTAAGAATATAGGACAGGCATATGCATTATGCTTCAGTCTGTACCTTTTCAGTCACTGTAAAATCAAATAGGGTTAAATGATGGTGTATATTGTATTGTGTGAGATGATGACTGAATAAACTACTACTCTACGACTACTACTACTACTACTACTACTACTACTACTACTACTACTACTACTACTACTACTACTACTACTACTACTACAGTACTAATACTACTACTACTACTACTACTACTACTACTAGGCTACTACTACTACTACTAGGCTACTACTACTAGGCTACTACTACTACTCTACTACTACTACTACTACTCTACTACTACTACTACTACTACTACTACTACTACTACTACTCTACTACTACTAGGCTACTACTACTACTACTACTACTACTACTACTACTACTACTCTACTACTACTAGGCTACTACTACTACTACTACTACTACTACTACTACTACTACTACTCTACTACTACTAGGCTACTACTACTACTCTACTACTACTACTACTACTACTACTACTACTACTACTACTACTACTCTACTACTACTACTACTACTACTACTACTACTACTACTACTACTACTACTACTACTACTACTACATTTACATTTTACATTTAGTCATTTAGCTGACGCTTTTATCCAAAGCGACTTACATGTTCTGTACGACAAGCCATCAGGAAGGGCACAACTCTATCACCTGAGCAACAATGTTCATCAAAGTGTTGAGTGCTACAGTGTAGGTTAGTTTATTAGGACAAGTGCATGACAGTACGGTTAGTTAGGGTTAGGTCTTTTATTTTTTTTTCAGATAATGGTTGAAGAAGTGCGTCTTTAGTCGACGGCGAAAGATTGGACGTGTTTCGGCTGTCATAACTGGGGTGGGTAGTTCATTCCACCATTGTGGGGCAAGGACTGAGAATAGGCAACTTCTCTTTGATGACCCTCCCGGAGCTTGGATAGGAGTAGGTCTGAGGCGGCCAGAAGATGCAGAGCGTAGGGGTCTTGAGGGTGTGTAGTTAGAGACCATTGACCGGAGGTAGGCGGGAGCGGTTCCCTTTGCCGCACAGTATGCTAGGTCGAGGGCCTTGAAGCGGATTCGTGCAGCAATGGGGAGCCAGTGCAGGTCTCTAAGAAGTGGGGTGACATGGGCCGACTTCGGTAGGTTTGAGATCAGGCGGGCCGCTGCGTTCTGAATGAGTTGAAGAGGCTTAGTGGCAGTGGCCGGGAGGCCAGCGAGCAGTGCGTTGCAGTAGTCGAGGCGGGAGATGACTGTTGATTGGACGAGGAGTTGGGTGGCTTCTTTTGTCAGGAAGGGGCGGATCCTTCTGACGTTGCTCAGGAGGAATCGGCAGGTTCTGGTTGTCGCTGCGATGTGAGCAGAGAAGTTCAACTGGTCGTCGAGGACAACACCAAGGTTCTTGGCGGTCGGGGACGCGGTCACAGCTGCATTCTCGACTGTGATGGAAAGGTCGGTCAGGGCGGAGGATTTGGCCGGCAGGTGGAGCAATTCTGTTTAGCTTAGGTTCAGTTTGAGGTGGTTGGTCATCATCCAGGCGGAGATGTCGGACAGACAGGCCAAGATCCGCTCAGAGACGTGGATATCTGAAGGAGGGAAGGAGAGGAAGAGTTGAGTATCGTCGGCATAACAATGGTAGGAGAAGCCATGAGACGTGATAATGTTACCCAGTGATTTAGTGTAGAGGGAGAAGAGAAGGGGTCCTAAAACCGAGCCCTGGGGGACACCCGTCCGCAGGGGGCGGGTGGCCGACAGGGTCCCTCTCCATGACACTTGGTAGGAGCGGTCATTGAGGTATGATGACAGCCATGTCAGCGCAGAGCCAGCCACTCCCATTCCTGCGAGGGCCGCGCGGAGGATCTGGTGGTTGACTGTACTACTACTACTACTACTACTACTACTACTACTACTACTACTACTACTACTACTACTACTACTACTACTACTACTACTACTAGTAGGATGGCTTAGAGTAGACAGAGTACAGCAACTTGCAATGGGCCTGGTCTACAAGATACACTACACCACTAAGGTACCCATGTACATGTCGAAATACTTCCCAAAGGTCAGTGAATACCACGACCACAACACCAGAGGGAGTTCCACTCATAGATATCTATAGAACACTAGATAGCTTAAGGCGGAGTCACCAGCGTCACTGAACCGCCGCCATCTTGCGTAGGTCAGCCTTGAGTGAGAGTGAGTGAGCTGCACAGACAAAAATACTCATAACTCGCTGAAATATTGACGGATTTACAAACGGGTTGGTTTGCTATAAACATCAAAGATGTAGTTATGATACTGCATACTTATAAAAAAAATTAAGATGTTTTTTTTTACAAACCGCTTGAATCATAGCCACGTTAATAATGCTTGTAATAAACCAAACCGTTTGTAAATCCGTCAATATTTCAGCAAGTTATGAGTATTTTTGTCTGTGCAGCTCACTCACTCTCACTCAAGGCTGACCTACGCAAGATGGCGGCGGTTCAGTGACGTCGCTCTCCATTGGCCGGCAGCGCGGGCAAGCTATCTAGTGTTCTATATATATCTATGGTTCCACTAATCATGTTCAACCCCGATTCGGCTCAAACAAGGGACTAAACACGTCGCAATTATGCCACAACAATGTGGAACGCCCTACCCACAGCCGTAAAATAATGTGAATCCCTACTCACCTTCAAAACCGCTCTAAAAAAACCACCTACGGGAGGCCGCAATTCTAAACTGGCCCCGGTAAATGTCCAAACCCCCCGCCCCCCCCCCCCCCCCCAGTTTCCTCCCCCTCAAATGTATATATTCTCTTTTATAAACTCTGTCTGTAAATAAACAGTACTGTATACTTGTATGTCGTGTATGTCATAAATGTTATGAATTGAAAATGGGGGACCCTGATGTAAACAAGACAAACGTCTTTCTCTGGGTTAGGGTTAGGGTTATTGAAATGAATTGAAATGGGAAAAAATCTAATAATAACAAAAATAATAATAAAAACAAAGAATATAGGAAGTTGTCTCACCAGAATAACATTGTAATGTATGCTTAAACACCACAATTATATTCAGCCTTCACCTCAGAGAATAATATTACACTATTAGTCCTATACTTGTTAAATCCCTGACATCTAGTGGCAATTTAGAGGTACTACTGCAAATACAAACGAATGAATTTTCCATTAGATTATATTCAAATGTATTGTCATCATACAAGTACAGTACAACAAAAATACGTTTGGCATCCAACCAGAGTGCAAATGTAACAGTAAAGTGCAACAGTAATATAAAATGTACAGGTGATTAAACTGGGTAGAAGACATATAAATGAGTACTACTGGGTACAGAGTTGTAATGCCAATATGTACAGTGATACAGGTATAAAGACAATATGGTCATAGACTCGTAGTCATGTGTAACTAGTAAGAGTAGGTAAGGAATATGTACAGATATAGATATAGAAGTATCTAGATATAGTAGTATTACATATATGTAGTATCTACAGATATGTAAAAGGATTATGTGCAGGTATGTACAGACAGGTGTATATATATATATGGTCAAACTAAATATTACGGTATATACAGCATTATTGTACATGCTATCGTAGTTATATGCAGGTGTATAAGTAGATATATAGGACTATATGCACAGATATGGATATGTATATATGTGGTAAATATAAATATATAATGTATATGCAGTATGTACAGCACTGTTGTACATGCCATCATACAGAGTATATGGCTAGCCTATAGATTATTATGATCACTATAATTGCAGTGTAGGGCAGTTGTAGACAGTGAAAACACTAGGTAAATTGTTAGGCAACAGAGTTCAGAGTTGTACAGTATGGGTAACAGAGCCTAGGGTGTCACCCACTACACCCAATAATTATCTTCTGCAGATTTGGGGTCACCGGCCAGGTATTTTCTGGTACGTTTGAGTTTTCCGTCAACATTGGACAGAAGAAAACAAAATTAGACCAATAATAAAGACTCCAGTTTACAAAAAGGTAAATGTGACTCTCCCATCTTTATTTTCCTATCAAGGCATCAAGAGGTGGGCCCATCACTCATTTTGGAAACCCAAGCGCTTATAAAAAGCTATACAACTGTTTTTAAAACAGTTTTTAAAAGAAATCTTAAGTCACATTTTTTGCATTGCTTTTATTACTATTGTTGTGTTTGTTTCTTGCCTTTAAATAATTTGTGCAGTTATTTTCTGTGAAGCACATCGAGTTGAATAGAATAGAATATAAATACTTTATTTATCCTGAGGGAAATTTGCACTTACTGTATGATGTGACTGTAAATGAGGGAAACCTCAGTTGCCTTTTGTGTTTAAATAAAGGTTTGAAATTAAATGTGCTATATCAATAAAGTTTGATTGTTCCAACCAAGTCATTTGATTGGACAAGAGGCATTCCATGAGTGCTGATATTCAGTATAACAGCACTGGGACTTTTAACTATTATGTATCACTCCGCCGCACAGGTGTTCCATTAACTGTCGAAGCCTTTAAGGTGAGTGTTTGTTGTGAGTGTGTCACCTGACCCCCACAGGAAGTATCCAGGTCTAAGGCTAAGGTGTGCACATGCACGGATACTCTTCCCAAAGGGGCCAGCCGACCTACCACCATGAATTTCCCCAGGACCACAAACAGACACGGGAGAATGCGCCGAGAAACAGTAAGAAAGCTTTTATTGCAGGAAAATAGATATTTAATACAAGGGTTATACTTCTATATAAATAATTGGTCGTTTAGCCTATTTAAAAGACTCACACCTCTTAAGCCTAGGGTAGTTAAAAGGAGGAAGCGCTCAATGCCCTGTAAACCCACCCCCAGACTGTTACTCCCACCCATGCCACCTATTCCCTAACAAACTATCATTACACATGGGCAAAACAGAGTCCATTCTCTTCGGTTCAAATAACAAACTCAGCAAGACCGACGGCTTCTCAGTTACAGTGGGTGACAATATTGTCACAAGGAAAGATGAAATTACCTACCTGGGTTCCATCCTAGAGGCTAATCTTTCCTGTGACAAAATGGCATCCAATGTAATAAAAAAAGATTCTTGTACCGGATCTCCTCTCTGGTAAACAAGAATACCCTGAAGACTCTGGCAGGAGCACTCATTCAAGGGTACTACGACTATGCTTGCACCTCATGGTACCAAAGCACCTCAAAGGCACTAAAAACCAAATTACAAACATCTCAAAACAAACTAGTCAGACTACTGCTTGACCTGACTCCTAGAACCCACCTCACCCCTGCACACTTTGCCAACCTAGGATGGCTTAGAGTAGACGACAGAGTACAGCAACTTGCAATGGGCCTGGTCTACAAGATACACTACACAACCAAGGTACCCATGTACATGTCAAAATACTTCCCAAAGGTCAGTGAATACCACGATCACAACACCAGAGGGAGCTCCACAAATCATGTAAAACCCAGATTCGGCTCAAACAAGGGACTAAACACGTTTCGCAATTATGCCACAACAATGTGGAACGCCCTACCCAAAGCTGTAAAGGAATGTGAATCACTACCCACCTTCAAAAACACTCTCAAAGAACACCTACGGGAGACTGCAATTCAAAACTGGCCCCTACAAATGTCCTAACCCAGTGTACAATAAAGACCAAGCATGGCTTTGTCAGTATTCCAATGTACCCAACCCCCCCCCCCCTCTAGGATGGAACCCAGGTAGGTAATTTCATCTTTCCTTGTGACAATATTGTCACCCACTGTAACTGAGAAGCCGTCGGTCTTGCTGAGTTTGTTATTTGAACCGAAGAGAATGGACTCTGTTTTGCCCATGTGTAATGATAGTTTGTTAGGGAATAGGTGGCATGGGTGGGAGTAACAGTCTGGGGGTGGGTTTACAGGGCATTGAGCGCTTCCTCCTTTTAACTACCCTAGGCTTAAGAGGTGTGAGTCTTTTAAATAGGCTAAACGACCAATTATTTATATAGAAGTATAACCCTTGTATTAAATATCTATTTTCCTGCAATAAAAGCTTTCTTACTGTTTCTCGGCGCATTCTCCCGTGTCTGTTTGTGGTCCTGGGGAAATTCATGGTGGTAGGTCGGCTGGCCCCTTTGGGAAGAGTATCCGTGCATGTGCACACCTTAGCCTTAGACCTGGATACTTCCTGTGGGGGTCAGGTGACACACTCACAACAAACACTCACCTTAAAGGCTTCGACAGTTAATGGAACACCTGTGCGGCGGAGTGATACATAATAGTTAAAAGTCCCAGTGCTGTTATACTGAATATCAGCACTCATGGAATGCCTCTTGTCCAATCAAATGACTTGGTTGGAACAATCAAACTTTATTGATATAGCACATTTAATTTCAAACCTTTATTTAAACACAAAAGGCAACTGAGGTTTCCCTCATTTACAGTCACATCATACAGTAAGTGCAAATTTCCCTCAGGATAAATAAAGTATTTATATTCTATTCTATTCTATTCTGGACTTCAGTGAATACCACGATCACAACACCAGAGGGAGCTCCACAAATCATGTAAAACCCAGATTCGGCTCAAACAAGGGACTAAACACGTTTCGCAATTATGCCACAACAATGTGGAACGCCCTACCCAAAGCTGTAAAGGAATGTGAATCACTACCCACCTTCAAAAACACTCTCAAAGAACACCTACGGGAGACTGCAATTCAAAACTGGCCCCTACAAATGTCCTAACCCAGTGTACAATAAAGACCAAGCATGGCTTTGTCAGTATTCCAATGTACCCAACCCCCCCCCCCCCCCCCCCCCCCCCCCCCCCCCCCCCCCCCCCACTGGTACAAAATGCGGCTGCCCGTCTTCTTTCCGGTACCAGGAAACGTGACCACATCACACCAGTCCTGGCTTCACTCCACTGGCTCCCCGTCTGTTTCCGTATCGATTTTAAACTTTTACTGACCGTTTTTAAAGCACTACACGGGCTGGCTCCACTGTATTTAGTGCCTAGGACCAGGCTCAAAACTAGGGGAGATAGAGCCTTCGCTGCCCCCCGGCTCTGGAACAGCCTCCCCCACATAAGATCTGCCCAGAGCCTAGAGGTTTTTAAATGATTGCTCAAAACACACCTCTTCTCCCTGGCCTTTGACCAGTTAGCCTGCCACTTGCATATGACGTCCACTGTTACTCTGGACTTTTTATCCAATTTTCTTGTCTCTTTTATATTGCACTTTGCCCTTGCTTTCTTAAATGTACTGTACAATACCTTTTTCTGTTATTTACGTGTATTCTTTATTGCATTGTATGTGTTTTTATCATGTGAAGCACTTTGGTTTAGCTTAGTCATTTGTAAATGTGCTATACAAATAAAACTGACTTGACTTAATCATCTGCCCTTTATTAATTTGCTTAGATTTTTTGTACATGTGATCTCAAGAAGGTGCTGAATGAGCTCAGCAAAGTGTTTCATGTCTGGTCAATTCTAGCATGGTGTTATTCACTGTCAAAGATTAAAAAAAAATATATATATATATATTCTCCTTTGGTTTATTACAATTTACTCAAGCCTAGTAACAGACACAATATTTCTGACACTGGGAATACATTCCCTGAGATCCAAAGATGTCCCTAGATACCAAGAACATGCAAATTAACTTTGTAGAAGTGGAGCAATCTTCCATTTACTTAGGTAGGCCTATGTATTTTTAGGCACATTTTCTGAAAATAAGGCTTGGGTTTAAGAGGTTGGGTTTGAGGGGCATTTTCCCTCGTGTGTGCGCATGTTTCCAGTCTGAGTGAATGGCTTCTCACAATATTGACAGCTATAGGGCTTCTCTCCTGTATGTGTACGCTTGTGTTTTAGTAAGACGTCCGATCTAGAGAAACCCCTCTGACACTCGGGGATGTCACAGATATGGGTCTTCATAGGATCATGGAAGGTATCCTTGTGTTCCTTTAAGGAGTCCGCTCCAATGAAATTCTTCTTACACGTGTTACAGGTTTTGTTCTCCACATGGTTATTTTCCTTGTGTTTCTGTAAGGTGTCCTTTCCACTGAAGGTCTTGGAACACATGTCACATTCATGCCTCATATCTCTGCTTGTTGTTGGGGAGCAATGCAGCAATTGTACCTGGAGAAGAGAGAAGTACACCAATGAAGAGTTCAGATCTTGTGTGTTTTGTTCAGTTTGTATTTCTAAAGTTCTAGCCAACATTAATAAAACACTGAGATAAAACCCAACAGGCCTGCAATATGACATTGTGGTTGTATCTGTACTTGTAACAATATCAATGTTGTTCCTAGTTTGTGTTCTTCTGGGGAGCAATTAAGAGTACACAGACCACTAGTACAGACAAGTCAGTCTGAAATGATATATTCAATGGCATGGATATTATATTAGCAATATCAATTACATGTCAATTACGTGTGTATTGTTTAGCCAAAGAGTAGCCTATTGATCATTTGTTTGTAATATCTTTATCAGATCTAGATCATGAATTAAGATCACTTTTTGCCTGTTTCCTTCAACAGTCTTATAGTATCCAGCATAGTGCCACCCTATAACCTTCCAGTCTGCCCAGTGTTGCACCCCCTGCATAGGGGGAAGTGAAGAATCAAACACAGGCCCTGCTGGTGCTGAAATGTTTCCATATATGTATAATGTGTGTATTTACGAATAGACTCTATTTTGATAGGTCATTCCTTTGGTCATTGTGGAACAATAAATTCAGGCGCCGTGATGCTATTTCCTGTCAAGTCATTAACTACCAGGTGTATATAACCAGCTATACACGCTACAGTACTCACAGTGTTTTGACTCTCTCGAGGAAATGGCTCCAACATCAGATGTCGCAGAAATGCGAACGGAACTGAAGACCATCGAGATACTAGTAATGGATCTTCTCAAGCGTCAAACGGAGCTCATGTCCAAGCTGGCTAGCATGGAACAAACGGACGCAGGCTGCACCAGTAGTCCCTCCTGGGCGACAGTGGTGAGGGGCCGAAGGAAGCTCTCCCTTCCTCTCTATGATCCCTTTGATTCGCCTCAACTATCCAACCGATTCAATCCTCTGCGTAACGATCCCAGCCTCCTAGGCTCTCCCTCGTTTCCGTCTCCTGTTGCTAGTAATGTAGCTTTGCTCAAAGACTATCCGATGCTAGCTACTAGCCTAGCTACTAGCCAGGCTCCAAGCGAAGCTACCAGGACGGCGGCCAGCTCACAACTCAACCATGGAAATATATCTACAACCCAGAGCAGAAAGCGCTCTGCCCTGTTTGCTCTCGCATCGCCAAACTCCCCAGACTCACGCGATGGGTCCGACTCCCCAAAGTTTAAACGTCCTCGTCTGCGGTGCTCTGCAGCCCATACCAGTATGAGCATTCAAACGGCGAGTGTCATCGATGGAAATGCCGCTGTGAACGAGCCCCTCCACACGGCGCTGCTGCTCGACCAACCATCAAACCCCGGCAACAATGCAGACGCTACTCCTGCGGCTTTTCACCATAGAAACCTGGCCATCTACGACGGGGAATGCATCCAGGAACAGCCAGAGATCCTACTCATCGGAGATTCCATCACCAGGTTTTTGCAAATACCACACGGCATTACGTATTGTTTTTCCGGTTTAAAAGTTACTGACTTACTTGAGTGTACTCCCGAAATCATCGAGAGATATCCGTCCGCCCACACCGTTATCATTCATATCGGAGCAAATGACGTAATGGCTAGACAATCCGTTAAACTCCAATCTGACTTTGAATCACTAATACTCACTATTGAAAGCCTGGGTAAAATATGCATTGTGTCTGGCCCCATTCCATCCATAGGTCGTGGATCTGAGCGATTTAGCCGTCTGTTCTGGTTGCACAAATGGCTACAGACCCACTGTACTACTATAGGACTTTGCTATATAAATAACTTTGATCTGCTCTGGTCCAGGAAAGACCATTACAGACCCGATGGCATCCATCCAAACATATCAGGGGTAAATGTGCTAATACATAACGTCATACAAAGTATAGCATCACTGGCCTGACAACCAACCATATCTAGCTCTGTAGACTATATACAGAAGCAGCCTAAACTACAAAAAAACACGTTGAGTGTCATCCCGATTCTGATCACCAAAAGACTAATCAATTACTCATTATCACGTCCCATATGTAAATCTAACCTTATCAATATCAGTGTTCAACCACAGACTATCTCACACCCCACTACAGAACCCGTACAGCTAAAACTAGCACTGTTCAACATTAGAGCGCTGAAACAAAAATCATTTCTGATAAATGAACTCATAGTAAAACATGGTGTACATTGTATGTTTTTAGTAGAGACATGGTTAGACAATATCACTGGAGTAGCAACACTGATTGAGACCTGCCCTTCCAATTTTAAATTCTATCAATCAAACAGACAGAGTGGGAGGGGAGGCGGAATAGCAGCAATCATCTCCACTCAATTTGTGTGCAATGATATTGACCTGGGAACATTTTTATCATTTGAATACCTTGCTATTGTATTGAAAACAGAAATGCCAGTAATATGTGTGACATTGTATCGACCACCAAGGTACTCGCCACTCTTCATACAGGAATTTTCAGAACTCATATCGATCTGCATTACCAGGTATGATAGAATCATTCTTAATGGAGATCTAAACATTCATATCAACAAAAAGGATGACCCCAGGGGTTGTGAGTTTCTGAACCTACTGGACAGTTTTGGACTGATGCAACATGTTCACGAGGCCACCCACCAACATGGCAACACTCTGGACCTACTAATAACAACAGGGCTAAACATTGAGAATGTATCAGTAAAACAAATTCCAATTTCTGACCATTATTGTGTGTTCTATGGTACAAGCCTAATATTACATAAGACCAGAAGCGAATTCATAGTTCACAGAAGGCTTCTGGACGCTAGAGCTGAAGCAAAATTCTCTAGTATGATGAAATCATATGACCAATGCAGTGAATCCTCCATAAATCAGAAAGTGCAAAACTTCCACAGCACCTTGTCAACAGTGTTAGATACTGTTGCCCCTCTAAAGGTTAAAAAGGTAAAAACTGATAGAATCTCTCCATGGCTAAATAAAACCAATGTTAAAGATAACAAGAGAAAATGTAGGATAGCCGAGCGAAAATGGAGGAAACTCAAACTCACAGCTCACTTTAATTTATACAAAGACGCCATGGGCGCATACAATAAAGCAATACAACTTGCGAGAAAGGAATATTTTTCCAAAATGATCTCAGAAAATATGGGTAACTCCAGGGTACTTTTTTCCACCATTGACCGGCTGATTAACATACCACCCCCCCATATACCGCAGCAATCCGCCACAAAATGTGAAGAGTTCGCAGTTTTCTTTAATGAAAAAATATCATTGATTAGAGCAAGCATTACCGCTGATATAGATCTGGCTGTGAGTGAAAACCCACCTGAGATAACAATGGGGGAATTCACATGTATTACATTACCTGACCTCTGTAAGATTGTCTCTGAGTGTAATTCCGCCACCTCCTGCCTCGATCCTATACCAACAGCATTTCTCAAACGGGTGTTTGATAGTGTCTCAAATCATGTCCTTGAAATCATAAATATGTCTCTTCAAACAGGCACTTTTCCAGATGCATTTAAAACGGCTGTAGTAAAACCACTACTAAAGAAAACAAACTTAGATGTAAACGAACTAAAAAGCTATAGGCCAATATCGAACCTTCCATTTATCAGCAAGATATTAGAAAAGATAGTCTCAGTACAAATAAACTCCTTTCTCAAAGATAATAACATCATGGAGGAACTACAATCAGGCTTCAGAACAAATCACAGCACTGAAACTGCCCTTACCAAAATAGTTAGCGACCTCAGGCTAAACTCCGATGCTGGCAAAGTCTCAATTCTTGTCCTATTGGACCTTAGTGCAGCGTTCGATACGATTGACCATAATATCTTGATCAGTCGTCTTGAAAGACTGGTTGGCTTTTCCGATCATGTACTAAATTGGCTCATAACATACATTAAGGGGAGAAGGTTCTATGTTAAGCTTGGAGATAATGTATCCGAGGAATATGACAGCAATTTTGGAGTCGCACAAGGAAGCTGCCTTGGTCCATTACTCTTCTCACTATATATGCTGCCCCTCGGGGACATCATTCGAGACCACAATGTATGCTTCCATAGTTATGCTGATGATACACAACTATATATCTCCGCAGAACCAAATAACACTACAGCCATACAGTCCATTACAAATTGTCTGTTAGCAATAAACAAGTGGATGAACAATAACTTCCTAAAATTAAACGAAAGCAAGACCGAAATCCTATTGATCGGCCCAAAAGCGAAAAGGGAAGTGCTTTGTAAAAACCTGGGGAGTCTGTCATCCTATGTAAAGACTGAGGTTACAAGCCTAGGTGTCATCTTGGACTCAGACCTGACCTTTAAATCTCATATAAATAAGGCCATGAAAACGTCATTCTTCCACCTAAGAAACATAGCGAAAGTAAGACCTTTCGTAAATAAAAAGGATGCAGAGAAACTTATTCATGCTTTTGTATCAAGTCGGCTTGACTATTGTAATGCACTGTTCACTGGTCTTCCCAAAGCAACCATTGGGAAGCTTCAGCTTATCCAAAACTCTGCAGCTCGATTACTAACTCATACAAGGAGAAGAGAACATATCACTCCAGTCCTGGCCACTCTGCACTGGCTTCCAATAACTCATAGAATTGATTTTAAGGTCCTTTTCCTAACATATAAAGCTCTTAATGAGCAAGGCCCAAAATACATAGCAAATTCCCTAGTTAGTTATCTGCCCTCAAGAACGCTACGGTCATCCACTACAGGTTTACTAGACACGCCCAGAAACCAAAAAAGGATAGGAAGTATGGCATTTGCCAACTATGCCCCAAAACTATGGAACACACTACCAACACACATCAGAAACGCCAGCTCTATACACATTTTTAAAGGAAAATTAAAAACGTACCTATACAGTCTAGCTTACAAATAGTATGGCTTGGAAAAACCTGATGGATCCATGAGGCTAGGATAAGCCTTGTGGACCCAACTTTTTAGATGAAGGAACGGGTACATAGGAGACACGCCTCCAGTTTTTCAAAAGTTTTTGACACGCCTCAGCTTCTGAGCTGAAGGCGTGTTTTTGCGGACCTCCCAAACTTTCAAACTTTTTAGATGAAGGAATGGGTACAATAGGAGACACGCCTCCAGTTTTTCAAAAGTTTTTGACACGCCTCAGCTTCTGAGCTGAAGGCGTGTTTTTGCGGACCTCCCAAACTTTCAAACTTTTTAGATGAAGGAATGGGTACAATAGGAGACACGCCTCCAGTTTTTTCAAAAGTTTTTGACACGCCTCAGCTTCTGAGCTGAAGGCGTGTTTTTGCGGACCTCCCAAACTTTCAAACTTTAGACTGTTTTCTTTATACGTTTTTCTTTTTCTTTCTTTCTACCACAATACACGGCCACTGATGGATCCATGGGACTTGGTAAAGCACTATGGACCCAACTATGACCACTGATAAAAACGTAACTACACTAGCGTTATAAGAACTAAACATTGCTACCATACAAGTGCATTGGTTTAGTGCACTTCCGGTTGCCACTGAGCGGAAATGTTTGTGCGGACCTGTTCTCCCAAACTGGTAAGCAAATGACTGTTTTTACGTTATTTTCATTTTTACGTTACTATTATTATTATTATTATTTTTTTTTTTTATCTTAACTGATCACTATGACTTTATTGCTTTTATAGTTATATATGCCTATAATTGTGTACAGCACTTTGAGCTACATGACATGTATGAAAGGTGCTTTATAAATACTTACTTACTTACTTACCATCTTGACTGTAATTTCATTGCTAGCCATAACACTGATGAAGGAACAAGAGTTCCGAAACATGTTTGTTTCCACTTCAGGCTGCTATTCCTTTGGTTGCCTAAGGTTAAATTAATGATATACCATAGATTGCCAGCGCTATTTGTCTATGGAGAAAGTCCCCTTCTTTGCAGGGCTATAACCTTTTAAATTCTATTGCTACATTGCCATTATTAGGGCCCATTCAAAGTCCTATATGTATTGTTCATTGTGTAGCAACGTTAAACTTTTTCATTCACATATTCATAGTAAAGTATGGTCTAATGTATAAGTATGTTTTCATCTCTTTCTGCAGCTTTCTCCAGAACGTGATATATAGCCCCAAATGCATTATATTGATGATGAAATACAGTTTGATGGCAATCAGCGCGATATAAAAAATTCCAACTAGACGTACTTCTAGAAGTTACTACACGTCATCTGATGTTGACCGGATGGGCGAGGGGGCGTTTATAATTCCGTGGGCAGCGTTATACCAATCATCTAATGTGGGTCAAATGTTGATAATATCAGTTATTATCGAAGACGGTAACGTTACACGCTGAAACTCACCCCAGTCTCCGCGCGCCGTTGGGCGATCATCGTCGAGTAGAAATTTTATCATTATGGGATATATTATTACCCGGTCCATCTCCAGCTTGTATAATGGTATATACGTCCAAATCATGTTGTTTATCGAGTTATTGGCAATCGATCGCTATGTAGTGTGACGAGCTAGAGTGCCGGAACCTATCCCGAGTGGCCGGAAGCAATACGGACATCTAGCACAACCTCTACTGCGCTACGGCCACCAGATGGCGCTCCTGAACCGCCAGAGAGCTCAGTGGGTCCTGCTGGTGTATCTCAGGCCAGCGGAGGGACATTATGAATCCGATCGCAGATTTTTGAAATATTGATATAAAGACGACGTACAGCGTCCCCCGGCAACTTTAGCATGGCCAGCAAAGACGTCTAAAGACGGCTCCCGGCAGTCAAAGTGTTAAATACTTGAACCTGAGAGTGCTGGTCCAGCTTCCCTGCTTTTTTATATATCACTTTAAGGGATTTCAGCACCCAGTTTTGGACTTTGAGAGCGCGTTCTAACTTGACATATATAGACTCAATTCAATCAATTATCTTTAATGACCACCCAGCCAGGCTGGTGGAATTTGATTTCAGTGCAGCATGTTACAGCATTGTTCCAACATAGAACATAGAACATATAACATCACTTACAATACGTGTTTCGTCAGGCCGACCACGAAACACCTGGCGCAGAGACTTGGAAGATGATGCCAAGAAGATGGGACACACCTGGGGCCAGCTTGAGAGGTTGGCTCAGGATCGGGATGCTTGGAGAACCCTTGTTGACGGCCTATGCCCCAAACGGGGTAAAAGGCGTAAGTAAGTAAGTACAATACGTACATACTACATGCAATTAAATACATAAATACACAATTACAGTTCAGAGTTTATGTCCATGTCCATAGCAACAGAGGGGGGGTTGCGGGGGTTCAGTGTCTGTATGGCAGTGCGGAAGAAGCTGTTTTTAAAGCGGGATGTTTTGGTGGCGCCTCCCGAGGGCAGCAGCTGGAAGATGTGGTGTGCTGCTGGGTGAGTGAATGAATGAATGAATGAATTTATTTAACAGATTGCAGAATGGGTACAATACAGTACGGCTCAATACATACAATTGTTAAGGGGATGCAGACCTGAGAAAGACGTTTGTCTTGTTTCCATCAGGGTCCCCCATTTTCAA
The DNA here is from genome assembly GCF_963971535.1 of Notolepis coatsorum. NCBI lineage: Eukaryota > Metazoa > Chordata > Actinopteri > Aulopiformes > Paralepididae > Notolepis > Notolepis coatsorum. The sequence goes on from NC_140165.1 coordinate 113,457,018, forward strand.
TTCATATAGTGGGGTCAGAGATAATTTTTCTAGCTCTTCTAATTGTGCTTTGGCGGTGGAGTGATTCGAGAGAAGGGAGGGGGGTGCGGATTATTTAGATTTATTGATTATTCTTTGGAGTTTGTTTTTGGAGTGAGTGTCCAAATTGCTGTACCAAACAGTTATGGAGATGGTGAGGATGCTTTGAATGATAGCCTGGTAGAAGCGGAGCAGGAGATGTTTTCTGACTCTGTATTTTTTGAGCTGGCGGAGGAAGAAGAGACTGATCTCAGATCTGTGGCGAGCAGCACGCTGTGATAACGTGACGAGTGGAACCACGAGGGTGGCTCGGTGTTGGTTACAGTATGTTGAAGCCCACATCGCCGGGTGACAGGCAATACTTACGCCAATCAACTATTACTAAGCTATATTAGTATATGGCGTGTCAAATCAACTAATCGTAACAAACTAATCGATCCCTAACTTGTCCCGTATCTATGTTGCTATTGCTAAGTTCTAACGTGTGTCAAGCTAGCGAGTTAGCGAACAAGTGGTTGAAGTGGGAGATGACAATTTGTTCTAAACGCTTACCTGCGCTGGCCTTCGTTGAAATCAAATCAAATACCGTTTAAACGTGTGTAACCTTAATGGTAAAAGTAGTGTAATAGTGTCGATCACTACCATTTCTTAAAAATAAATCTGTGGGGGTTAACTTGTGGAACAATGCTGATATACAGTTAAGAATGAGTCATTCGCTTTTGTTTTTTTAAGAAAATGGTTTGTAAAGCTATTTTTGAAAACTACAAGGGTGAATAATACTGTTTTTTCTTTTTTACTATTTTCTTTTAGAATACTGTTTTGGAGTCTTAATTTTTGTTAAGAATATAGGACAGGCATATATATGCATTATGCTTCAGTCTGTACCTTTTCAGTCACTGTAAAATCAAATAGGGTTAAATGATGGTGTATATTGTATTGTGTGAGATGATGACTGAATAAACTACTACTCTACTACTACTACTACTACTACTACTACTACTACTACTTACTACTACTACTACTACTACTACTACTACTACTACTACTACTACTACTACTACTACTACTAGGCTACTACTACTACTACTACTACTACTACTACTACTACTACTACTACTACTACTACTTTGGGTGTTTTCAAAAGGCTGAAAAACGCTGTATGAATTCAAGCCATTATTATTGATATCTGATGTTCTTCTTATGCAGCTGACCCTGAGGGGAGAGAGAGAGCCCAGTCCAGCACAGCTGACCCTGAGGGGAGAGAGAGCCCAGTCCAGCACAGCTGATCCTGAGGGGAGAGAGAGAGCCCAGTCCAGCACAGCTGACCCTGAGGGGAGAGAGAGCGCCCAGTCCAGACAGACAGACAGACAGACAGACAGACAGACAGACAGACAGACAGACAGACAGACAGACAGACAGACAGACAGACAGACAGACAGACAGACAGACAGACAGACAGACAGACAGACAGACAGACAGACAGACAGACAGACAGACAGAGAGAGAGAGAGAGAGAGAGAGAGAGAGAGAGAGAGAGAGAGAGAGAGAGAGAGAGAGAGAAGGCTCTTGGAATGGGTGTCTGGGAGGAAGTGGGGGGTCTTTCAATGTTGATTAAACGGCAAGCAACTAATGTCATGAGTGCCAAATTAAAGGACAATAAATCCAATCTAACTGAAATTGTGTAGCACAGACCTTTCTATTAGGGATGCTCGATATTGGCTTTTTTACCTATACCGATATTGTCCAACTCTTAATTTCCGATACCGATATCAACCGATACCGATATATGCAGGGTTTCCCGCCCCAAGAAATGGAATAATTTCAGGTAATTAACATTACATATCTCTTGTTGTGGAATTAACACAACATTATGCATACTTTTGACAATAAATAAAATCAGAATTGGTTCTTACTTGCTTGCCTGGGTAAATAAAGGTTATAGAAATGTAAATAAAATATTATTTTTTTAAAACCAATACCGATATTTTTCGATATCACATTTTAATGCCGATATCGGCCGATAATATCGGTAGGCCGATAATATCGGACATCCCTACTTTCTATGGATCAAAACCTCAATATTATTATGGTGTAGTTAATACTTCATGTATCCTTAATCCCTAGGCTAATGAGGCACTAAGATGTTAGTAAAAAAAGAAAACATATGCCAATGACGGGAAGTAACTGTATATGTATGTGTGTGTGTGTGTGTGTGTGTGTGTGTGTGTGTGTGTGTGTGTGTGTGTGTGTGTGTGTGTGTGTGCACTGTGCATGAGTGCACATCTAGGGGCGGTGTGTAGATTTGGTCTCCCTGATGTTGACTCCTTAGCCACAGCCTTGGGTTGTTTAATACTGGACAAGTGTTTCATAACGCCCGTTGTGTGGGCCCGGTTTCGGGGCCGGTGCGTGGGCCGGTGTGTGGGCTGGTGTGTCTGAATGTCCCGGGCTGAATTTGTGTCCCAGTCCGCCACTGCACCAATGTGAATTTTTTTGGCAAATACAGATGCATTTTCTGTCGATAACCAATATTTCCCATCAATATTGTGTGGTCTGTATAAAAGCTCCTACAGTAATCCAATTTTGCACATATTAAAAGTTATAACAATATGAAAACGCTTTAACACATTGGGCGCCAGCCATTAGCATGGTCCTAAGAGAAATGCAAATAAGACAAAAGAATTTCATGCTCGTGCGTTATCCCGTGGTGAATATATGTATAGTTTAGGAGCTGCTGACGGAAAAGGCACGAGACACGCCACCATTTCACCTCCCAGAGGAGAGGTAAAATGGCATATTCCATGGGGGATATGACTAAAACGTCATATCCAACACACACGATCAAGCCATTGTCTGGCCAATATGTTACAGTGATGGTATATGGCCTAAACGGCCCCTCATACAATTCCCTGTCCTCATGAAACACGAGTGGGGAATGCGGACACTGTATGGCCCCGCGCGGAACTTCACTCTGTTAAAACAGGTGATACACGGCGCGAGCAGGGGCGTATCTAGACCCAGCACTTCAGTAGGGCACAGAAGGGCACCAAAAAAATTTGGCCGGTTTTGGCCGGTTTGTGGGCGAAAATGGGTGGATTTTGTAACTATTTTTTTTTTACTTTATTTCGGTTTTAGGGTTAGGTTAGGGTTATGTTATTTAATTATTTTGGGGAGCCAGCCCCCCAAACTCCTGAAATGCATAGAAATCTATGAAATAAATAAAACAATCTGACATTTATATTAAAAAGAGCTAGCCACCCAAACCCCTAAAATACATAGAAATCTATGCATTTTGGAACAGTTACTATATATATAGTCAAGAAAGCATTTAGTCATACTTAAAGTTTAAAGTGCTTTACTTGCATTGAACATTGCATTGAACATTGAACATTGAGGAGACATCATTAGAAAGTGTAGCACTTGTGTTAATAACAGTAACAGCTGTTTGCCACGGGCACAGTTCTAGGTTCGAATGCAACGAGTAATATGCACAATTAAAAGAATAGTAGACCAGAGGCAGAGGTATAACAATAACCGGTGTTTTAATTAAAAGCGCGCTAGATAAACAGTAATAATACATACATAATCTGGTTGAGACTTGCGGCTTTAGTCGGTTGGTTAGTCCGGTCCGTCTGGGCGATGTTGCTGGTTCGGAGGTCGAGGCGGAAAGAGGACTGGCTGCTTGAGAGCTAGCTGTTTTTATAGGAAACCAAGATGTTCCGGAACGTTCTATATGACATCATAGGATGACATCACAAAAGTTCCAGAACCTTCTATCATGACATCATACGCTGGTTCTAGACTGTTTTACGTTCTATATACAGGAAGTGGGACCTCATGGTAAAACAGGAAGTGGTAGCTCACAGATAAACAGGAACTATTTATGTTCCTATGCTAGTTATGAATCTGAACCCTGGGTTACAAAAGCACAATGTATGTTTCCATAGTTACGCAGATGACACACAATTGTACATCTCCGCTGAACCAAATGATCACACAGCTATAAACTCCATTTCCGCCTGTCTCTTAGCAATAAACAAATGGATGACGAACAACTTCCTAAAATTAAATGAGGGCAAAACTGAAATCCTACTAGTCGGTCCTATAACAAAAAGAGAAATGTTACAGAGCAATATGGGGCAACTTACTCCTTGGATCAAACCCGAAGTTACAAGTAAGTAACCTACACTGGCTTCTGGTAACATTTAGAATTAATTTCAAGGTCCTCCACCTCCTCCTTATATACAAAGTATAAACATTGTGATCATCTACTACTGGTCTATTGAAGGTTCCAAGCCAAAGTCTAAAGAAAATCAGGGATGTAGCCTTTGCTAACTATGCACCAAAGTTATGGAACACACTACCTATGGACATTAGGGAAGCTAGATCTCTTAATATTTTCAGAAATAAGCTAAAAACGTACCTCTTCACCATAGCCTTCTAATACACCCCGCTGTTGATTGTACTGTAGCACTATTTTACTCTGGCCATTCTATTGCATAATTTTACTATCTATTCTACTATTCTATTATTGCACTGTATTATTGGTGTGCAAACCAGTCAACTTACAAAAAAGAGCCTGTTGGAGGATTTCAACAAGATAAATGCAGTGCAAAATATTTCACTATAATATTTCAAAGCGAAGTAAAAAATATTATAATAATTATTTGATCATGTTAAATGATCATGTTAAAAAAGGGAAAATAAAAAACATTTGTTAAAAAAAAAAAAAAAAAAATTTTATCACTGGGGCACAGATGATCATCAGTAGGGCACGTGCCCTAGTGATAGTGGTCTAAATACGCCGATGGGCGCGAGCCGGCATCATCATAAATAACACAGACTGTAAGGTCACCGAACAACCTAGTACCAGACACAGTCAGAAATCATACCAGGTATATTCTCATGGGGGATAAGACTAAAACATCATATCCAACACACACGGTTAAGTTCAATGCCCCCACCAAGTGTAACGCCAGTTTCAAGTCTTTTTCAAATAAAGAAATGGGACCTCAAGCACCGCTCGCAGTCCTCCGGGCTAAACGCCAGGAGGCAGCGGGGTCAAAACATATTACAATAATAATAGAATCGGTGGGGCAGTTGACCAAAACCAGCACATGCGTCAGTCATTTTTCTTTACTGAAAAAGGATCTGTCGATGACAAAAAACACAAGACCTGCTACCGTTGTGCCTCCCCACAGGCGAGGCAAAATGGCATTAAGCCGTCTAGCATCATATCAGGCATTTTCTCATGGGGGATATGCCTAAAACGTCGTATTTATATTAAACCTATATATATATTACACACACATATATGTCTAAAAAACACAACCCCCCGACGTTGTGACCAATGTTCCCTCTAATTATTTTTTGGTCTGAGCAAACACTCAAACCTCCTGAGCAGACATCAGCAACTACTGAGCAACATACGTCACCTGCCGATTAACCGGTTAGTTAATATGCGGCGGTTTGTAAAAAATCTGAGAATCTTAATTTCCCTTAATGTCTAACATAAAAATATATACATTTTGCTGATAATAATAATATACAAAGGCATATTATATTCCTTAATCAAATATTTATTTGACCATTGATTGACGATACAGAGCATAGTCCTTACTTTGGCTGGGTTGGCGGCGGCGGTGTGAGTCGTGTCACTAACTTTTGTCTTTTTAGGAGGCTGACTCGTCATTATTTTATTAAGTAAATTATAATGCGACTTCAAGGGTGACCATATTGTGATTTTTTTTAAAGAGGACACTCTGCCTTCAGCCTCAAGATACTTAATCAAAGTTTACTCAAAGATGCCTTATCATTATAATATATTTAAAGTATACCTCCTCTGTATGGATATAAAATTATTGTTTATATTATTTTATATAACAAAATAATATCTCTCTATAACCAAAGTTACTCAACATGCTGTATTATGCCTAAAGTAATCTATCTGACAAATCGCAAGAAAATAACTAAATCAACCTATGACAAAATAATATATATTTTCAAGTCTTACTGGACAAAATAAATAACAAGAAAAATATGATGTAATGTTCTAAATAATACCTCTTCTGTATTAGAAAATCCAGCTTTAAAAAATATATCTTTATCTTTTCAATGTAATGTAAATTATAAAACAGTAACCTCACAAAGATACTAATTTAAAAGTGCACTATGCAGTTTCAGATTTGTTGCAATTAGTGTACTAAACTAATTTATTACACACATAATCCTTAGAATGATTGTATCCTAAGCATCTTATCAAACCAAAACATAATTTTGAGGCATCATAGTTTTAAATTATTTTCTTTCTCTCTCTATATAGCTGCATTCTTCAATCAATTCGGTCAACTTTGCCATCAAACTCTCGCCTCGCACTGCTTTGTTTGTAATGTTTTGCTGTGTCCATGTGAGCTTTGAGATCGCCAGCACCTTTATTAGACACATAAACATATGGTCAAGCTTAGTCTCGACCGGGATGATAAATTGGAAATTTTCTCTGCAGTTCATCTGTAATGTACATTTTCACGTTTGCATTGTGAGGAGCCAGCAATGCTGGTCGGATCTGTCCACTTCCTCATCTGTTGTGTGTGTCTGTGTGAGCGTGCAGTAGCGCTGCCCACAAAGCACTGAAAGCGGGGCTTCTCTTGGTAACGTCACACGCAACAGGGTTAGGGATGGTTAGGGATGGCCCGATCACATTTTTTTGCTCCCGATCCGATCCCGATCATGTGATTTTGAGTATCTACCGATACCGATCTTTCCCGATCCGATAAAAATATATATATATATATATATATATATATATATATATATATATATATATATATATATATATATATATATATATATATATATATATTTTTTTGTATCCCAATTTCTCACATTACATTCACCCTGAATGTTGACGTTATCCAGGTGAAAAGTTAACTTCATTCAAGCGAGGCATTGCAATCCTTGACATAAATCATTTGATGTATAATTAAATCAAAGGAAATGCGTTTGGGTCTGAGAGTGTGGCTGGTCTGCCGTTCTGATGCTGGATACTATTGGTTTGTTTTGGCAAAATTCTTCTGCTCTGTGTGACAATAAATAAATTAATGATGATATGCAATTTAAAACCAAAACTAAAGCCTCAGTATGAGTTTAAGACGTGAACACTACTCTCACCAAAGCCTGCCTCCCTGCTCTCATCCCCCACCTCACCGCCCTTTTCAACCAGTCACTATCCCTAGGCCACGTCCCCTCCCCCTACAAACTCGCCGCTGTCACCCCTGTCCTCAAAAAACCCACTCTTGACCCATCCAGCCTCTCCAACTACCGCCCCATATCCAATCTTCCTTTTTTCTCAAAAACACTGGAACGTATTGCTGCCTCCCAACTCCACTCCCATCTCCAGTCCAACACCCTCTATGAACCCCTTCAGTCTGGCTTCCGTCCCGCTCACAGCACCGAAACTGCACTGGTAAAGGTCATCAATGACCTCCTCATCTCCGCTGACTCCGGTGCCCTCAACATCCTGATCCTACTCGATCTCAGTGCAGCCTTTGACACAGTGTGTCACTCCATCCTCCTCCAAAGGCTGCACCAACTGGGTGTTGAGGGCACAGCACTTGACTGGTTCTCCTCCTACCTCACTGACAGACACCAATTCATCTCCCTCTCCGGCCACACCTCCTCCCCCTCCCCAGTCACACAGGGGGTCCCCCAAGGCTCAGTCCTTGGCCCCCTGCTCTTCATCTGCTACATTCTCCCCCTTGGTCACATCATCCGCAAATACCACCTCAACTTCCACGGTTACGCTGACGACACCCAAATATACATCAGTACACAATCCCCCCACAGCCCACCCCTCAGTCACATCGAATCATGCATCACCGAACTCCAAACTTGGATGACCCACAACTTCCTCAAACTGAACAGTGACAAGACTGAACTTCTCATCATTGGCACCAAAACCACCCTCACCAGATCCGGACCCATCACACTCACCATCAACGACTCCACCATCACCCCCTCCCCCCTAGTCCGCAACCTTGGTGTCCTCCTTGACCCCACCCTCTCACTTGACCCCCACATCCGCTCCATCGTGAAAACATCCTACTTTCACCTCCGCAACATCACAAAAATCCGTCACTGCCTCTCCCCCCCCGCTGCTGAATCCCTCATTCACGCCTTCATCTCCTCCCGCCTGGACTACTGCAACTCCCTCCTCACTGGTATCACCTCCCGCTCCCTCCATAAACTGCAAATGGTCCAAAATTCAGCCGCCCGCCTCCTCACTAACACCTGGTCCCGCGAACATATCACTCCTGTCCTCCACTCCCTCCACTGGCTCCCGATCAAACACCGCATTAACTTTAAAACACTACTCCTCACCTTCAAAGCCCTCCACAGCCTGGCCCCCCCCTACCTGACTGATCTCCTTCTCCCCTACCGCCCAACCCGTTCCCTCCGGTCCTCCTCCACTGCCTCCCTCACTGTCCCGACATCCAAGCTTAAAAACTTCGGAGATCGGGCCTTCTCTCGCACTGCACCCCGACTCTGGAACTCCCTCCCCCAGTCCATCAGAGACTCCCCTACACTCTCCACCTTCAAAGCTCGCCTCAAAACCCACCTGTTCTCCCTTGCCTTCAACCCCCCCCACCCCTAAACCCCCCCTCCCCTCCAACCTGATTGATATGTCTCTAGTCTTTTTTTTGTGCCATCAGGCTGTCTCCCCCGTTCCCCCCATGGTCTCATGTTCCTTTGTTTTTGTTTCTTTGTTGTTTTGTTTTGTTTCTTTGCTTTCGTTTCTTTGTTTGTACCCCTGCTCCCGACTACTGTCAGCGACTTCGGGTTATTGAGAAGCGCTATATAAATTAAATGAATTATTATTATTATTATGGTCATGTTTGTTGAATAAAAAAATAAAGTAAAGAAAAAATTCAAATTAAAAATTTGTGCGACCAATTTCAGATGTGCGCGGGAGCGTTTTGCCATGTGCGCGCGCGCGCACGGGCGCACCTTAGGGGGAACATTGGTTGTGACCAACACAAGTGGGGAGTGAGGACCCACTGCATGGCCCAGCGCGGCGCGTCACTGTCAAAAACAGGCGACATACGGTGCAAGCCAGCATGACACATAGAATGTAATGACTAAGAAAAACACAGCAGAAACTGACGGGTGGGGTCGATTTACTCGAGAGAAAGGACACACAAACACCTCAGGGTTACACAAGCATCGCACTACACCTGCGGCTTAGAAACTGACGTGAGGGTTTGTGCAATACCTCACAATCTCCACGATACGTTTAAAAAGTGTATCGTTAATGAACTGTACCCGATATAACAGATAGGAACTGTTCATGAATGCCAAAATCGTCCCGAAAACCTCGTAAATGGAGTTACGATGAAATGGGCTCGTAACTTTTCTCGTAAGTCCATTGATGAATGAGGACCATTGACCCTGCTGCTCTAATTCATCATTGTGATTTCTGTGATTACTGTATTATTGTGTTTTGTGTCTGATAGCAGATGGTTACTGCTGACCGTACTGTACCATAGATTGCCCCTGGGGGATAATAAACACTACCTTGACATTTTTAAACCTGAGGTCAGTAAGCAGTAAGGAATTGCATGTGTCCAGATGTGAACAGTCGGCGACCTATTTCTCTAAAATAGGTTAGAAATATTGAGTGTTCTGCACCTCTTGCAGAATGGTTGCTACATGACAGTGAAATATGGCCATACTGTAGTGACCTGGATGAGCCGCACAGCTACCTGCACTGCCTAACTGCCTTACACTGTAATATTAACTACTACCTCAACCTATAGTCTACCCATATAACACTGTATGATAGCAATGTACAATAGCACTGTATATACCATAGACATACAGTATTTATCTATATCCGTATGAATCTGCATATATTCCTGTTATACCTGCATATATTCCTGCCCACTTATGTAAACATCCCGTATCTATACTTATTAGTTAGGTTTACTAACTAATACTGGTCAGTTTGGCACCACAGTGTACATGTGACCGGTGTACAGTATATGGATTCTGCATTGTGTTTCAGTAAAGGGACCGCCAGGACTCCGCTTTGTTGAACACAGGTTTATTTCAGCCTCTGTACAATCAAGCAAACAAACAGGTTGATTCAGGCAAACGGAGTGTAGCATCCCGGGGGACCAGACGAGCGTTGTCCGTAGTCGCAGATTTCACGGCACCAAGTGTTGTGTGTGACGTAACCAATTTGATTCATAGGGCCATTGATTTAAGATTAAGTTAAAGCTAGCTAGATAAATAATATTGATATGTGTATTTGAGACGTCTGAGAGGCTGGAGACATCTAGAGTCAATGTAACTGGGGTGACTGAAGAAATCATCTAGTAAATTATAATATAAACAAAAGCACAAAAGATCTCTCACAACAGACCAAAACCATTTGGGTTCAGGTGTAAACAGGAAGGTAACCTGATTAACCACACACACACACTAACTCTCACACACACACACACACACACACACACACACACACACACACACACACACACACACACACACACACACACACACACTCACACACACACACACTCTGTCAGGGGACACACTCACTCACACACATCAAAACACCAAACTAGGACCCCTGTCTCAGCCAAAATGAGATCAACTGGTTTTAGGTGAATTCGATTAACACACACCTCCTAACTCATTCACCAGAAACACCATGTGATCAGTGGCATTGCGCAATATTTCGGGGGTCCCCCGCAGGTCGGACCATGGGGCCCCGCCCCCTCCCCTAAATCAATAATAGAGTACATGGGATAGACATCGCGGCCACTTTTTTAAATGTTTATTTTTTTAGGCATCTTTTGTAAACAGTATAGGCCAGTAGGAACTTTCTGTATAAAAATGCATCTGATTTAAACAGTATAGGGTCAGTAGGAACTTTTTGTATAAAAATACATCTGATTTAAACAGTAAGGTCAGTAGGAACTTTTTGTATAAAAATGCATCTGATTTAAACAGTATAGGCCAGTAGGAACTTTCTGTATAAAAATGCATCTGATTTAAACAGTATAGGGTCAGTAGGAACTTTTTGTATAAAAATACATCTGATTTAAACAGTAAGGTCAGTAGGAACTGTATAATAATATACATCTGATTTAAACATCATTGATAAATACAAACAAGTGGCTGTGTATTTTTTGTAACATGAAGGTATATATTGTAGAACGCTATCATCATTGGAGTTCACACAACGGAACAGTTCACATATAACATTCTGTATAAAAGAAAAGTAGCCTACAAAAAACAAACAAACAAAACACATCCTATAGGCTACATAGAGCAGTGTTTCCCAACCGGTGGTACGCGTACCACTAGTGGTACGTGGGTGGTCCCCAGGTGGTACGTGAAAAGATTTTGAAAAGTAAAAAAGAAAAATAATTTTTTTTTTAGAAATTGTACAGGAAAACTGTACCCAAATAATGAATAATGCATAATCTGTAATAATGTAACCAAAATTGGGGGCATTCAAATTAAGTAATCATTTGCTGGCTATAATTATATTATTATTGGCGCTGAGTTCAGCTTCCCGCCCGCCGGCGCCGGACTGTCTGTCAGCTGTCAGGTGTTCATTGAAGAAAAACAAAACTCTGAATTATCATCATTGTAGTGGCGCGCTGGCTAGCAAAACAACATCCTATCAAGTGAATGCGCTGGTGTTTATTGAGATAAAAATCATTATGGATCAATGGCTGAGTCGAGCTGGTTCATCCAGAAACAATGTAAAGCATCTGGTATGTTCGCTTTGCAGTTGGATGAATCGACGGATGTCAGTAGGGAAGCACAACTGATTGCTTCGAGCACATTCTGTTTTGCAAGAAACTCACGGGGAGAACTACTGGACTGGAAGTTTTTAACGTTATTGACAATTTTTTCTCTCAACACAAGCTGGATTGGAAATACTGCTCTCATGTGTGCACAGACGGCGCTGCGGCGATGACCGGCAGAGTAAATGGATTAATGGCACACGTAAAAAAGGTAAACCCTGACGTTACATGGATATGCTATGATTCACCGAGAAGCACTAGCTGAGAATGAGTCCAGAGTTAAATGATGTTTTGAATGATGCCGTAAAAGTGATCAACTTCATACAGTCCAGGCCTTTGAATCATAGACTGTTTCAGTCACTTTGTGAAGACGGTGGGTCAGAACATAAACAGCTCCTGCTTCACACCGACGTCAGGTGGTTATCCCGAGGGAAGACGTTACAGCGGCTGTTCGAGCTGCGCAATGAAGTGAGGGCATTTCTGTCTGAGCACACACCCCCTTGTGGCGATGTTCGACGACGCAGACTGGGTAGCTCGGCTGGGATACCTCTCTGATATTTTCAGCAAACTCAACCAGCTGAATCTCTCTCTTCAAGGTAAAGACACAACTGTTCTTAGCTTGTATGACAGGCTCAAGTGTCACATTAATTGGTGAGTTACTAACTTTTTTTTAGTCTTTAAACAATGGCTATTATAATTTATATGATTAGTTATGATTGAATATATGATTTAAGTGTCACATTAATTGTCGCATTGGGTCACACAGACAAAAAGCTCCTCTTCTCTATCTCTCCTCATCACTTCTCTCCTTCTTCCACTCCCAGGTTTCACCTTAGCTACACACACACACACACACACACACACACACACACACACAGGATGGGCCGCCATGTCAATTTTAATGTAGGGCCGCTGTGCCACGTATCGGCCGCCGTGCCAATTTTAATGTACGTGCCGATTTGACTATACACTGCTCTGTGCTGTCATGGTGGCTGGTGGCTATCCATGGTGAATGGTGTCTCAGAACTAAAGCTTTACTTCAATAAACTGCCAACCTGTGTGGCCATGTGACTTTATCCAGGTCTCTCACACACACACACACACACACACACACACACACACACACACACACACACACACACACACACACACACACACACACACACACACACACACACACACACACACACACAGCCGGTCTGCCACAATATATAGACTATTAATTTATTAATTATACATCCTGGGCATCACCACGATTGATTACGTAGTAGGTGGTACTTTTGGTTGGCCTGAAATGCTTTGGTGGTACAGTACTCAAAAAAGGTTGGGAACCACTGTAGAGGATGCAATCAGGAGCTGCTTTGTAGGCCTATTATTTTATACGAGCGCGTCTCCTGGCATTCTTCTGCGCAAAGTCATGTATAACAGTCTTTAAATCTATACGGCGCGTGCCGGCTCTCAATACTAAGGGCTGCTAACCCAGACAGTCTCTCTTGCGACATTGTGCTCCTCAAATAGGTCTTTATTAATTAAAGTTTTGAGAAAGATCTCTCAGCAATGGCAAGAGTCACGGGTACAGGTATTCACTGACATATTTAACCTGTCCTTAGAACAGGCTGTCATCCCCACCTGTCTGAAGAAGTCCACTATTATTCCTGTACCCAAAAAATCCAAGCCTGCTTGCCTCAACGACTACCGCCCTGTAGCTCTCACCTCCATAGCCATGAAGTGCTTTGAGAAGCTAATAAAGGGCTACATCTGCTCCTCCCTCCCCATCAACATGGACCCCCTGCAATTTGCATACCGCCCCAACAGGTCCACGGAGGACGCCATAGCCCATGTGCTGCACACAGCAGCATCACACCTGGACAAGAGGAAGGGGAACTATGTGAGAATGCTATTCATCGACTACAGCTCGGCATTCAATACCATAGTCCCCTCCATACTCATAGCCAGGGCCGGACTGGCCATCGGGAGCACCGGGAGTTCTCCCGGTGGCCTGACCTGGACAGATTAAAAAAAAATAAAAAAAAATATAATTACATTTTTTTTTTTTTTTTTTTTTTTTTTATTATTATTATAATATTTTTTGCCCACAGTCAGGCCACTGAACTTAGACGCCATTGTTTCTAGTTGCGGCGGTGCGATAGTTAGATAATAGGTGGGTGGGGTGGGGGGAACAACCAGGATTTCACTGTCTGCGACAGAGTTGGAGTAGTGTCTGACTCTCCCCCTCTCGCGGAGCATTCTCACACACACACAAATGGAGCCGTGCTGTGATTGGTGAATGTGATTGGTGGAGGCGGGACCAGGCCATACAACTGATTGACAGCGGAGACGGCGAATGGAATGGCAGAGATGGCACTCTCACGAGATAAAGCTGGGAACGAGGTTACACTGAGCCAGGTAGTGAAGTGGGGACTCGGGAGAGAGATAGAGCGAAAGTAACATTGATGTCAAGATGGACAGTGGAAGAAAGAGAAAGGGTGGATCAGAGAGGGAGAAAGCAAACAAAAGAAAGGCCCTTGCATCAGGAGATGCTGCTAAATCCGGGAACATTTATCAAATGTTTTCTTGCACCAAGCCCAAAGTCAAGGGACCAGCAGGTTAGTCAGTGAGAAAAATAAACACGTGGATGTTAGCTTGATTGATTGATTGATTGATTGATTGATTGATTGATTGATTGATTGATTGAAAAGTGTATTAACAGATTGCAGAATGGGTACAGTACAGTACAGTACAGCTTAATACATACAATTGTTTATTTGTTTATTGTTATTCGCACTTACAAATATACATTCTGGAATAAAATAAGTAAAAAGAAGAACAGTTAAAATGTGCAGGAAAGGTCAAAAAACCCAAGGGCTTATAAGCGACCTCCCCTCTTAAACCTATATAGGATAACTACACAAAAACAATCCCTCCCGTCCCCCCCGTCCCCACATTATGCACAAACACACGTGCATATCCCTCTCTCATACACACAGATACATACAATACAGCATTATATATTATATTATAATGTTGGGTAAAAGATTTTAAAATACTTTACACAAATACACATGGATACTATAGACTACAATTGTTAAGGGGATGCAGACCAGAGAAAGACTTTCGTCTTGTTTACATCAGGGTCCCCCATTTTCAATTCATCATAACATATAAGACATACATGACATACAGATAGACAGTACTGCTACATCTATACATGTATGACATATCAGATTTGCAAATACAGTACTGTTTGTGAAACAAAAGTGTCCAGAAAAAGAGTGTATATACATTTGACGTAGAAACTGTACATTGGAAGAGGTTGGGTGGGTGGGGTGGGGTTGGGTGGCTGGGTGGGGGCTGTACATTGGAGGTGGGGGGGACGGGGGACACACATTGTACACTGTTTTATTTGAGGTTCATAACAGTACATTGTACTAAGCAATTGTTGGCTCATTAGTTTGTGATTTGCATGCACTAAAATGCACCAGAATGCAGGAAATTAAGTATTTGTAACTAAAATGTTCCTGGTGGGGGACCCCCAGACCCCCCGCTTAAAAAGTGGCCTGACTGGGGATATATTTCGCGCTATATCTCCCGGTATGAATTATTTCCCCAGTCCGGCCCTGCTCATAGCCAAGCTCAGGGACCTGGGCTTGAACTATGACCTCTGCCAGTGGGTCTTGGACTTCCTGACGGGCAGACCCCAGGTGGTGAGAGCAGGCAACTGCACCTCCTCATCCATCACCTTCAACATAGGGGCCCCCCAGGGCTGTGTTCTGAGTCCCCTCCTCTACTCCCTGTACACACACGACTGTGTGGCTCAGCGGAGTAGCAATAGCAATCATCAAATTTGCTGACGACACAGTAGTGGTGGGCCTGATCTCTGCCAACGACGAGAGGGCCTACCTGGAAGAGGTCAAGGTCCTGGCGGGATGGTGCCAGGAAAACAGCCTCTCCCTGAACGTTAGCAAAACAAAGGAGATGATTGTGGACTTCAGGTCGGGGGTCAAGGACTACAGCCCCCTCAGCATCGACGGGGCACCGGTTGAGAGAGTCAACAGCTTTAAGTACCTCGGAGCCTACATATCCGAGGACTTGACATGGACCACACACATTGACAGTGTTGTGAAGAAGGCACGACAACGCCTCTACTTCCTCAGGCGCCTAAGGAAGTTCCAAGTCAGTCAGAAGATCCTTAAGAACTTCTACTCATGTACAATAGAGAGCATCCTGACTGGCAACATCACCTCCTGGTTTGGGAATAGCACTGCACAAGACCGAAGCAGACTACAAAGAGTGACACGTTCAGCCGAACGCACAATTGGAGGGGGGCTCCCCACCCTCCAGAACATTTACAACAAGCGGTGCAGGGGCAAGGCTAAGAGAATCATTAAAGACTCCAGTCACCCGAACAACTGCCTCTTTGAACTGCTGCGGTCAGGCAAGAGATACCGGAGTCTCAAGGCGAGCACAAAAAGACTCAGAAGAAGCTTCTATCCCCAGGCTGCTAAACGAACAATGAACACTACACAACAACAACCATCAAACGCACATAGCACACACATCCACATGCACACACTCACTTTAAACAAACACACTGTAGCACCCACTCCACACACTTTATAGCACACACTCACTTTAAACAAACACACTGTAGCACCCACTCCCCACACTTTATATTTATTGATGAAGGATTGCACTACAACTCATACACCTTACTGTAAATTGTACCTAAACTGTACCTCATCCCATTTCTGCTTGCACTATATAGTATTGTACATTAGTACACTGCATAGTATTGTATATTATATGGTAACTCAGTTACGTCTATTCTGCATCGAACATTGTACATATGTCTATACTGAACACTGTGACCTCATTTTTTTTTTTTTTTTTTTTTTTAGCTTTATTTTTTAGCGTTTATCGCTTTTCTGGTCAAGCATGACCGACAGTTGTAGGGTGAAATGGGAGAGAGAGCAGGGGGAGACATTCGGCAAATGACGGCGAGTCCGGGAATCGAACTCGGAGTCAACCAGATCCGTGACGCAGCACGGAGTCCCGCGACGCAGCGCGGTAACATGGTGTGCTACTGGAGCACCCGTGACCTCATTTTCTACTTCTAAATTACATGCTATACTATGTTATTTGATACTATCTTGTCTAGCACAGTCTCTGGAGCGTAACAGTAAGAAGCATTTTGTATGAAAGTATTCTGTACTTCTGTATGACAACTATTAAAGAAACTTGAAACTTGAAACTTGAAACTAGTTAAAAACAATTTCAGTGCTGTGGCAACATCGGGGATACTTGGCAAAATGGACTGATTTTCAATGAGCAGGGTTTGTGCAAGGTCTTTGATTGTTCCACGCTCAATTTTCTTTATAGTAGGCCTAAGAGCTGTCGTAAATTAATTGAATCAAAAATGTACAGTACAGTAAGGTTAGGGAAATAATTGAAATATATGACCACAGCTTTAAGGAGGGATGGCGCTCTAGTCAGAGAATAGACTACCAGGGACAAGTTAAAGCGAACAGCCAGGAATGCACTTTAGTTTAGGGTTAAATTACCACTCAAGTGAGGTCAGTAACGTCATAAAAGCCTACCCCTCAGGACAGTAGGAAAGGAGGGGTTGGTGTATTTTTAGGGTAAAAACAGACCAGATCATTGTGCAACCCCCCTGTTTCAGTTAAACCTTCTGTCACCAAGCAGATAAGGGGACAAAGCTCACATAACTTAAACAAGAATCAACAGCACGTTGGAGGTCAGAGAGCGGTTAGGCCGTCAGCAGAAAACAGGGCCTTGGGAGGAAAGAGAGAAGCAGCTGGGTGAGGGAGATTAAGTATTTAGATAAGTGAGCAAAAGCTAAACTCCAAAAACTATATAGAATTATTAATTAAAAGATAATGTAGAGAAAACATCAAGGAAATACAAGCAAAATAACACTAAAAATAAGACCAATAGACCACTGATAAGACTATTAATGAAATAAGAAACAGACTCGCTGCTAAAAAGCCACATGTAGATTTTCCCTCCATGTTTGGGAGACCAAGAGAAAGGGTGAATATTGGATCAAACGCTGGCATACCCACTAAAAACATTAATAAAATAGGAGAACCATATCATTGTCAAAGAAATAAGATTCTAGTTAATTTAGAACTAATATTTAAGACTATTACTTGCGGGAGACCAAGTTAAACAAAATAGTGTGTTTAGAACTTAAACTAAAACAAAGTAAACTAAACAAACATACTTAATTAAGCTGGAATATTAAAACAACAGTATTACCTTTTCTCCTGATACATTGCTTATGAAATAAAAGAACTATGGGTTTTGCATCAAACATTGTACACATGTTTTCACTGAAAACTGTGACCTCAATTGTCTAATTCTGAATTATACTCTAGTCTAGCACAGTCTCTGGAGTGTAACAGTAAAAAGCATTTAGTATAAAAGAATTACTTAAGAAGTACTTTGAAACCAGGTACTCCTAGTTCTGTACTTCTGGATAAGAACTCTTAAAGTAGCTTGAAAACACAGTAGTCAAAACGGGTTATAAAACTGGAATATGAATGAATAAGAGGTAACAGTACTGTATTTCTCATCTGTTGGAAAGTTGTGTGTGTTAAGATGTGCTGGTAAGAGGGTTTAACTGTAATTGCAAATCTGGTATGTCATGTATGTCATATGTTACGATGAATTGAAAATGGGGACCCTGATGTAAACAGGACAAAGGTCTTTCTCTGGTCTGCATCCCCTTGGCAGTTGTATGTATTGAGCTGTACTGTACTGTACCCATTCTGCAATCTGTTAGTAAAGTTTTCATTCATTCATTCATTCATTCAATCAAACAATTCAATGTTAGTCCGTCTCATTAAAAGGAAAACGGCCCGAAATAGTCACTTCACCTCCTTATTTGGAGAGGGAGACAGTCTCATAGGGTGGTAAGCCAATCAGAGACACACTGGAGTCCCTGGCATGTGACATCACATCTCAGAGACTCGATCAATGGGGGAGGGGTTTTTGAGTCCTATATCTACCACAGATCAGAGACATTGAGAGGCACGCACGGAGACGAGAACACCACGAGGAGGACGGAGAAAGCAGCTTGAGACGACCCCACCAGCGCTGAAAACTATCCATCGAAGACGTGCTTCTGACAAGCTGTTTTAGACATAGAGAAATTGACGAGA
This sequence comes from Notolepis coatsorum, assembly GCF_963971535.1. NCBI lineage: Eukaryota > Metazoa > Chordata > Actinopteri > Aulopiformes > Paralepididae > Notolepis > Notolepis coatsorum. The sequence goes on from NC_140165.1 coordinate 113,476,036, forward strand.
GATCTAGGCTGTTGTTTAAACAATAAACGACGGGGAGACTGTCTTTGTACCGTGCAGCGCTGACTCCGACTCCAAAATCCTTTATAGGACATTTGAACAACGTGTGAGTACAATTAGCAGAGTACAGTAGCGATCCACTATACGATCTTGAGACTTTAGCTAAATAGAATCATTGAAAAGACACGTTAATCTGGAGCCATGTTCCTGGGCTGAAAAATCCGATTCTACAATCCTTCGAAATTCAAGATCTCTCAGAGCAGAGCGACGACGTCTTCAAAGTACAAGATCTCTCAGGGCAGAGCAACGACGTCTGGCTGTTTACACTCTACAAACATCCAACGCGCCAGCGGAGTTTAACGGTGAGTTGATACGGGAGATGATGGGTTTAGAAGGGTGGAGGTTGGACAGCTGTGGATCGAGGGTTGTGACGGAGCGGCTGATGATATCAAAACGGCCGAGATTTGGTTCCAATTCTCACAAGATTGGACTGGTATCGGCCGTTGTGATGTGAATTAAGCGCTTGAAGAAGGAGGAGAGGACGCGGTCAGTCAAAACGAACGCAGTCATGAATGAAAGGGCGAAGTGTTTATGAAGCGACGAACGCTATGAACGGGGAATAGGCTGCGGGCTACACAGTTGGTTGAGGGAATGGTTGTGATGACACCGCGGTTCGTTCATTTAAACTACGTCCACTCAAGGGCAAGTGAATGAATGAGACGTGGTGATTATTATAAAGGACCGTCCCCTCAGTCAACATAATGTGGTCCCTGGGAAGGAGAGGAATAGACTGGATTGTGTTCGTTCAGACCGCGTCAACCAAGGGATTGTTGCTTTTTGCCAGACCGTCTATCGAGGCTTCACTCTTAGAATCGGCGCGTATGACAGACGAGCTTTGGAAGACGTTTCATGCAGATCTGTTTGTATTGTGATCCGACATAATCTGCTCAAAAGTTTCGCCTTTAGAACGAATCTGGGGAGGTATTGGTTGTTGGGGGTGAGATTTAGTAGTCGATGTGAGGTTTGTGGTCAGTCCGTTGAGCGCGGAGTGACGACGCGGCCGACATTCATGCCGACAAGTAGGGCTGGGCGATATGACGATATTATATAAATATCGGGTACAGTTCATTAACGATACACTTTTTAAACGTATCGTGGATATCGTGATGTTTTGCCCAAGAGGCTTGTGTTGCGTCAATCTGGTCCACACGTTGACACTTTTGAACAGCGCCGCCCCACACACACACTACTGCATCAAAAGTTACTACTTATGATAACAAAGGCATTCGTTTTGTGGCATTGACGTTATATAGTTACACTTTCAATAACATCAGCGTATTTACATAGCAACGACCGAGGTCGACCTAGATATAGCAAGCATTAGCCGTTCATATCTCAGCCCGTGCTGACTCCGTTGTGCCCATTCTGCGGTCTGTTAATAACGTTTTCAATCAGACAGATGTATGGAAATGCTTTTATTATAACATCCGTTGCAGTAAAATCATTATGCCTCCAGTCGTTTAGTCATTCTGCAGAGCTAAAAGGTAAAAGTCGGCCGCGGCGAGCTACCGCTGCCATTGTTGTTTTCATTGAGCTCTCCAATAGCGGAAGTAAAAAATTAATACGCGCTTGCCGATTGGTGCTAAGAACAGCAGGGCGGGTGCAAGCGATGTGACGTAATTGGCAGACGCGACTGTCAATCAAACTGATTCTGTTTGCCGACTGAATGAATATAAACGTTATTAACAGATTGCAGCATAGGTACAATACAGTACAGCTCAATACAACAACAGTCAACAGTGGACTGGAGGATGCAGACCAGAGAAAGACTTTCGTCTTGTTTACATCAGGGTCCCCCATTTTCAATTCATCATATTTCGTATCTAAATCATATAATATCTCATTGCTAAATATATGCAATATATAATCTAATAATCCAATAATCTAAATCTAATATATAATATAAAAATGCTAAATGCATGGGTATTTTATTTTGTCTTTAATGTTAGCTTGCAAACTCAAATACTGTCTTGGTAAGCCTCATAATGAATTGTTTGGGGGAAAAAAAGAAAAACATCGTGATGCGTATCGTGTATCGCCGAAAGGTCAGAAAATATCGTGATATCATATTTAGGCCATATCGCCCAGCCCTACCGACAAGGGGCCGACAGGTAAACTCCCCGACAACGGCAATATGAAGATTGAGGGGATAGGAGCAGGGGATGACGGGGTGAAAAATAACCTTTGGAATAATGCACTTGTGGGAGAAAAGCGTGGGGTAACTGCGCATATGTTAGAATTAAAGAAAGGCACTTAGAAGCGTTTAGGGTTAGTATATAAAGCATGTTTAGTAGCGAGGCTAATGAGGACCTGTGTAGAAATGTATAAATATATGGTTTAGGGATGTAAATTGAGATATGTATTAATTCAGTGTGTAATGCCGGCTTGGCATTGGCGTCGCGGGTTGCTATAATACGGCGGGGACCGTGATAAAAGGTTGCCGTTGGAGCCCGGGAGCTAATGTTATGCTGGGGAAGGCTGGATACATGCTAAGCTAGGCTACATGTCGGGTGACTGAAAGACTACCGGGCGGTGCTACATGCTGTACGAGGCTGCCCAGGGCTAAAGATTGTTATGATGCTGGATGAGAGTATGTGTGAGACTGTGGCGTTGTGTGAAATGGGGTGAAAATGAGTTGAATTAGAAGGTTAGGAATGAATGGGAAATAGATATTTTTTGTAAACAAATGAAAAGTCCCGTGACGAAGCCTCGCGTGATGCTATTCTGGTGGTCAACGAGACCTCGGGGTTGTGGACGTGACGTAATTTCGGTGACGACGTGTTGTGGGGGGCCGGCCTAAAAGGCGAACTCTTGGAAATTATTATAGCCTCTGTTGTTCCACGGTCCCCCTGTGTGTGTGCGGGGTGCTCTCAATCCGTCTCTCCCTTGGAGGCTCTCTCATCTCCCTCACCTCCCTCCCTCCCTCCCTCCCTCCCTCCCTCCCTCCCTCCCTCCCTCCTTCCTTCCTCCTCCCCCCCCCCTCCCTCCCTCCCTCCCTCCCTCTCCTCTCTCCTTTCCTCTCCTCCCCCCCCCCTCCCTCCCTCCCTCCCTCCTTCCTCCCTTCCTTCCTCCCTCCCTCCCTCCCTCCTTCCCCTCCCTTCCTCTCCTCTCTCCTTTCCTCTCCTTCCCTCTCCTCCCTCCTTCCCTCCCTCCCTCCCCCCCCCCTCCCTCCCTCCTCCCTCCCTCCTCTCCTCTCCCTCCCTCCCTTCCCTCCCTCCCTTCCTTCCCTCCCTCCCTCCCTCCCTCCCTCCCTCCCTCCCTCCCTCCCTCCCTCCCTCCCTCCCTCCCTTCCTCTCCTCTCTCCTTTCCTCTCCTCCCTCCCTCCCCCCCTCCCTCCTTCCCTCTCCTCCCTCCCTCCCCCCCCCCCCTCCCTCCCTCCCTCCTCCCTCCTCTCCTATCCCTCCCTGTTTCCCTCACTTCTCTCTCCCTCCCTCCGTCTCTCTCTCTCTCCCTTCCAATCTCCCTCACTTCTCTTTCCCTCCCTATGTGGTGCAGTGTGCGCAGCAGAGGTGTGGTGATACTGGAAGTTTAGTGTGAACCCCCCCTCCCCTCCCTACGTGGCTCCTTCCCTAGGAGTACCCCCCCTCCCTACATTGGTGCACCCTCCCCTCTTTCCCTAGGTGCCTCCTTCCCCTCCCTTCCTAGTCTCTCGTTCCCTCATTCCCTTTTATACTATGGTGTATGCCCCCCCCCCGCCCCGCTGTAGGATTGAGATATCAGTTCTCTCCATGACGTGGTGTGTGCCCCCGTACGGATGTAGTGCTCTTTTGCCCCCCCCCCCCCCCCCCCCCCCCACGCGCTGTTTTCTGCCCTGGCTTTCTTTCCTTATTTCTGGGTCCCTTTTAGGGGGATCCGGTCTGGGGTCTGAGACATTGTAGGCAGGGTCCCCTCCACCGCCGGGCCGGCTGCGCAGAGAGTCCCAATCAGATACCCAAAGCATGCTATAATTACCGACACACACACGACCAATATCACAAACATCACCACTGCATAGAGAACGTACTTAATTATCACCCAACCTATATACCCCATCTGCTCCTGACCCCAATCTTCCCACGACCTCTCCCGAGTGTCATGGAGATCCCTCGTAATGTTCCTCAAATGTTCTATCACGTCTGGCATCCCTACTTCGTCATTATCGGGCACATATACGTGCAGCATTCCTGACCAATTAACGCACACGTACCCCCTGAAGCTGCCAACAAAAAAGCTGCCAACAAAAAATCCATAGCCGCCCTTGTCTGCATCTCCATTAACCTCAATGACCGCATCTCCTCATTTTCTAGGCTAAACCCCTTTGTCGTTGTGGTCGTCATCTCCTCAAACAATGCAGCCAAACGATCAATCTCCTGCCAATTAGCATGTGTCCCATACGCAGGAAGTGCCACCCTAAAAAAATTATCCGCACTCACAGCTCGCGCCTTCCTAGCCCCAGGGTGCGTCGGCAAAACATCAGTTACTCTCATTGCCGGTACCAGATATCCCAACGCACACCTTCCTTTCCAACCCGCCGGTAACGCCGCATACGCATTCTCACCACAAATCCAATACGTACCCAGGGGAGCCCGCGCAGCCACCCTCGCAGCCCCCAGGCTCACCCCACCCACACAATTTCCTAGCGTGCCCACATATTTACCATTCTCACCGTCCTCACATCTCGTAAACTCCTCTGGCCTAACTGCAGGAGAACCATATCATTGTCAAAGAAATAAGATTCTAGTTAATTTAGAACTAATATTTAAGACTATTACTTGCGGGAGACCAAGTTAAACAAAATAGTGTGTTTAGAACTTAAACTAAAACAAAGTAAACTAAACAAACATACTTAATTAAGCTGGAATATTAAAACAACAGTATTACCTTTTCTCCTGATACATTGCTTATGAAATAAAAGAACTATGGGTTTTGCATCAAACATTGTACACATGTTTTCACTGAAAACTGTGACCTCAATTGTCTAATTCTGAATTATACTCTAGTCTAGCACAGTCTCTGGAGTGTAACAGTAAAAAGCATTTAGTATAAAAGAATTACTTAAGAAGTACATTGAAACCAGGTACTCCTAGTTCTGTACTTCTGGATAAGAACTCTTAAAGTAGCTTGAAAACACAGTAGTCAAAACGGGTTATAAAACTGGAATATGAATGAATAAGAGGTAACAGTACTGTATTTCTCATCTGTTGGAAAGTTGTGTGTGTTAAGATGTGCTGGTAAGAGGGTTTAACTGTAATTGCAAATCTGGTATGTCATGTATGTCATATGTTACGTTGAATTGAAAATGGGGACCCTGATGTAAACAGGACAAAGGTCTTTCTCTGGTCTGCATCCCCTTGGCAGTTGTATGTATTGAGCTGTACTGTACTGTACCCATTCTGCAATCTGTTAGTAAAGTTTTCATTCATTCATTCATTCATTCAATCAAACAATTCAATGTTAGTCCGTCTCATTAAAAGGAAAACGGCCCGAAATAGTCACTTCACCTCCTTATTTGGAGAGGGAGACAGTCTCATAGGGTGGTAAGCCAATCAGAGACACACTGGAGTCCCTGGCATGTGACATCACATCTCAGAGACTCGATCAATGGGGGAGGGGTTTTTGAGTCCTATATCTACCACAGATCAGAGACATTGAGAGGCACGCACGGAGACGAGAACACCACGAGGAGGACGGAGAAAGCAGCTTGAGACGACCCCACCAGCGCTGAAAACTATCCATCGAAGACGTGCTTCTGACAAGCTGTTTTAGACATAGAGAAATTGACGAGAGATCTAGGCTGTTGTTTAAACAATAAACGACGGCGAGACTGTCTTTGTACCGTGCAGCGCTGACTCCGACTCCAAAATCCTTTATAGGACATTTGAACAACGTGTGAGTACAATTAGCAGAGTACAGTAGCGATCCACTATACGATCTTGAGACTTTAGCTAAATAGAATCATTGAAAAGACACGTTAATCTGGAGCCGTGTTCCTGGGCTGAAAAATCCGATTCTACAATCCTTCGAAATTCAAGATCTCTCAGAGCAGAGCGACGACGTCTTCAAAGTACAAGATCTCTCAGGGCAGAGCAACGACGTCTGGCTGTTTACACTCTACAAACATCCAACGCGCCAGCGGAGTTTAACGGTGAGTTGATACGGGAGATGATGGGTTTAGAAGGGTGGAGGTTGGACAGCTGTGGATCGAGGGTTGTGACGGAGCGGTTGATGATATCAAAACGGCAGAGATTTGGTTCCAATTCTCACAAGATTGGACTGGTATCGGCCGTTGTGATGTGAATTAAGCGCTTGAAGAAGGAGGAGAGGACGCGGTCAGTCGGAACGAACGCAGTCATGAATGAAAGGGCGAAGTGTTTATGAAGCGACGAACGCTATGAACGGGGAATAGGCTGGGGGCTACACAGTTGGTTGAGGGAATGGTTGTGATGACACCGCGGTTCGTTCATTTAAACTACGTCCACTCAAGGGCAAGTGAATGAATGAGACGTGGTGATTATTATAAAGGACCGTCCCCTCAGTCAACATAATGTGGTCCCTGGGAAGGAGAGGAATAGACTGGATTGTGTTCGTTCAGACCGCGTCAACCAAGGGATTGTTGCTTTTTGCCAGACCGTCTATCGAGGCTTCACTCTTAGAATCGGCGCGTATGACAGACGAGCTTTGGAAGACGTTTCATGCAGATCTGTTTGTATTGTGATCCGACATAATCTGCTCAAAAGTTTCGCCTTTAGAACGAATCTGGGGAGGTATTGGTTGTTGGGGGTGAGATTTAGTAGTCGATGTGAGGTTTGTGGTCAGTCCGTTGAGCGCGGAGTGACGACGCGGCCGACATTCATGCCGACAAGGGGCCGACAGGTAAACTCCCCGACAACGGCAATATGAAGATTGAGGGGATAGGAGCAGGGGATGACGGGGTGAAAAATAACCTTTGGAATAATGCACTTGTGGGAGAAAAGCGTGGGGTAACATATAACATGCGCATATGTTAGAATTAAAGAAAGGCACTTAGAAGCGTTTAGGGTTAGTATATAAAGCATGTTTAGTAGCGAGGCTAATGAGGACCTGTGTAGAAATGTATAAATATATGGTTTAGGGATGTAAATTGAGATATGTATTAATTCAGTGTGTAATGCCGGCTTGGCATTGGCGTCGCGGGTTGCTATAATACGGCGGGGACCGTGATAAAAGGTTGCCGTTGGAGCCCGGGAGCTAATGTTATGCTGGGGAAGGCTGGATACATGCTAAGCTAGGCTACATGTCGGGTGACTGAAAGACTACCGGGCGGTGCTACATGCTGTACGAGGCTGCCCAGGGCTAAAGATTGTTATGATGCTGGATGAGAGTATGTGTGAGACTGTGGCGTTGTGTGAAATGGGGTGAAAATGAGTTGAATTAGAAGGTTAGGAATGAATGGGAAATAGATATTTTTTGTAAACAAATGAAAAGTCCCGTGACGAAGCCTCGCGTGATGCTATTCTGGTGGTCAACGAGACCTCGGGGTTGTGGACGTGACGTAATTTCGGTGACGACGTGTTGTGGGGGGCCGGCCTAAAAGGCGAACTCTTGGAAATTATTATAGCCTCTGTTGTTCCACGGTCCCCCTGTGTGTGTGCGGGGTGCTCTCAATCCGTCTCTCCCTTGGAGGCTCTCTCATCTCCCTCACCTCCCTCCCTCCCTCCCTCCCTCCCTCCCTCCTTCCTTCCTCCCCCCCCCCCCCTCCCTCCCTCCCTCCCTCCCTCCCTCCTTCTCCTCTCTCCTTTCCTCTCCTCCCCCCCCCCCCTCCCTCCCTCCCTCCCTCCTTCCTCCCTTCCTTCCTCCCTCCCTCCCTCCCTCCTTCCCCTCCCTTCCTCTCCTCTCTCCTTTCCTCTCCTTCCCTCTCCTCCCTCCTTCCCTCCCTCCCTCCCCCCCCCCCCCTCCCTCCCTCCCTCCTCCCTCCCTCCTCTCCTCTCCCTCCCTCCCTTCCCTCCCTCCCTTCCTTCCCTCCCTCCCTCCCTCCCTTCCTCTCCTCTCTCCTTTCCTCTCCTCCCTCCCTCCCCCCCTCCCTCCTTCCCTCTCCTCCCTCCCTCCCCCCCCCCCCTCCCTCCCTCCTCCCTCCTCTCCTATCCCTCCCTGTTTCCCTCACTTCTCTCTCCCTCCCTCCGTCTCTCTCTCTCTCCCTTCCAATCTCCCTCACTTCTCTTTCCCTCCCTATGTGGTGCAGTGTGCGCAGCAGAGGTGTGGTGATACTGGAAGTTTAGTGTGAACCCCCCCTCCCCTCCCTACGTGGCTCCTTCCCTAGGAGTACCCCCCCTCCCTACATTGGTGCACCCTCCCCTCTTTCCCTAGGTGCCTCCTTCCCCTCCCTTCCTAGTCTCTCGTTCCCTCATTCCCTTTTATACTATGGTGTATGCCCCCCCCGCCCCGCTGTAGGATTGAGATATCAGTTCTCTCCATGACGTGGTGTGTGCCCCCGTACGGATGTAGTGCTCTTCTTTGTTGTGGCAGGATATGAAGGAGACTAAGACGGAGTTTATATTGCTGGGTGTCTCTTTCCCTGAGGATTTCCCGTTCTCTCCGCCTTTCATGCGGGTGCTCGCCCCGCCATTAGAACATGGTTATGTGAGTAAGGGTGGGGTCATATGTATGGAATTGTTGACACCACGTGGTTGGTCTAGCGCATACACCATGGAGGCTGTCGTGAGGCAGTTTGCTACTAGCCTGGTGATGGGTCAGAGTCGCATGGTTAGGGGGGGAGAGGGAGCAGATGGGGTGTCTTTGAGTCAAAAAGAAGCGGAGGCGGCCTTTAAGACACTGGTGAAGACCCATGATAGATTTGGCTGGCGGTCTCCACCGAAATCGGAAGGTTAGGGGGCACCGCCGACCTCCAGT